>NW_027325365.1:898193-1215693 GCF_036924035.1 Leuresthes tenuis
TGCCTTTATCAGACGCTTTTATCCAAAGTGACTTACAGGTAGGGTAAGGGGGCCTAAGGGCCCCTACTGGAGGTAATACCTTTCATGCAGGGGATTTGAACCCAGGTCTCCCACACAGAAGGTGGCAATAACAACACGACACTATCCACTATCTCTTCTGTTGAACTGGATCCAGCTCTGGGAGAAAACCTGCTGTAACTGGACCTGGAAGTTCTGATCAGAACCGGTCAGAACCGCAGACATCAGAGTGTTTCGGCTGTTATGTAACCCCAACCGTCGCCTCTCATCCCCCCGTCTCTCCATATCGCCTCCCTCCATCTTCATATAGAAATCAATACCCTCTTAATCCGCCCCCCCCCTCAGCGCCTCCCCCACAACTGTCTCATTCTCACCCTCCATCACCTCCTCCACCCTCCCAGCCCACCTCCTCTCTGCTGTCCTGTCTGGACTCGCCCGCCTCACATTTCACCGGCACACAGCTTTGTTTACTTCCACCAGCAGCCAGCTCTGCTTCAGGTTGTGTTTCTGTGGATTTTTCAGCTGAAATCAACTCAAACTGCCTGAATATACATTTTAATTTGGGTTTTTGGACAAAATGAAACAAAAATCAGAGCACATTAAGTTTTAAAGAGATAATTTCCTTCAGTTTTAGCTCGTCAGAAGCCGTTTGTCTGTCTTTTAATGCTTTTAATGCTCCTACTCCTGGTTTTTACTGAAACACTAAATAACTCACGTATGATCTGAGATTTGACTGAATCAAATAAGAAAGCTGGTGTTAAACCAATCGATGTTGGAGGCAGAAAAACATTTCATGGCACATCTGTTTCACTAATTAATCATTTAATCAAGTTTTATAGCAAGAAATAATTACTGAAATCTAAATCCTTTAAATCGTTAAAGATGGATATGAATTCTTCAGGATTTCTGAGGCTCAGTAAAATTATTCCAGAACGGCGTGAAAACAGATTTCTGAAACATGTTTCTGTGCTGCCGGAAGGTTGTTATGATGCGTAACCACGGCAACGGGACAGTTGCTAACCCATTGGAGCAGCTGACTGAGCTTTCCAAAGACCGAGTAATGCCGGGAATAAGACCCCAAATTAAGATGAGTTGAAGCAGAGACGTCTGGGATGCAAAGCAGGAGGAAAATGGAGGAAAAGGAGGAGGAAGTTTAAACCATTTCCTCCTTTAATCATCAGGGGAAATGTGAGATCTCTGGTGGATAAAATGGACGAGCTTGGAGCCCTGATGAGAACTCAGCAGGAATATCAGGCAGAGACCTGGCTGCAGGAACAACTCTAACAGCTCTCTGCTCAGCTTTAAGACTATCCGGGCAGACAGAGACTGCAGACAGAGCGCTAACAGTAAAGGAGGAGGATCACAGAGCTGGTTAACAACAGATGGTGGAATCCTGGACCTGGCTGCAGGAACAGCTCTAACAGCTCTCTGCTCAGCTTTAAGACTATCCGGGCAGACAGAGACTGCAGACAGAGCGCTAACAGTAAAGGAGGAGGATCACAGAGCTGGTTAACAACAGATGGTGGAATCCTGGACCTGGCTGCAGGAACAACTCTAACAGCTCTCTGCTCAGCTTTAAGACTATCCGGGCAGACAGAGACTGCAGACAGAGCGCTAACAGTAAAGGAGGAGGATCACAGAGCTGGTTAACAACAGATGGTGGAATCCTGGACCTGGCTGCAGGAACAACTCTAACAGCTCTCTGCTCAGCTTTAAGACTATCCGGGCAGACAGAGACTGCAGACAGAGCGCTAACAGTAAAGGAGGAGGATCACAGAGCTGGTTAACAACAGATGGTGGAATCCTGGACCTGGCTGCAGGAACAACTCTAACAGCTCTCTGCTCAGCTTTAAGACTATCCGGGCAGACAGAGACTGCAGACAGAGCGCTAACAGTAAAGGAGGAGGATCACAGAGCTGGTTAACAACAGATGGTGGAATCCTGGACCTGGCTGCAGGAACAACTCTAACAGCCCTCTGCTCAGCTTTAAGACTATCCGGGCAGACAGAGACTGCAGACAGAGCGCTAACAGTAAAGGAGGAGGATCACAGAGCTGGTTAACAACAGATGGTGGAACCCCTAACCCTAACCCAACAGCTGATCTTTAATAATAATAAATACTGCAGGGATATAATTTACTTTTAGGGGTTTATAAAGTTTATTTCAACTGGATAGTTCTCAGTCTGGTTTCAGTCTGAGTTCGAGCTGCACCATTTGTGGAATAAATCATATTACGATACATGGTTTGATACAAAAGCATCATGTTTCATCTTTCTTGGTCATCTTAAACACAAACGACTGATTACTGCAACAAGAAAGGTTTGAAAAATGAAATATTTTGAATCAAATGAAATTTTAAATCAACATCTTTACTGAAAACCAAACAACTGTTCAACAGTAACAGTTCTCCACACGTGCACATCATCACTAATCCGAGTCCAAACTTCAACAACTGCACAGACTCGTCTGAGATTGAACGCGTTTTATTCGCCACATGGACCAAAAGCTTCCACCAAGTCCTAAAATGAAGCCGACAAGAGGAAATTCAGCGAGAAAACGTCTCCTTTGACTGACAGGTGTCTCAACCAATCACAATCAGCCTGCTGAGGGTGAGTCTCCTCTCACTATGAATAGTAAATGTTTATTTGTGGAAAACCTCCAGATTTTTGGGGGTTTGAAGCCTGAAAAAACCCATCAGACATGAGAAAAGCTTCCAGAAGTGAAAAATTTAAAAACAGACTCAGAAACTGTGTCCTGGGATGTTTCAGAAAGATGAAAAGATGAGCTGGAGAGCCTGGAAACTGCTCCGGGGTCAGACCATCAACCCACCACCAATTTCATCTAATTAACTGCAGGAGAACAAGTCGAACCGGAGAGTTAAAGCATCAGCCGAATAATTTACTCTGCTACAGAAAACATTTGGCTTCATCTCTGCAGAACAATGAAGACAAAGTCACACTCTTCACCACATCTACTCTCACTCCAGTTGTCTGTCTCCTGCTAAAAATAAAACACCTGAGCTTAAAATCTGAACTGAACAGACAGAAATGTGTCAAACTGCAGCAGAAGGCCGAACAAATATCTGTAACACACACACACACAAGCCCCTCCCCCACATCTGCTGGCGAGCCAGGAGCCGGCGGATGGTCGTCCTTAATTAGCCGCTCTGCACTCATATTCCTGATTAAACCACCCTGAAAATGTGTGTGTGTGTCTGTGTGTGTTGGAAGGTTATCAGTGCATCCTTAATTGGGAAAAACACTCGAGTGATTAACAGGAGAGAGAAATGGCAGAGAGAGAGGAGACGTCTCTGAACGCCGACGGAACCGGAACCACGTGAGAAACACCTGCCGACAGGTGCATAAGCTGTCCGACCACATTAAGCTTTAGCTGTTAAAGCCTCCATATCACGTAAAATCCCTTCCTCCTGCTCCTGGGAGCAGATATCAGGGCGTCTGCAGTCACCAGCAGGTGTGAAACTCCCCAAAAACACAACCCTGGTGTTTATTTAGCTCCCTTTGTGTGAAAGTTCCTCATTTAACGAGCCGTTCTGATTTTCATTTCTAAAGTACGTTATCTGCATGTTTCTGATAAAGATGGAGGTCTCCAGGTACAACTGTTTAATGAGGTTAATAAATCCAAAATGTTTAAATGCAGTAATTAACGGAACACATGCATTACTACGAGTTACGCTGTGCACATCTCCGGCTTGGTCCATCACTGTGGATGAGAAAGCATTGTTTGCTAGCATCTGCTGCTAACTTACAGCTAACTGCTAACTCACAGCTAACTGCTAACTGCTAACTTACAGCTAACTGCTAACGTACAGCTAACTGCTAACTTACAGCTAACTGCTAACTCACAGCTAACTGCTAACGTACAGCTAACTGCTAACTTACAGCTAACTGCAAACTTACAGCTAACTGCTAACTCACAGCTAACTGCAAACTTATAGCTAACTGCAAACTTACAGCTAACTGCAAACTTATAGCTAACTGCTAACTCACAGCTAACTGCTAACTTACAGCTAACTGCTAACTTACAGCCAACTGCTAACTCACAGCTAACTGCTAACTTACTGCTAACTGCTAACTTACAGCCAACTGCTAACTCACAGCTAACTGCTAACTTACAGCTAACTGCAAACTTATAGCTAACTGCTAACTCACAGCTAACTGCTAACTTACTGCTAACTTACAGCTAACTGCTCAACTGTTTCCCTCTGGGATCAATAGAGTAACTATCTGTATCTATATATTGAGCTGGAGTGTTTTTGGCCTGACTGGAGGAACAGCTTTCATAGCTTTATTAAGGGTGGAGTTGAGATCTTGCTAAGTCTCCACCCTGAAAACAGACTGTTAGCAAAGAGGTGCTAAAACAAACCAACAGGCATTTAGACCACAGTCAAACATCTCAATAAAACCTCAAAGTTGTGTCAAATTGTTAAAAAAACCAAAAGGGTAGAATATGTCACCTTTAAAGCCAAGAAAAAAGGACGGGTTCTGATCCAATTCTGGTATAAACTCATACTCAGTGTGTGTGATTTAAACCATGAGCCCTGAAAACTCACCAGCTGCTCTCAAAGTCACATTTTAATTAAAAACTGGAAATAAAATTTGTTTCAGAGCCAGAAAAAGTTCAAATTAAACAGAAAATCGTAAAATTTCTACTTTCACTGGGTTTAACTGTCGGGTCGTCCACCTCCAGAACTTCCACTGGTTTTGAATGCTGGTGGAAACAGTCCCGATTCTGTTTTCCAATGAGGTGGTTCCAGTTCTGAGCTCCTAGATCTGGACCAGTTCTGTGTTTTCTCAGAACCGACTCTCTGCAGGAACAGTGGTTCCGGATCAGCACCAACTCTTTGCTGTCAGAAACTCAGAGTTTACCAGAAGGAGTTCAAACCTCCAGCAGGCGCTGATGGACTGGAACCAGAACCTGCTTGAAGCTGGACCAAAAGGGGTTCTGGTCTGAAAAACCCATCAACTGTAAACGTCTGAGGGTGAAAACCAGAGAAGAAGAAGTGGAATGGTGCAACCTGTGGGGGGTGGGCGGGTTCTGGACCCGGATCAGTTGACGCAGATCAATAACTTTTCTCTCACACGATCTCTGCGGAGGGGGCGGAGCTTCTGACATCACGCTGTAGGAGTGTGTGTGTGTGGACGTTAACAAGGTGATTTGCCTTGAGGGGGTGAGGTGCATGCTGGGAGGGGGATTTGGCAAAGGGAAGGAAGGGGTGAGAGGGGAGGGGAGCTCCCAAAGTTCCCATGATCCCCTGGTGCGTGCTGTGGGGGTGTTTCCAGCCGGGCGCTGCTGGACGTGGACGCCGAGGCGACTAACGACCCTGCAGGTGGTGATGTAATCACATTCAATCCAATTAGGAGTCAGCAGGAAGTGGGAACCAGCTGATGACTCGCTGGAGGTCCGGTGGGACCAGGACCAGGACGAGCTGCAGCTTCAGAGTTTGTGTTTTCTCCGTTTGCTGTCAGCTGGTTCCGGTCAGCTGTCAGCTTCTTCACTGCCTCCATGGTGAGTTTCTGTCCACAGTCTGTGTTTTTCACCTCTGTACGGTGGCTCAGACGGCTCAGTACAGACAATGTGACACCTTTAGAAACCAGGGCAGCCCAGGGGGGGGGGGGGCTTTCAGATAAACTGTCCGGCTGTGGGAAAACTTTCCCAATATGACCACGGAGTGATGTGGCGTTTGGCTTCAGCCCTGCCTGCAGGAAAACTGAACGCCAGCCACACGTTTATCCACTTCTTCCCATCAGATCATCTTTATAAAGTCCTCCCAACCAAGGAAAACTTAAGGTTTATATTTTAGAAAAGCATTAATATCGTTCAGGCTCTGAATATGAAAGTTACAGGATAGAAAACCAAACCAAGCTGAGACGAAATGAACTGAAAGGACCAAAATAAAACGTCTTTTTCCACCCTGTTATTGCATCGTCGCTTCCTTACTTTTACTTGAAATGTTTGGCTGGGATTCACTGCCTAAAAGCAGGAATTCTTTCCCTAAACAACCAAAGCGATGAGGAGCTGAACACAAACAGCTGCCACAGGAAGCAGCCGCTTTTCTTTACTTCGTCCTTCTTCAAACGAGACGTTTTCTGGGAGAATCTGAGCAAAAATAAACACCATCATCATGTTAAATCTGTGAGACGTCCCCACCCCCACCCCGGGACTCCCCTGTGGCAGATGGATGTGGACACCCCGGGCCACTGAACACTTCTCCCTGGATCACATCAAACCTGAGCGAGCCCCGAGGGCCCCGCAGGCCCCGGCTGCAGCGAGGGCCTAATGGAGACACCCAGACAGGTGGAGGTGGCTCTGATGCTGGGGTTTCTGAGGGGGACAGCCCCTCCCCAGACGTCCCCTGAGGTTCGGACTGAGTCTGAAGCTGTAAACAAACAGCAGAGAAGCTTCTGGAAACAGGCACAGAGGTCAGTGAAGAGATCCGATCAGAGCGCTGCTCATCATTCTTCTGGCTGCTCCTCGCGTAAACACGGCTCTAAAAACAGGACTGGTGCTCAACCTCTGACCTCCGGCTCTGTCCAAGCTCCAGCTTTCCTCCAGTAAAACCACTCAGACAACAACAAGAGCAGAAAGTCCAGGCTTGGAAATCAACGTGAAGAAAAGAGGCTCCAAAAGGTCCGAAGACAAATTTCTGCTCATTTCAACTCTTTGTGCTTCAGATATTTTGATAAAACCACCTGAAATGCTTCCTTTTACAAACTAAACCATCTCAAATGTGATAAAAAGCCCTAATTAGGGGATGTTTGTTCGTCTTCTTATTGATGTGAAATAAAAAGGTTGCAGGTTGACAGATTTCTCTCTTAAAATGATTAAATGTGTTTATTGTGTGTTTATTATGTGTTTATTATGTGTTTATTATGTGTTTATTATGTGTTTATTATGTGTTTAGACACAGCAGCTGGAAGTATAATGAGGCACAAAATGGAAAAACTTGAGGAGATGAACAGATGACTCAAATCTTAGGCTCAAAGGTCAGGTGGATGTCAGCCAATCAGAAGCTCGGTGGTTTGAAAACATGAGCAGAACATTTCCTGTGAACTTCTGATGAATCTGAACATCTCTGTGATGTGAGGCGTTCGAGGACCTGCAGTCTGTGCAGAACATCCCATGACTGCCCTCCTGTCCCTGATGTGAGGATGTTCACGCAGTGCAGATGACAAACAGCCGTCTTTATGCTGAACTTCAGCTTCAGGTCAGCGATGGAAACACGGCTGTGAGTGTGTTGGTGAATAATTCAGTCCCAACACCAGGCCACCTGCTGACCAACATCCATATTTTACACGTCACCGGCAACCACAAACCTTGCCCTTATCCATCCACTTTGTACATGAAGCTGTCTTTAACATGTGCCCTTAAAGCTCCATTTGGATGTTTCTACAGCAGAAGGTCAAAGATGAACTATTCTGTGTGGATCTGACATACAGATGTGCTCCCCAGCAGATGTGGGCGCAGACACAGAGCAGATAAATGCAGCTAAACCCAAAAACAGGCTGAATATCACTGCATTGTTAGGCTTCCTTCAGTTTCAATGGCACTGACAGATACTTGTGCTGCTATTATTGGCAGCACTTACTACAAATTCATGTAAAAAGGGGCTCAAATGGAACAAAAGCAGTGTTCTGTAGGTTCTGAAAGAGGTCCATAAGTTGGTGTTTCTATCACACTGTCACACAAAAAAACCCGAGCAGGACGAGCAGTATTTTAATCTATTTTTCTATCTTCTGTAAGTCAAGGATTTGATGAGTTTCTTCACCGCTGTCCAAGAGATAATCATCACTTCCTCTGTTTCAGATCAGTCTGATTCCAAACAGCAGAGATGATATTTACTCATTTGAGACTAAAACACTAAATCCTACATTTCCCATGATGCACCAGGGGGTTATAATTCCCGCCCCCTGCCTGCTAAACAACCATAAATATCAAGCGTCTCCTTTTCAGTCCACAACATGAAGACCGTGAGACCCTAAACGCCCTGAATGTTGGAGGATTCACAACAATGTGTCTGAAACTGGAAAAACTGGTGAGAAATAAACTCAGAATCAATGTGATCAGATCAATGGGACCCACATTACCCATGATGCATTGCACTACATGTTCTCCGTCCGTGTCGGCGCCATAAAACATCATTAACACGCTGTCGGTCCATCAGTTTCCTTCAATAAGAGACATAAACCTGAAACTCACACTCACCCTGATCCTCGCCCCATGCTGCCCAGAAACCCCTGCAGCAGCCCCCAGGCCTTCCTCCCCTCCACGACTCCTCCTCCTCACCCTCCATCTCCCCTGCCCAGCAATGTCCTGCTTTTATTGTAAATCTATACTCTTAATCTGGCCGGCTCCGATGGACCGCACTCACCCGATCAATACTCTACAATTGCTGGGAAGGGTCCACAGGGGCAGATAACCCACCCACCCCCTGTGGAGCTGAGACTCCGACACACACCCCACCACATTTACTGATTTTTACCCGAAAAGTACTCAAGAAACACTGCTTACACCATAACCAGACCTGACTCCTCCTCAAACATCTCTCTGGTTTGTAGGTTCTCTCTAAGAGGATCTCAGACTATTCGTAAAGACTCAAACTGGGCCACAGGTCTGAAACTGGATGTAAAGACTCAAACTGGGCCACTGGTCTGAAACTGGATGTAAAGACTCAAACTGGGCCAGGGGTCTGAAACTGGATGTAAAGACTCAAACTGGGCCACAGGTCTGAAACTGGATGTAAAGACTCAAACTGGGCCACAGGTCTGAAACTGGATGTAAAGACTCAAACTGGGCCACAGGTCTGAAACTGGATGTAAAGACTCAAACTGGGCCACAGGTCTGAAACTGGATGTAAAGACTCAAACTGGGCCACAGGTCTGAAACTGGATGTAAAGACTCAAACTGGGCCACAGGTCTGAAACTGGATGTAAAGACTCAAACTGGGCCACGGGTCTGAAACTGGCTGTAAAGACTCAAACTGGGCCACGGGTCTGAAACTGGCTGTAAAGACTCAAACTGGGCCAGGGGTCTGAAACTGGATGTAAAGACTCAAACTGGGCCACGGGTCTGAAACTGGCTGTAAAGACTCAAACTGGGCCACGGGTCTGAAACTGGATGTAAAGACTCAAACTGGGCCACGGGTCTGAAACTGGCTGTAAAGACTCAAACTGGGCCACGGGTCTGAAACTGGCTGTAAAGACTCAAACTGGGCCACAGGTCTGAAACTGGATGTAAAGACTCAAACTGGGCCACAGGTCTGAAACTGGATGTAAAGACTCAAACTGGGCCACAGGTCTGAAACTGGATGTAAAGACTCAAACTGGGCCACGGGTCTGAAACTGGCTGTAAAGACTCAAACTGGGCCACGGGTCTGAAACTGGCTGTAAAGACTCAAACTGGGCCAGGGGTCTGAAACTGGATGTAAAGACTCAAACTGGGCCACAGGTCTGAAACTGGATGTAAAGACTCAAACTGGGCCACAGGTCTGAAACTGGACGTAAAGACTCAAACTGGGTCAGGGGTCTGAAACTGGGTGTAAAGACTCAAACTGGGCCACTGGGCTGAAACTGGGTGTAAAGACTCAAACTGGGCCACTGGGCTGAAACTGGGTGTAAAGACTCAAACTGGGCCAGGGGTCTGATACTGGATGTAAAGACTCAAACTGGGCCACTGGTCTGAAACTGGATGTAAAGACTCAAACTGGGCCAGGGGTCTGATACTGGATGTAAAGACTCAAACTGGGCCACTGGTCTGATACTGGATGTAAAGACTCAAACTGGGCCACAGGTCTGAAACTGGATGTAAAGACTCAAACTGGGCCACGGATCTGAAACTGGGTGTAAAGACTCAAACTGGGCCACAGGTCTGAAACTGGATGTAAAGACTCAAACTGGGCCACTGGTCTGAAACTGGACGTAAAGACTCAAACTGGGCCACTGGTCTGAAACTGGACGTAAAGACTCAAACTGGGCCACAGGTCTGAAACTGGACGTAAAGACTCAAACTGGGCTACAGGTCTGAAACTGGATGTAAAGACTCAAACTGGGCCACTGGTCTGAAACTGGCTGTAAAGACTCAAACTGGGCCACAGATCTGAAACTGGACGTAAAGACTCAAACTGGGCCACAGGTCTGAAACTGGCTGTAAAGACTCAAACTGGGCCACTGGTCTGAAACTGGACGTAAAGACTCAAACTGGGCCACTGGTCTGAAACTGGGTGTAAAGACTCAAACTGGGCCACAGGTCTGAAACTGGACGTAAAGACTCAAACTGGGCCACAGGTCTGAAACTGGGTGTAAAGACTCAAACTGGGCCACAGGTCTGAAACTGGGTGTAAAGACTCAAACTGGGCAACAGGTCTGAAACTGAGCGTAAAGACTCAAACTGGGCCACAAGTCTGAAACTGGACGTAAAGACTCAAACTGGGCCACAAGTCTGAAACTGGACGTAAAGACTCAAACTGGGCCACAGGTTTGAAACTGGATGTAAAGACTCAAACTGGGCCACTGGTCTGAAACTGGATGTAAAGACTCAAACTGGGCCACAGGTCTGAAACTGGATGTAAAGACTCAAACTGGGCCACGGATCTGAAACTGGGTGTAAAGACTCAAACTGGGCCACAGGTCTGAAACTGGATGTAAAGACTCAAACTGGGCCACTGGTCTGAAACTGGGTGTAAAGACTCAAACTGGGCCACAGGTCTGAAACTGGGTGTAAAGACTCAAACTGGGCCACAGGTCTGAAACTGGACGTAAAGACTCAAACTGGGCCAGGGGTCTGAAACTGGGTGTAAAGACTCAAACTGGGCCACAGGTCTGAAACTGGACGTAAAGACTCAAACTGGGCCAGGGGTTTGAAACTGGGTGTAAAGACTCAAACTGGGCCACAGGTCTGAAACTGGACGTAAAGACTCAAACTGGACCACTGGTCTGAAACTGGATGTAAAGACTCAAACTGGGCCACTGGTCTGAAACTGGGTGTAAAGACTCAAACTGGGCCACTGGTCTGAAACTGGATGTAAAGACTCAAACTGGGCCACTGGTCTGAAACTGGATGTAAAGACTCAAACTGGGCCACAGGTCTGAAACTGGATGTAAAGACTCAAACTGGGCCACAGGTCTGAAACTGGATGTAAAGACTCAAACTGGGCCAGAGGTCTGAAACTGGATGTAAAGACTCAAACTGGGCCACAGGTCTGAAACTGGATGTAAAGACTCAAACTGGGCCAGGGGTCTGAAACTGGATGTAAAGACTCAAACTGGGCCACAGGTCTGAAACTGGATGTAAAGACTCAAACTGGGCCACTGGTCTGAAACTGGACGTAAAGACTCAAACTGGGCCACAGGTCTGAAACTGGATGTAAAGACTCAAACTGGACCACAGGTCTGAAACTGGACGTAAAGACTCAAACTGGGCCACAGGTCTGAAACTGGGTGTAAAGACTCAAACTGGGCCACAGGTCTGAAACTGGATGTAAAGACTCAAACTAGACCACAGGTCTGAAACTGGACGTAAAGACTCAAACTGGGCCACAGGTCTGAAACTGGATGTAAAGACTCAAACTGGGCCAATGGTCTGAAACTGGATGTAAAGACTCAAACTGGGCCATTGGTCTGAAACTGGATGTAAAGACTCAAACTGGGCCACTGGTCTGAAACTGGGTGTAAAGACTCAAACTGGGCCACAGGTCTGAAACTGGATGTAAAGACTCAAACTGGGCCACAGGTCTGAAACTGGATGTAAAGACTTAAACTGGGCCACTGGTCTGAAACTGGATGTAAAGACTCAAACTGGGCCACGGGTCTGAAACTGGCTGTAAAGACTCAAACTGGGCCACTGGTCTGAAACTGGATGTAAAGACTCAAACTGGGCCACTGGTCTGAAACTGGATGTAAAGACTCAAACTGGGCCACTGGGCTGAAACTGGATGTAAAGACTCAAACTGGGCCACAGGTCTGAAACTGGATGTAAAGACTCAAACTGGGCCACTGGTCTGAAACTGGGTGTAAAGACTCAAACTGGGCCACTGGTCTGAAACTGGGTGTAAAGACTCAAACTGGGCCACAGGTCTGAAACTGGATGTAAAGACTCAAACTGGGCCACAGGTCTGAAACTGGACGTAAAGACTCAAACTGGGCCACTGGTCTGAAACTGGGTGTAAAGACTCAAACTGGGCCACTGGTCTGAAACTGGGTGTAAAGACTCAAACTGGGCCACAGGTCTGAAACTGGACGTAAAGACTCAAACTGGGCCACAGGTCTGAAACTGGGTGTAAAGACTCAAACTGGGCCACAGGTCTGAAACTGGACGTAAAGACTCAAACTGGGCTACAGGTCTGAAACTGGATGTAAAGACTCAAACTGGGCCACAGGTCTGAAACTGGATGTAAAGACTCAAACTGGGCCACAGGTCTGAAACTGGACGTAAAGACTCAAACTGGGCCACTGGTCTGAAACTGGGTGTAAAGACTCAAACTGGGCCACAGGTCTGAAACTGGGTGTAAAGACTCAAACTGGGCCACAGGTCTGAAACTGGATGTAAAGACTCAAACTGGGCCACTGGTCTGAAACTGGGTGTAAAGACTCAAACTGGGCCAATGGTCTGAAACTGGATGTAAAGACTCAAACTGGGCCATTGGTCTGAAACTGGATGTAAAGACTCAAACTGGGCCACTGGTCTGAAACTGGGTGTAAAGACTCAAACTGGGCCACAGGTCTGAAACTGGATGTAAAGACTTAAACTGGGCCACTGGTCTGAAACTGGATGTAAAGACTCAAACTGGGCCACAGGTCTGAAACTGGATGTAAAGACTCAAACTGGGCCACGGGTCTGAAACTGGCTGTAAAGACTCAAACTGGGCCACTGGTCTGAAACTGGATGTAAAGACTCAAACTGGGCCACTGGTCTGAAACTGGGCGTAAAGACTCAAACTGGGCCACTGGTCTGAAACTGGCTGTAAAAACTCAAACTGGGTCAGGGGTCTGAAACTGGCTGTAAAAACTCAAACTGGGCCACAGGTCTGAAACTGGATGTAAAGACTTAAACTGGGCCACTGGTCTGAAACTGGATGTAAAGACTCAAACTGGGCCACGGGTCTGAAACTGGCTGTAAAGACTCAAACTGGGCCACTGGTCTGAAACTGGATGTAAAGACTCAAACTGGGCCACTGGTCTGAAACTGGGCGTAAAGACTCAAACTGGGCCACTGGTCTGAAACTGGCTGTAAAAACTCAAACTGGGCCACAGGTCTGAAACTGGATGTAAAGACTCAAACTGGGCCACTGGTCTGAAACTGGATGTAAAGACTCAAACTGGACCACAGGTCTGAAACTGGATGTAAAGACTCAAACTGGGCCAGGGGTCTGAAACTGGATGTAAAGACTCAAACTGGGCCACGGGTCTGAAACTGGGTGTAAAGACTCAATCTGGGCCACAGTTTTCCCACTTTGTGAGAACATTCAGTAAAACTAAATCTGTTCTGCAGTAAGATGTTTTTCGGAGGACTTTCTCAGACTCTGATAATAACCGGAAACACAACAGGATCCTCACAGTATCGTCCAGTAGTTGTTCTTTATGCACCTTCACGCACACATAAATAAAGTTTGGTTTGTTGTTTTGACATCAACTAAAACACAACCTTGAGAATCTTTAGCCTGGGTAACAATAAAAGAATGAAAAGCAACAAAAGCAGTCAGGAGTGAACTTTATCTACAGTCCTGTTGTTTCCTCCTGAATCGCCTCCTTAAATCAAACCTTCCTCTCCTCCTGCAGCCTCGCTGGCATTTCGGCTCCCATGAGACAATAAAGCATTGTAACTGCGGGACGAAGATGCTGTGCAGGAGTTTCTTTGTGCAAATGATGATTAACTCTCCGAGCAGCCAGCATCCAGCTGAAATAAAAGCCCTGCTCTGCTTCTGAAAGCATCCAGTCTGCCCGTCACTTTCCTCACTTCTGCTTCATCTGGTTCAGGAGGACGGAGGATGGAACACTTATGATGTGTTCATCCTCCTCAGAGTCTGGGCTTGATGGGAGATGTAGTTTTAAACCAAATGTATGGACAGAAAAATGCATTAATAACCTGAAGTCCTGATCAGAAGTCCTCAGGATGACAAAAACTGTCATTTCTACAGAAGTTCAAAGGGCAAAATGGTGAAGTTTCACTATAAAGGCTCAACATTTGTGACCTGACTTTGGTTTCCTGATTCAGTTACCGACAGAGAGACAGTTTCGCTACATCTTCCTTCGTCTATCATTCAACATCTCGCTTCAATCCAGCTGAATTTGCTACAAACGCTCGCAAGAACTGGGAAGCGGGTGGCGTGAAGCGTTAGTCAGCCGACCTCAGTGCGAGATATCCAAGCCTGAGACCCGTCCCCCGGTATGGAAGGTGGAGAGGGTCATAATTCACTGAATGCAAATTGCTTAAAATGTGCCTCGTTTTTACGATACTCTAAATAAGGGTGAGTGAAACTGTGCTTTTTACATGTGTCAAAGAGCCCCAGAACCACCAGTTTTAACCAACTTTTTCCATTAGGGAATCAGTTCTTACTTCTGTTTTGGAGCATCCAATAAGTTAAAAGTTTCTGTAACCAAATATTATTTTTACTTGTAAATGTGACTGAAGTTCAGTAGAAATTCATATCAACATGTATCTAAGTCTTGAAAACAGCTCAGATTTACAGCTGAAGGATGGCAGGCACTGAGTGACTTTGGTCTATTCATTGATGGATTGCTTCAGCCTGGCTCCACTACAATAATTGGTTACAGATGCTTTTAACTCACTCGCTGCTCCAAAACAGGTAATTACCCCATTGAAAACCACCGTAAAAAACAGAGGGCGTTTGGGGCTCTTTGACTCGCACAAAAAATGCCATTTCACTCACCATTACTTGAGCACAGTAAAACTTATGATTCACTTTCAATTAGAGGCAAATTATGGCCCCCGCTGCCTTCCATAGTAACTGGCTGGGGTGCGTGTCGTCTTTTTGTTCTTGTGAAACTGCTGCTGTGTGCAGGTCAAAGGTCGCTCTCCATCACCCTAAACTCACCTCCTCACAGACGGCATCAAAGCTCCAAATGGCATTGGAGGAACAAGTGGTGATGGGGGCGTTGTGGCCTCCATGTAAGGCTCTACCATTAAGGCAGGAGGTGATGGTCAGGCAGCGGAGGGAAGGGGTGGCGAGGAGGTGCGCTCTGGGTAATTAGAGCCCGGCCTTCTCGTACATTTTGACACTCTGTGGCAATTTATTGCCCCACTTGGGCAACTTGGCCACCCATCTAATTGCAATATTAGCGTGTAATAACGGCGGTGTTACGGCGATCCGTCAACGCTGCGTTCTGCTGCCTCGGCAGGATTTCAGCCATTAACCGGCAAACGGAGGAAACAAAGCGACCTCTGAGAGGAACATCAGCACACATTTATATTCAGACACACACAGGCTGTCAGTGATCCTCCAGCTGATGCCCTGAGCTTTAGCTTCAGATGTGAACGCTATCTGCACGACTTCCAGGGTCAGTTCAGAGTATTTACATGGCCGAATGACGAGGATCTGCACCAAGAGGTGAAGTGAACCGCTATTTAACAGCACTTTTTACAAAAGGAAACCTTGTCATTCAGATAAGCTTCAAACATGTCAGCAGTCAGGAGCACAGAGGTTGCAGAAGCCTGATGACAGATGGAGGAAATGTAAACGTGCCTCGCAACCTCACAGGTAGCGCAGGTGTGAAAGGAATAAAAGCACGAGAGACAACGATGTGGTGAAACATTACAAATCCAAAACATTTGCGTCTGCAGCACAGCAGGAAGAGGAATGTTTGATTTACTTGAGTGAGACGTGAGATCTCAGTGTTAAACTGCTTTACTGTAGCGGCTGAGACACATCATTTGCATGATGGGTCACTAAAACCACCACATACACAGGAGTGTATTGAGTGCGTGCATCAGTGTGTGTTAGAGGAGGTCACGATAATAAATCTCTGCATTTCTTAACGGCCGCTAAAATGCAGAGAAACAAGCAGAGCTGCAGTAAATCACCAGCAGAGGACTGACAGTGTGTCTGCACATATATGTGTGTGTCCATTAATATGCCTACAAAAACAGTGTCTGTGTGTATTCCCTGGGTTGGTGGACTAGTATCAATGTCCTGCCGTGTCCTAATTAAAGCGGTCAGGCTGCAGAGACACAATGAGGGACCAATGACCACAAAACAAGAAATGATTTTCCAGCAGTTTGCACAGAACACCCTCATGGTAGCAGGAACACACACTGATGTTAGCAGGAACACACACTGATGTTAGCAGGAACACACACTGATGTTAGCAGGAACACACACTGATGTTAGCTGGGAACACACACTGATGTTAGCAGGAACACACACTGATGTTAGCTGGGAACACACACTGATATTAGCTGGAACACACACTGATGTTAGCTGGAAACACACACTGATGTTAGCTGGAACACAAACTGATGTTAGCGGGAACACACACTGATGTTAGCGGGAACACACACTGATGTTAGCGGGAACACACAGTGATGTTAGCGGGAACACACACTGATGTTAGCTGGAACACACACTGATGTTAGCTGGAACACAAACTGATGTTAGCTGGAACACACACTGATATTAGCTAGAACACACACTGATGTTAGCTGGGAACACACACTGATGTTAGCTGGGAACACACACTGATGTTAGCTGGGAACACACACTGATGTTAGCTGGAACACACACTGATGTTAGCGGGAACACACACTGATGTTAGCGGGAACACACAGTGATGTTAGCTGGAACACACACTGATGTTAGCTGGAAACACACACTGATGTTAGCGGGAAACACACACTGATGTTAGCGGGAACACACACTGATGTTAGCGGGAACACACACTGATGTTAGCTGGAACATACACTGATGTTAGCTGGAACACACACTGATGTTAGCGGGAACACTCAGTGATGTTAGCGGGAACATACACTGATGTTAGCGGGAACACACACTGATGTTAGCGGGAACACACACTGATGTTAGCTAGAACACACACTGATGTTAGCGGGAAACATACACTGATGTTAGCTGGAACACACACTGATGTTAGCTGGAACACACACTGATGTTAGCGGGAACACACAGTGATGTTAGCTGGAACACACACTGATGTTAGCGGGAAACATACACTGATGTTAGCGGGAACACACACTGATGTTAGCTGAACACACACTGATGTTAGCTGAAACACACACTGATGTTAGCGGGAACACACACTGATGTTAGCTGAACACACACTGATGTTAGCGGGAACACACACTGATGTTAGCTGGAACACACACTGATGTTAGCGGGAACATACACTGATGTTAGCGGGAACACACACTGATGTTAGCGGGAACACACACTGATGTTAGCTAGAACACACACTGATGTTAGCGGGAAACATACACTGATGTTAGCTGGAACACACACTGATGTTAGCGGGAACACACACTGATGTTAGCGGGAACACACACTGATGTTAGCAGGAACACACACTGATGTTAGCTGGAACACACACTGATGTTAGCGGGAACACACACTGATGTTAGCTGGAACACACACTGATGTTAGCTGGGAACACACACTGATGTAGGCGGGAACACACACTGATGTTAGCGGGAACACACACTGATGTTAGCTGGGAACACACACTGATGCTAGCTGGAACACACACTGATGTTAGCGGGAACACACACTGATGTTAGCTGGAACACACACTGATGTTAGCTGGAACACACACTGATGTTAGCGGGAACACACACTGATGTTAGCTGGAACACACACTGATGTTAGCTGGGAACACACACTGATGTAGGCGGGAACACACACTGATGTTAGCGGGAACACACACTGATGTTAGCTGGGAACACACACTGATGCTAGCTGGAACACACACTGATGTTAGCGGGAACACACACTGATGTTAGCTGGAACACACACTGATGTTAGCTGGAACACACACTGATGTTAGCGGGAACACACACTGATGTTAGCTGGAACACACACTGATGTTAGCGGGAACACACACTGATGTTAGCTGGAACACAAACTGATGTAGGCGGGAACAGACACTGATGTTAGCGGGAACACACACTGATGTTAGCTGGAACACACACTGATGTTAGCGGGAACACACACTGATGTTAGCTGGAACACACACTGATGTTAGCTGGAAACACACACTGATGTTAGCGGGAACACACACTGATGTTAGCGGGAACACTCAGTGATGTTAGCGGGAACATACACTGATGTTAGCGGGAACACACACTGATGTTAGCGGGAACACACACTGATGTTAGCGGGAACACACACTGATGTTAGCGGGAAACATACACTGATGTTAGCTGGAACACTCACTGATGTTAGCGGGAACACACACTGATGTTAGCTGGAACATACACTGATGTTAGCTGGAACACACACTGATGTTAGCGGGAACACTCAGTGATGTTAGCGGGAACATACACTGATGTTAGCGGGAACACACACTGATGTTAGCGGGAACACACACTGATGTTAGCTGGAACACACACTGATGTTAGCTGGAACACACACTGATGTTAGCGGGAAACATACACTGATGTTAGCGGGAACACACACTGATGTTAGCTGGAAACATACACTGATGTTAGCTGGAAACACACACTGATGTTAGCTGGAACACACACTGATGTTAGCGGGAACACACACTGATGTTAGCTGGAAACACACTGATGTTAGCTGGAAACATACACTGATGTTAGCGGGAACACACACTGATGTTAGCGGGAACACACACTGATGTTAGCGGGAACAAACACTGATGTTAGCTGAACAAACACTGATGTTAGCTGGAAACACACAGTGATGTTAGCTGGAAACATACACTGATGTTAGCGGGAACAAACACTGATGTTAGCTGAACAAACACTGATGTTAGCTGGAAAACACACTGATGGTAGTTGGAACACACACTAATGACAGTCCAAAACAAGTCTAAGCCCTGTTAATCAATAGAAATCAATCCCAAAATCATACTAAAGCAGTATAAACTCATACGAAAACCAGTCTTAAAAGGTCTTTCATTCTTGAAATCGACCTAAATCCAGTCTCAGTCTGAAGCAGTACAGACCAAAACAAGTCTTAACCATTCATATTCTGAGTATCAACTAGTCATAAACCAGTATGAAACCAGTGTGAATCAAGTCCTAAATTCAATATAAAATCACTCTTAGTCTGGATTTAGAGCGCAAAACTGGACAAAATGTGAATCTTCTCCAAATCCAGACTAAATACAATATGTAGCCAGTATAAACCCAATATAAATACACCCAATATAGTACAATATCTTATAAGAACAAGCCGAAAGCAGTCCAATAGCCAGTTAAAAGTGAGCCTAGTTTAACTTAGTTAAACCCAGTTTAACTAAAATATAAACAAATTTGAATCTGAAATGGTCTAAAACAACTTTATGATTTCCCGACACTGGAAATAATCTATTTTCCATTTCAAACCAAATAAAGAACTACACATTCGTATTTTTGTGGGACTTTAATTCCAAACTTTTCTGATGATGGGCTTTGGAAGGCCTTCCGTGAAATTCTGGCTCTACCCACAATGCCTTGCATCATGCTGGATGTATGGAGTCCATCTCATGTGTGACAGAACACACAGAAAGGTGACAAAAACGCTAAAAACACCCATCAAACGCACACAGCAGAACACACACACCCAGCCTGAGGTGAGAGGCTGTCGCAGTGTGCACGAACACACGTGCACTGTATGCATTGTGCACTGTATGCATGGAAGTGTGCATGATGTGTGTGTGTTCTGGCTGCGGTCCAAGGCCTCTCTAACGAGCCAACATGGACTCACTTCTGACCCCCTCTGTCCTCCCCCCTGACCTCC
Organism: Leuresthes tenuis; assembly: GCF_036924035.1. Taxonomy (NCBI): domain Eukaryota; kingdom Metazoa; phylum Chordata; class Actinopteri; order Atheriniformes; family Atherinopsidae; genus Leuresthes; species Leuresthes tenuis. The sequence goes on from NW_027325365.1 coordinate 918,154, forward strand.
TCTGAGGTCACCGACTCCCACGGCAGTGACCTGACCAATCACAGGCAGGCGCTGTGACGGACAGCCGCCGACTCCAAGGACAGCGCGGGCGGAGGGATTAGACGGCGAGGACGAATGCGGCGTTAATAAAGGATTGTGATGCGGATGTTTGGCAGCGTCTGATTGGACGTGAAGTTAATATTCACGCTGAGGGACGGCTGCAGGGTTGTAATGTGGCATTGGATGAAAAATAAATGTGCTGCTTGTTTTAAAATGATCGAGTCAAGGCAGCAGAAAGTCAGCAGTTCAGCAACAATATCGAGCATCTCGAAATCCCCAAATAACAGCAACAAGAACCGTGGCGTGTTTGAGAAGCTGTATGCCAACAAGAGCTGCAGCCAGAGAACAAAGCAGAAGAAGAAGGAGGAGGAGGAGAAGGAGAAGGAGAACAAAGCAGAAGAAGAAGGAGAAGGAGAAGAAGGAGAAGAAAGCAGAAGAAGAAGAAGAAGGAGAAGGAGAAGGAGAAGGAGAAAGAGAAGGAGAAGGAGAAGGAGAAGGAGAAGAAGGAGAAGAAGAAGCACAGAGGCTGAACGTGGTCGGATCGGCGTGGAAATGCTCGCGGTGTTGATAAACCGTTCGCACACTGGAGTCTCGAGTCAGAAGTGAGAAAGCAGCGAGACGCCAGGAAACAAAAGAGCCAGAAAGAAACAAAAGAACCCGCCTGACGCCAGCTGTGAGTCTGCAGCAGCTGGATGAAGGTTTTGCATCTTTTTATTCTCCCAACATTCACATTTTAATCAGAAGTCATTCCTCAGCGAGGTGCGTTCAAGGACCAGGATGCAATCAGGATCTTAATGTTCTGAAAACATGGACTTTCTGACATTTGGTCCTTAAATCTTGGTGTTTTCCATCTCATCATTTAAATAAAAATCATTGCTTGGTTCATTGATGACTTTAGTTTCAAACCTTCACAATAAATTAGATAAAAAGTTGGGTTTTATTGTCCTGTCGGTGCAGATTATCAGCGAGTTTTCAGTGAAAATGAGCAGAAAGCTGCCTGAAGGATCTCGGTTATCAGTAAATGTTTGCGTCTGCAGGATAACTACGATCCTCTGAACCTGGATCCAAGCAGAACCCGACTTCACAGCAGAAACAGTGCATGTGAGAGGCAAACAAACGGCTCAGGTGAGCTCCTACCTGTCGATGATGACGGGGTCTGATGGCGTCTCGTTGCGATTTCCGCAGCTCTTCTTATCGCAGCACCGACTGTGGAGGAAGGAGAGAAGAAAGGATCAGAGTCCTGCCTGCTTCATCCATGCTTCACTTTTACCAGCTTAGGAAAAGCACCTGAATGCATCTCACATGTAAAAATGCACCTTATTGTTTTATTGATTATTCTCCTGATCAGCTCAGCTGAGCAGCTGAGAACAGACAGAACCACTCGGTTCTGAGGCCGTCACCATCCTGGGAATTAAAAACCTCCTGGTTTTTAATGACTTTTACACTATTTATCCTTTTGTTCTGCTAATTTACTTTATAATAATTATAAATCTTTTCCATCGCAGGATCAATAGGAATCTTTCCACCTTTACTTTGTCAGAACTTATTACTCAAATTCAATTAACTGGGACAAACTTCCCTTTGTGTTCCCTGTGAGGAACCAAAGAAAAAGCCTCTCAGCAGCAGTTTCACAGTAATAAATAAGAAATAAATCACATCCATGCAAACACAAACAGCGCCTCGTGTGGATCTCACACATCTGATCAGTTCTATTTCTGTTAAAAAGGAGAAAAATGAAAATAACAGGTGGAATTCCCCGCTTTTATTCAGCATCTATGAGACAAAAGGAGCTCATCGTGTTTGGAGCCGCAGTTAAAAAGCCGAGCTCAGCTTCTTTCTGTGACGTTAAAAACCACAAACAGACCAGAGCAGAAATCTGGGCTCAGAACTTCCACAGTGAGCCATGAAGCCAGCATGAAGCCAGCATGAAGCCAGCTGACTGTCACCTGGAGAACATTTCCAGGATTAAAGGACTGATTTCAGGGATTTATCTCCAGCTGATCTGAAGGCTGGAACAGACTATTTCCTGGAGTGTCTAAAAGATGATTCAGTTCTCTGAGAGCAGAGAAGTGGATCAGATCCTCCATCCTGCTGGTTTCTGAAGCTTTAACTGGTTTCTGAAGCTTTAACTGGTTCCTGAAGCTTTAACTGGTTCCTGAAGCTTTAACTGGTTTCTGAAGCTTTAACTGGTTTCTGAAGCTTTAACTGGTTCCTGAAGCTTTAACTGGTTTCTGGAGCTTTAACTGGTTTCTGAAGCTTTAACTGGTTCCTGAAGCTTTAACTGGTTTCTGAAGCTTTAACTGGTTCCTGAAGCTTTAACTGGTTTCTGAAGCTTTAACTGGTTCCTGAAGCTTTAACTGGTTTCATCTCAGACCTTCTGCTGGTTTCTGAAGCTTTAACTGGTTTCTGAAGCTTTAACTGGTTTAATCTCAGATCTGCTGCTGGTTTCTGAAGCTTTAACTGGTTCCTGAAGCTTTAACTGGTTTCTGAAGCTTTAACTGGTTTCTGAAGCTTTAACTGGTTCCTGAAGCTTTAACTGGTTTCTGAAGCTTTAACTGGTTCCTGAAGCTTTAACTGGTTTCATCTCAGACCTTCTGCTGGTTTCTGAAGCTTTAACTGGTTTCTGAAGCTTTAACTGGTTTCTGAAGCTTTAACTGGTTTCTGAAGCTTTAACTGGTTTCTGAAGCTTTAACTGGTTCCTGAAGCTTTAACTGGTTTCATCTCAGACCTTCTGCTGGTTTCTGAAGCTTTAACTGGTTTCTGAAGCTTTAACTGGTTTCTGAAGCTTTAACTGGTTCCTGAAGCTTTAACTGGTTTCTGAAGCTTTAACTGGTTCCTGAAGCTTTAACTGGTTTCTGAAGCTTTAACTGGTTCCTGAAGCTTTAACTGGTTTCATCTCAGACCTTCTGCTGGTTTCTGAAGCTTTAACTGGTTTCTGAAGCTTTAACTGGTTTCTGAAGCTTTAACTGGTTTCTGAAGCTTTAACTGGTTCCTGAAGCTTTAACTGGTTTCATCTCAGACCTTCTGCTGGTTTCTGAAGCTTTAACTGGTTTCTGAAGCTTTAACTGGTTTCTGAAGCTTTAACTGGTTCCTGAAGCTTTAACTGGTTTCTGAAGCTTTAACTGGTTCCTGAAGCTTTAACTGGTTTCTGAAGCTTTAACTGGTTCCTGAAGCTTTAACTGGTTTCATCTCAGACCTTCTGCTGGTTTCTGAAGCTTTAACTGGTTCCTGAAGCTTTAACTGGTTTCTGAAGCTTTAACTGGTTTCTGAAGCTTTAACTGGTTTCTGAAGCTTTAACTGGTTCCTGAAGCTTTAACTGGTTTCATCTCAGACCTTCTGCTGGTTTCTGAAGCTTTAACTGGTTTCTGAAGCTTTAACTGGTTTCTGAAGCTTTAACTGGTTCCTGAAGCTTTAACTGGTTTCTGAAGCTTTAACTGGTTCCTGAAGCTTTAACTGGTTCCTGAAGCTTTAACTGGTTCCTGAAGCTTTAACTGGTTTCTGAAGCTTTAACTGGTTCCTGAAGCTTTAACTGGTTTCATCTCAGACCTTCTGCTGGTTTCTGAAGCTTTAACTGGTTTCTGAAGCTTTAACTGGTTTCTGAAGCTTTAACTGGTTCCTGAAGCTTTAACTGGTTCCTGAAGCTTTAACTGGTTTCTGAAGCTTTAACTGGTTCCTGAAGCTTTAACTGGTTTCATCTCAGACCTTCTGCTGGTTTCTGAAGCTTTAACTGGTTTCTGAAGCTTTAACTGGTTTCTGAAGCTTTAACTGGTTTCTGAAGCTTTAACTGGTTTCTGAAGCTTTAACTGGTTCCTGAAGCTTTAACTGGTTTCATCTCAGACCTTCTGCTGGTTTCTGAAGCTTTAACTGGTTTCTGAAGCTTTAACTGGTTTCTGAAGCTTTAACTGGTTTCTGAAGCTTTAACTGGTTTCTGAAGCTTTAACTGGTTCCTGAAGCTTTAACTGGTTTCTGAAGCTTTAACTGGTTTCTGAAGCTTTAACTGGTTTCTGAAGCTTTAACTGGTTTCTGAAGCTTTAACTGGTTTCTGAAGCTTTAACTGGTTCCTGAAGCTTTAACTGGTTTCTGAAGCTTTAACTGGTTTCTGAAGCTTTAACTGGTTTCTGAAGCTTTAACTGGTTCCTGAAGCTTTAACTGGTTTCTGAAGCTTTAACTGGTTTCTGAAGCTTTAACTGGTTTCTGAAGCTTTAACTGGTTTCTGAAGCTTTAACTGGTTCCATCTCAGGTCATCAGGGATAATTTTGTTTTCTTAGAAACAAAATTCTAAATCTTACTTTAATTTTTTACATGGAACAAACTCCCAAAAATGACCGATTCTTTTCATTCAAATCTGCAGACTTTCCTGTTTGTCACTGCTTAGATTCATAAGTCTCGTTTCACTCTGTTCTGGGACATTTAAATCTTCTTTTATCGCACTTTGGACTTATTTTATGCTTCATAAACATAAATCTCATGTTCTGTCTGCACCATAAACTGGAACAAGGTCTGGAACAGTTTCAGGTGAATCAGTTATTTAAAATAAGTTTATATTAATTAAATCTTCTTAAAAACCATCTTATTTTCACTAAAATTCTATTTACAGAAATTATTTTCTCAAAATGAGACAATTTATTCTGAATTTTTACAGAATACACAGAGCGTCCACCTGGGTGGAGTCCAAACCAAGGTCACCAACGGTTGGGCGTCACACAGATGGAGGCACCACTGCGCCCCCCCCCCCCCCCCCCCCCATCGCCCTGACAACCAGCCAGCCGACTGCATGAGTTCTCGCCAAAACAGCCGTCCAGGTAGCCAGAGGGCGAACTGGCTGGCGAGCGTTTCATCCAACCGGCCGCTGACATCAGCCCAAGTGGAGTCTGGTCCAAAGTCTGTGAAGGCATCCGGAGGGAGGGCTGGGTTTCCACCTCAGCTCTGCGGGGCGGGTGGAGCCTAATGAGGCTTTTGGTGTGAAGGGTCAGTGTGGCATGTTGAACAGCAGCAGGCTGGAGCCAACACATTAATACCCATCAGACAGATGTTTACAGCACAGAGCGCTCTGTGTGCCGACGGCCCGAGGCTGTCAGTGAACGCACCACGTGGATTTACTGCAGTTTAAAGTCTCCAACAGAGACTAAATGCTTCATTTTTAGATGTTTTATCGTCCTTTGACCTGTTCAGAGCCGAAGCTTTGTTGAAAAAGCGCCCTCTGAAACCTTTAATACAGAATATATTTTAAAGTTTGTTGCATTATGACGAGGAAGTGTCCACATGAACAGAAGATTCGTCCATTCATTACACAACAAACCTCTAATCTTACAGCTTTGTAGCCTCAAAGTGTGTGAAATGAGAGCTGCATATCAATATTAATCAACATTTTAATCTGTTACAAAGAGGAAAATACAGCAGTCAATGCTGGCCACTAAAACATGGAAGAAATGTAGTTTTAAGACCTTTAATGTTAATGACCTCGGGTCCCGAATGGAAACACTTTTAAATCCAAACCCGAGTTAAACGGAACATTTTACAGCAAAGTAGATTAAAAGAGGAGGCGAAAACACATGCATTAGATTCAAATAACCAAACTGAGGTTCTTTTCCTGGAGAATATTGATTTTAAATATATGTATATATTATTCCTGGGATTTTGAGGCATTTTCACAGCCTGGAGCGGCGCCTGCAGGCACAACCTGAACCAATCAGAGGGCAGGAAACGTGAGAAAAAGTTTAACCGTCTCAACAACAAAAATAAAAAGATGAAGAATGATCTGAATAATTGGTTCCATATTTAATTTAATTCCATGTAAAGCAGCAGGATTTGGTGCACGGTTAAAGGTGCAGAATCAGAACAACCTTCGGGTCCAAACCCGACCAGATAAAAGTCTCTTTTTTTATCTGCCAGCTTTAAAAGTAACTGCACCGTAACGGAGAACGAGCCGCGCCTGCAACAGTTGGACGTTAAAACGCTGCTGCGACATTAAATCCTCAGAAACAATAAAAGATCTTTAACTTGTTGTTAAAGAGGACGTTAAACGGCGGCTCTTTCACGGGAGGATTTGAGCTGTTTCAGCCTCAGAGGAAACATTCGCGTCTTCCTATGTTAAGATATTTGTCAGACTTAATTTATGGGGCTGCACATCAGCGTGAGCTCCAGCTTTCTGTGATGCAAATGTGAAAATGTGACGGGAGCGATCCATCCATCATTAGAAATAACAACACTATCTCCACACAAGATCTAATTTTCTGCCTATAATCTCCTGACAAGCTGCTCTGCACAATAAATTCACATCTTTCTTTTTCCCTCTCTTATCGCGCCGAGGGTCATTAACATATCTTCCGGTAATTCTTAAAAATTAATCATATTGCATATGACCCGTGACGTCCAATTACACTCCTGCATTCGCCCCATGCTGTCCTGAATCAAATTGCCATTTGACAAACAAGCGTCAAATCGAGGCTGCGAATGCCAAATGAGACGCTTTATGAATCATTTATCACGCCGTTTGATCTCTAAGTACAGAAAAATCATAAACTAAGCGCTGTGTTTGTGTCGCTCAGCCTCGGCGTGCGTGTGCACGTGTGACTGTTGCCACAGAATGCGCCACAATAATTTATTCCCCCAGCTACTTGGAACCATTAGTGAAAGTTCCAGGAGACCAATTAGCATTGGAAACCCACTGGTGCTGCTGTGGTGACAACCTCCTCCAAACTGCCAAAGAAGTGTTATAAACAAACCGGACCCCAGGAGCACTGCCGGGGCCCCTCCAGGGACCCGGGGCCCCTTTCCAAAGACAAAAACAAACCTTGGCTGAGCGTCCACAATATCGCCTTAATGACGTTTCCCCCGGGCCGCGAACAGGCTAACGCCGCGGCCGGCTAATGACTGCGAGCAGCAGCACACATGGGCCTGAGAGGGTGAGTGAAGCCCGGCGTGCACGTGTGTGTGCACGTGTGCGTGCACGTGTGGAGCTGAAATAAAACAAACTGTGCTGTCAGTCATCTGGAGGAGGCAGAAGCTGCAGCTCACACCCAAAATGATCCAGCGAGCCTCGGCCGGGCCGCATCGGCCCCGCTGGCTCCTCCTCCTCGCCGCTCAGCAGCCACTTTAGCTGCGGCTTCAACCACTTGAAGCACAAAGAGAGGGTTTGTCTGGGCCGTGCACGCACACAGGAGCTGAGAGGCTCCCTGAGGACGGCGTGACTCGGATCACAGCGTCCAGATAACAGCGAGCGGGACAGCGTGGGACTCGCTTTCAAAGGGCAAGTGTTGTAATTACCCGAAGGCCTGGAACACCTCAGCAGCCACCGGGCTGCAGCCAGCGCCGCCTGGCTCGGACGCCACTTCCTCTCTGTCCCAGCGCAGCCCAGAGCCTGGCAGCGAGTCGAGGCGTGCGGCCCGGAAATGGCGAGCCTCCGGGAGGCCGCGGGCAGCACCGCGGCGCCAAGCTGGCAGCTGAAGCAGCTTTGTGAGCTGGGTTTGGAAACAGCAGATTGCTGTTTAAATAACGGTTAATGTGCGGCGCTGATGTGGCGAAGAGGTCAAACTAACATCCCTCTGAGCATCAGACCTGAGCGGTTCTGAAGGTTCTGCCCCTGCAGAACGTTCCACTGGAACTACATCCTCCTTCAGTCATGATTGTGCTGGAGGGCCACAGCCAAACAGCATCATTTAACTCTTACTGAGCAGGAAAACCTCCTTTTCTGACAATGTTCTGAACCCGATTCGGACTCATTCCTGTGATCATGAATGAATCCTCTCCTATGAGTAAAAAACAAGAACATTTCTGACTGAATTTGAACGTTAAGATCTGCAGAAAGCCTGAAAACATCTGCACCATAAACAGGAAGTGTTGCTTTAAAGCTCATTAATCTCACTGCTCCACCTGCACAAGCTCAAACAGGTGCTGCACCCAAAGGTGTTGGATCCAGGCAGACAAACCAAGTGGGACGCCCATAAAGACGTCCTCACCTGGGACGGCGATCAGAGAGACGGAGGACAGGCCGATCTTTCACTCATTAGTGGCTGGAAACAGCATCCATCAGGGAGAAAGCTGCTTAATAATCTCACTCAATCACATAATGACTACAGCTCACAGCCGGCGTGATGGAGATGGAGTTTGTTTGGTGGAAAACTCACAGAGGAATGAGCTCGATACTCCGATAAAGACTCAGAGAAGGAGGGAAATCTTAGGTTTGGGCAAAGAAAGAGAATTAACTCGTCTCCTTCCTGCTCCTCTCAGAGTCAATATGAGAAAACTTCAAAAATAGTTGATGAGTTTCAACTTTTATTCAACAGACAAAAGTCCAGATGAATGATTTTCAGCCTTTTTATTTAATTTAGAACCAAAAGTAGAACCTGAAGCAGCTGTTCTGGAGCCAAATAAAGACAGAAAGTTTATAGAATCTACAGCAACAGCTTCTGGAGCTTCTCCAAGCAGCAGGTTACCTGCTGACAGGTGAGGGTGTCAGGATTGGGTATAAAAGCAGCTTCCACCAAAGGTTCAGCCTCTCCAACAAGGATGGGTCGTGGCTCACCGCTTTGTGCCAAACTCCATCAGAGAATCATCAATAAGTTCAGGAAATATTCCTCAGAGTCAGACTGTAAAGAACTTTGGTCTTTCAGCATCTACAGAGCAGAATATTGGGAACAGATTCAGGGAGTCTGGGGAAGTCTCAGTGTGGAAAGGCCAAGGACAGAAAGCCCTGCTGGATGAGCTCGGAGCCCTCAGGCAGCACTGCAGGAGAAACCGTCAGGCCACCATGATCCATACAGCCACATGGGCTCAGGAGGAGCTGGGAAAAGCATTTCCACTCAACACAGTCCACGGCTGCATCCAGAAATGTGAGCTGAAGCTCAGAGGGACAGAAAGACAGTGGACACGGGTTCTGTGGGCAGATGAGTCCACGTTTCAGCTGCTTCTGGGAAAAACTGCTGAGAAAGAGCATCCAGCTGTTCTCAGAGGAAGGTTTAAAGCCAGCGTCTGTGATGGTCTGGGGCTGCAGCAGAGTCCAGGGCATGGAGGGCTTCATCTGGGTGAAGGTACCACTGATGCACAGCTGGATGTTGGAGTTCTGGAGTCTGCCTGCAGTCCACATGTTGGTTCGAATCCTGAGCTCCCTGCAGGAAAGGTCCTGGTTGGATGAGTGTGAGTCGCTTTGGATTAAAGCGTCTGATAAATGCATGAATATTAAGAATGGACTCAGATTCCTGTGAAAAACTCAGGTCCCAAAGCATTAAAAGAGTCATTAAAGGAAGCTGAAGGAACACGATGGAAACAGCTTTTACTGAGTGCTGATGCTGCAGATTCTGGGTTTGGTTCTAAAGACAGTGAAGCTGCTCAGAGAAGAAGCTGAGAATCACTTCTTTGTCTGTTAAATAAAGGTTCAAACGGAGAAACTCGCTGCTATTTCCTTGGATTTTAGGAAACCAGTTTACTTCTCAGCAGTGGCTCAAACCAGATCAGGAAGCTTCAGGAAAAGAACAAATCAGTTTGTTTTCATGTCTAAATGTGCAGAAAAAAGGTGCTGCAGCTGAGATTCAGTGGTGTGTTTGTGTCCTATTTTCACTCCTCAGCCTGAACCAGTAAAACCATTAACTCGCAGACGACAGCAGCGACACGCAGGGCAGGAAACGTGTTGATTGGTGTGATGAAAACCAACAGCTGCTCTTTTTTCTCTCCTCCAGACTCAAACACACAGCAACACACAGACATCTGAAATAAAAATAACGCCGTCTCCTTCAGCTTGGATCCTCCTGGCGTCGCCTTTTAAAACATTTCTGCTGTTTTTAACTGGCGCTGCACACATGCACGGCCCAGCAGGGCCCGGGTAAAGACGGCCCAGCAGGGCCCGGGTTCTCATGGCCCAGCAGGGCCCGGGTTCTCACGGCCCAGCAGGGCCCGGGTTCTCACGGCCCAGCAGGGCCCGGGTAAAGACGGCCCAGCAGGGCCCGGGTTCTCATGGCCCAGCAGGGCCCGGGTAAAGACGGCCCAGCAGGGCCCGGGTAAAGACGGCCCAGCAGGGCCCGGGTTCTCATGGCCCAGCAGGGCCCGGGTTCTCATGGCCCAGCAGGGCCCGGGTAAAGACGGCCCAGCAGGGCCCGGGTAAAGACGGCCCAGCAGGGCCCGGGTTCTCATGGCCCAGCAGGGCCCGGGTAAAGACGGCCCAGCAGGGCCCGGGTAAAGACGGCCCAGCAGGGCCCGGGTTCTCATGGCCCAGCAGGGCCCGGGTAAAGACGGCCCAGCAGGGCCCGGGTAAAGACGGCCCAGCAGGGCCCGGGTAAAGACGGCCCAGCAGGGCCCGGGTTCTCATGGCCCAGCAGGGCCCGGGTAAAGACGGCCCAGCAGGGCCCGGGTAAAAACGGCCCAGCAGGGCCCGGGTAAAGACGGCCCAGCAGGGCCCGGGTAAAGACGGCCCAGCAGGGCCCGGGTTCTCATGGCCCAGCAGGGCCCGGGTAAAAACGGCGCTGAGTAAAGACGGCGGGCTGTACCTGCACATGATCTCGTGGGTGAGGAGGACGCGACACATCTCCGGGTTCTTGTCCTGGCCCTCGTACAGGATGGGCTGATGGGACAGAAACACACATTAAACCATCGCAGCGAACACAGCAGCTTTAGTGTTTAGTGCTGCCAGTTAAAACCGGTTTACTCTGGAAATAAACCAGTGAACAGAAATGTTCAGCAGTGGGTCCATGTTGAGAACCTGGTTTATGTTCCGAGGAAACTGGTTTTAATGTGGAATAAAGCATTAATCAGTCTGAACGGGTCGAACTGGGCCGACTTTACAGTGAAAACAGAGGAATTAACCAGGAATTAACCAGTATTTGGCACATACAGCACATATATCACATACAGATTATTGTTTCCTGCACATATATATCAGCATAATGTGTGTTAATACCAGTTCACACAAGAGATAAACCAGGAAACTACAAATATAAACCAAATTAAACCAATTTAAGCCAGTTTAACGTACAGTTGGATGTTAATATATAAACCAGTTAACAGAACTGCTAACAAGTGGCTGAATGTTTAGAACCAGTTTACACTAAAGATAAACCGGTTTATACTGAAGATAAACCGGTTTATACTAAAGATAAACCAGTTTATTCTAAACATAAACAATTTACACTAAAGATAAACCAGTTTATACTAAAGATCAACCAGTTTAAACTAAAGATCAACCAGTTTACACTAAAGATAAACCGGTTTACACTAAAGATAAACCAGTTTATTCTAAAGATAAACAGTTTACACTAAAGATAAACCGGTTTACACTAAAGTTAAACCAGTTTACACTAAAGATAAACAGTTTACACTAAAGTTAAACCAGTTTAAATGTAAATGGATTCATGGCATGTTGATGCCAGTTTACATTTCAACCAGTTTGTCCAGTTGGCCGTTACCATAGAAACCGTTTTACTGCACATTTGGTCCAGTTGATAATTGAATTTTGACCTGTTCTGTCCAACTGGGAACCAGTCCAGTGAGCCGATGGGGCGGTTTCAGGTTCAGAAACAGCTGATCTGATCTCAGCGCCCCCCCCCTCCACCGTTCAGCACCAACAGTAAAGTCAAACATGGCCTCCAACCACCAACACCTCCCACTCTCTCCCTGTGAGGTGGTCCCAGCCTCCTCCAGCCTTCCCAGAATTCCCTGCCAGATGGCGGGCGGCGCCCGAGGATGAAGTTCCCCCCTCCCCCGCTCACTCCCCCCTCCTCACCCCCACGGAGCTGTCATGTCAGCGTCCGGAAGACGGATGACCGCTGAGAGCGGAGCGAGGTGTGCGTGAGACGACTGGTTTACCTGTCTTAGTGAGGACCACGGTTAATTTTAGCCTTTACCAGGACATATTTTTAGAACTTTTAAAGACACGTTTGAGGGTCCAGACCTGGTTTAAGGGTTCAGATTAGCATCAGGTTCAGTTTAGGGGGGTCAGGGTCAAGGTTGTCATGGTTAAGAACATGTTCTTGGAGCCATTTCATGTCCGTAAAGGTCCCCAGGAACACCGAAGCAGAAATATGTGTCTGTGTGTGTGGTTTTTGTAATACTCTGGTGGTTGTAAATGAACTCCACTAAAAGCATGTGTGTCCTCCCCCCTCCTCCCCCCTCTTCCTGCAATGACCTACCACTACCTCATCCACCTTTATAGTCAAAACAGACCTCCACCCTACAAACACACACACACACAAACGCACACCCCTGGGGGACAATACTTTTAGGATAACGACCACTTCTGCATTATTGATCCTGATCCTGGCTCTGTTCCTCTGGATTAAAATGCTTCAGTTTGTCCAGGAGGGATGTGGATTTCATCAGGGACGTGCGCACGCACATGCACACACACACACACACACACCAAAGTGCGTGTAGATTTGGTGGTCGATATTTAAACATCATCATTCCTCATGAAAGAATCCTGAGTGTGTGATTGTGAGTCCACCTTCGTGCTACTTTGCAGATAATGTCCAGATTCTGCATGTGTGCTCTTTATATCTATCTTTGTGAGGACCGGCTTCAGTTCTCAGATCACCAGTTTAATGTTTTACAGTCACAGTGAGGACATTTTCAACTAATATGAAAGTACTTAAAGTACCTTTTTGAATAAAGGTGAAATATTTACATGCACTCTTTTTTTTAAATAAATATAACTCGAAAACATTGGGACGACAGGAGCTCCCGATAGAAAATGACGGCGTTTTGTCAGCTGAGGCCAGTTTTGGGAGAAACTAAACATTTTTGCAGAGTTGGTAAAAGCAGAAACTCTTCAGAAAGTGTTTCACATCATATCAGAAAGTTTTATTCAGTTTTAAAAGGTGTTTTCAGGGAATAAATTAATCTTTAGATAAATCTAATTGTTTAAAATGTGAGAGGAGTTTGTTCACTGAAATATGAGAGAAAAGGAAATCTGTAGAAACTAAAAACTGTTTGGAAAGATGTCGACTGAAGTTTGGACCCAAAAGCAGACCGGCTGGAGACAGAAATTAAGTTAACTGAAAGTCTTTATTTTACAAATAAAACAAAGGCGAAAACTCCAGAAAACTCTGAATGAACAAAATCCAAAAACTGAATGAGAAGAAGACGGAGCCAGACTGAAACCAAGGACGAGATCAACAATGAACTGGCAGCTGACAGGGAACAGAACATCATCAGCTAAATAAAACCACATGTGCAGCCGGGGAGAACCAAAGAGGAGGAACAGGAAGCAGACTTTCAAAATAAAACAGGAAGTGAACAAAGCTGTGAACCAAACACTCTAAAAACTAAACAGAACACAAACTTTAACAATAGAAACCAGAATAAAACTGAGGATAAATAAATCCTGGTGAGTCTGGGAAACCGAGACAGAATAAAGCAGAACTGAACCGGGACTGAGGCAGAACCAGACTCAGGCGACATCAGATAAATATAAAACTAAAGCAAGAACAACAACTAAGACTAAAGAGAACCGGGAAAATAACTAAAAACTGAACAGTAAAAACGGAGAAGAAGAGAAACACCAACAGAGTCTGATAAAACCGAGTCTCACGAAGGGACCAAATCCACAAAGAATTTATAGGCTGGTTGCCATGCCAACCTGCGGAAAACGAGTTTTCACCAAAGTCCGAACTTTTGATGGAAACACACGATTCGAATTTCTCTTAATGCGCATTTCCCAATGATTCGAATCAGTTTTGGATGGAAACAAGACGACAAACTGCGATAGAAACAGAAATCAAAGAATAAACCAGAAGATCAACGACTCCAGAACAGAGAATCAGATCAAACTCTGACTAAAGAGGCAAAAGTCTCATGTGGAAAGAAGCTGGAGACTTTGACATGTGAGGAAATCTCATCTTTTCTCAAACTTTCAGACCGTTTCAATGATTTTGGACGACCTGGAAAGACTCAGAAAGACTAAGAAAGACTCAGAAAGACTCAGAAAGACTAAGAAAGACTAAGAAAGACTCAGAAAGACTCAGAAAGACTCGGAAAGACTCAGAAAGACTCGGAAAGACTCGGAAAGACTAAGAAAGACTAAGAAAGACTCGGAAAGACTAAGAAAGACTAAGAAAGACTAAGAAAGACTCAGAAAGACTCGGAAAGACTAAGAAAGACTAAGAAAGACTAAGAAAGACTCAGAAAGACTAAGAAAGACTCGGAAAGACTAAGAAAGACTCGGAAAGACTCGGAAAGACTAAGAAAGACTAAGAAAGACTCAGAAAGACTAAGAAAGACTCGGAAAGACTAAGAAAGACTAAGAAAGACTCAGAAAGACTAAGAAAGACTCGGAAAGACTAAGAAAGACTCGGAAAGACTCGGAAAGACTCGGAAAGACTCGGAAAGACTAAGAAAGACTAAGAAAGACTCAGAAAGACTCAGAAAGACTCAGAAAGACTAAGAAAGACTCGGAAAGACTCGGAAAGACTAAGAAAGACTCGGAAAGACTCAGATTCAGTGAGTAAAAGCTAAAGCATCGCGTCTCTGGAGGAGAAAAGTGGAGATTTTTAAATAACAGGGTCTGATTGGGAATGAAAACAGGACATTTTCATAAAGACGATCTTTTGGGGAAGGAGTTTGAACTTAGTTTCCATGAAGAGGCGCCGTTTTTTAAACGTTTGCAGCTGCTCAGACGCTCGTTTCAGAGTTAAAACCACGGGAAAGAAAGAGGAACGCACTGCATCCAGTTGATGAATCTTTAAACTTTGCAAAGACAGTTTCTGTTTGTGGGGATATTTGTGAGGCCCCTCCAGCAGAGATCACCCCGCCGGCGTCCCGCTGACACGCTGCGTGATGTCACTCGCTGTGTAAGAGTCGCGGCGGCGGCGGCGGCTTCGCTGCACAGTCCAATCTGCATTAATGCTGCTCCTCATCGCTCCGCCAATCCACGGAAGCGAAGCCACAACCAGGCGCTCGGCGGGGGCTCATCGATCCGCGAGGACTCCAGCCGACCCGTCTGTCAGCTCTGACTGCCGACCAATGGGGCGTCACGTAGTGGGAGGTGGAGGGCGAGCGTGTCACAGAGGAGGAGGTGTCAGGATTATTGTCTCCAGTGTGCCGTCGCTGTGCCACATTAGGGCGTATTGATCCGTTTGCACGGCTGACGCTTTGTTGGGAGCCGCTTGGTGCATCGATCGGTGACATGCCGACAGGGCGTGTGTGTGTGTGTGTGTGTGTGTGTGTGTGTGTGTGTGCTGAGAGGATGATGGAGGGTTTTACAGGTGTTTGGAAATGATTCGAGTTGCTCGGTCAGACGAGCTGAATGTCACCCGTCACTCTGATCCGATTCTCCTGCTCCTCTGCCTGCAGAAACATCCGTTTCACATCGTCTCTGCAGATTATCCCGATCAATTAGCTGTTCAGTGGATCCAGTTAATTCATTAAGTAACTGATGGGATCAATGCTGTTGATCTGCCTTTGATTTACTCGCAGGTCAGAGGTCAGAATGAAACCAGAGCAGCAGGCCAACTCTGATCTTATCTGATTCTTCCACCACTTTCTTCTTCTTCTGACTCATCTGTTCTGATTCTTCCACCACTTTCTTCTTCTTCTGCACGTGAAAATGACTCATCTGCCTTATCTGTGAGGCTGAGACTCAACCAGAGTCTCTTATTAAATATGATTCTGCAACAAACTGATGAACTGTGAGAAATATCTCAGAGACCAGCTCAGGTTTCACAGCAGCCTGAAAACATTCTTTCAGGAAATCTGCTGAAGTGAAACTGGAGGATTCTGCAGGATAAAACTTTAGGGTGAAGAAATTAAAAGAAACTTTCCCAGTTCAGAGTTTTTCTTTCAGACCCTTGAAGAAGATTAACTCATTTAAGATGGATTTTAATCCTAAATGTGTGCCTTGGTGTTGGTGGAGCCGCTGATAATTCACCGGTTTCACTTTCTTCTGCGTTTATTTGGCTCAGTTTTGATGGAAAATGCACTAAAAACTGCTTTAGAGTTAAAGGATAAAACAAAGACGTTTTCAGGGCCTCTCTTTAAACCGAACGAGTCACGATAACGGGTCAGATCCACGTGTGTGAGGCGCGTGAAGCGCTCGCCGTGCAGAACGGGAGGAGCTGCAATGTGGAAATATTTGTGGGTTTTTGTTGGCGGTGAAAGCGTTCACAGGTCGAAATCCCACACGGGGGTTCTGAGTGAGTGAAAACCGGAAAGGTGGGAGGATCTGGAGCGAGCTGAAGGCCGAGTTACGCCAGCTGGAAAGGAAAACACATCAGAGCTGCTGCACTTTCAGGAAAGGAAGGAGGAGGAGAGTCAGGGAAGTCTCAGGATGGAGGCTTCAATGAGTTTTTCTGCTGCTTGGAGGTTTATTTATCAGAAAATCACTTTAAAAACCAGGAAACTTCTTATTAACACGCGACCGTGGAGCCTGAAAACCATGAAAATAAGCGTCCGTTTGAGCCGGATCACCTCTGACATGAAGCCAATTTATTGATCAGTTACTGAACCTTATTATTAATTTTCATTCTTTGTCTGAACAGAAGGAGAAGAACATGAAAGTTGGGATTTACTCCATTTCAACAGATCGTCTCCTTTTTTTATCTTTTATGCTTCAGCTTCGATTTTTACTCATTAAGTTTAATTTAAAATTTTAAAGAATCAAAGGTTAAAAGATATTATTATTATCTTTATTTATGGAACAAAACACAGGAGCAGTGTGTGAGAAACTAACCAAACATCTCCACTTTGCTCTGGTCTGTCCAAAGGACATTGTTCCAGAAGTCTTGAGCTTTGTTCAGATGCAGCTTTGCAAACCTAAGCTGTGCTGCCATGTTCTTTTTAGAGAGAAGAGGCTTTCTCCTGCAGCCCTTCCAAACAAGCCATCCTTGTTCAGCCTTTTTCTAACTGTGCTGTCATGACCTTTAACCTTTAGCATGCTAACTGAGGCCTGTAGAGTCTGAGATGTAGCTCTGGGCTTCTTCACCTTGGGGTGACCTTTAACCTTTAGCATGCTAACTGAGGCCTGTAGAGTCTGAGATGTATGACCTTTAACCTTTAACATGCTAACTGAGGCCTGTAGAGTCTGAGATGTAGCTCTGGGCTTTTTCACCTTGGGGTGACCTTTAACCTTTAACATGCTAACTGAGGCCTGTAGAGTCTGAGATGTAGCTCTGGGCTTCTTCACCTTGGGGTGACCTTTAACCTTTAACATGCTAACTGAGGCCTGTAGAGTCTGAGATGTAGCTCTGGGCTTCTTCACCTTGGGGTGACCTTTAACCTTTAACATGCTAACTGAGGCCTGTAGAGTCTGAGATGTAGCTCTGGGCTTTTTCACCTTGGGGTGACCTTTAACCTTTAACATGCTAACTGAGGCCTGTAGAGTCTGAGATGTAGCTCTGGGCTTTTTCACCTTGGGGTGACCTTTAACCTTTAACATGCTAACTGAGGCCTGTAGAGTCTGAGATGTAGCTCTGGGCTTTTTCACCTTGGGGTGACCTTTAACCTTTAGCATGCTAACTGAGGCCTGTAGAGTGAGATGTAGCTCTGGGCTTTTTCACCTTGGGGTGACCTTTAACCTTTAACATGCTAACTGAGGCCTGTAGAGTCTGAGATGTAGCTCTGGGCTTTTTCACCTTGGGGTGACCTTTAACCTTTAGCATGCTAACTGAGGCCTGTAGAGTGAGATGTAGCTCTGGGCTTTTTCACCTTGGGGTGACCTTTAACCTTTAACATGCTAACTGAGGCCTGTAGAGTCTGAGATGTAGCTCTGGGCTTTTTCACCTTGGGGTGACCTTTAACCTTTAACATGCTAACTGAGGCCTGTAGAGTCTGAGATGTAGCTCTGGGCTTCTTCACCTTGGGGTGACCTTTAACCTTTAACATGCTAACTGAGGCCTGTAGAGTCTGAGATGTAGCTCTGGGCTTCTTCACCTTGGGGTGAACTTGCTGGGACGTCCACTCCTGGGAAGATTGACAGCTGTCCTGAATGTTTTCCACAATAATCTTTCTCTCTGTAGAATGATGGACTCCAGATAGTCTGGAAATGGCCTTTTAACCCTTCCCAGACTGATGGGCAGCAGCAGCTGCTTCTCTGAGATCATTGCTGGTGTCTTTCCTCTTAAAGTTGTAAAAATCTGGACTTTATTTTTGCTTATTTTTAATTGTTCCTCATTTAATTTAACTATATTCTCATATTTAAAAGCTTTCTTTCACAATGCTGAAATTTGACGGTAAAAACACGGTTTCTGCAGCACTTTCATGTAATAACTGACAGTAAAGATGCCAAATGTGGCTTCAGGAGGTTGTTTCTCACCTGTTTGGTCATGGAGTCGATCAGTCGGACGTAAAGATCCTGTTCTGTCCTGATGCCTGAAAAAAACACAACAAGCAGTCACATATCTGAGCAGAAACACTCACTAATGAGACAAAAACAACACATCCACCCATGCATTAGCCTGTTATGCTAATCTGATTCCACAATGAAAAGCAAAAGCAGCTAATAATGTGCTGTAAATGAATTGTGTTGTTATTTCTGTCCGGGTTGTGTGTTTGCAGAGGTTCTTGTCTCCCCTCCTCCCTCCCCCTGAAACGCAAACATTAGCGCTGCTGCAGAGCTGTTTATTATTTATAGGGCGCGCAGCCTCTAACTGCCGCGCGCTCCTCTGCCCCCCGCTGCCTTCTTCCGAGAGGAGAACAAGGAATTCTCATTCTCCGACAAATTAAATATCAATCAGGGCTGCTTGTCTTTTATTAGCTATGCATCCGCGCGTAAATGTGACACAAACACGACATGGGGTGGAGGAAGCAAATTGCAGGGAACACCTGTTAGCAGCGCTCTGCCTCTAATTGTGCTGGATGCTGTGGGTTTTTGCCACCTTGTTTTTCGGGCCGTTTCCTCGCAGCTTCCTCTGGTTCTAATTGACATGATTCACTCCTCAGTCTGCAGCCTAAATGGCGGCAATCCGTCCCGGTTGCAGATGAGGTCAATTACCTCCGCACGATGCTAATCCGACGACTCATATTAGAGAGATTTATCCCCCTTTGGAAGGAAACGCGCTTTTATGTCCCACTTTATCTGCTGCTTCTGCAGGGGTCTGAGCGCATTACGGCCGTCCTCCTGCCCGTCTGGACCGGAGCCAGCACAAAGCCGAGCTGTGTGTTTCCAATCAGCCGCAGATCCCTGCCCCCCCCCCAATGAACAAAACAGAGTTCAGGTTCGGTTGCTTGTCAGATATTCCAGATGTCTGCAGTGCTGATAATGGAAAAACGTTTTCCAGACTCGCAGTCTTAAAAGTGCACAGCTGAGTTAAAATTCAAGTCCGGTGAGGTGACCTTTAATATAAATTCTAAATCATCCGACTGCAGGACAGCCTCACCTGTGGGAAGCTGCGATCATTAACTGCACTTCATCAATCGATGCTGCGCATCTGAACAAAGAGGCGCCATTTGGAAAAGGAAAAAGGTTTGATTTGGGTTTAATTTCATGCTGTCAGTCGATGTTTAAGAGTTTGTTTTATCAACATGTCTCCTGAGGAAAAGACTTTCCAAGGATGGGAAAAAAATCATTTTCTGTCTGATTAAAACAGAGAATTTCTGCTGAAACGGATTTCATCCGGTTCGGTTAAGTTCCAGACAGGTCAGGCTCTGTTGGACAATAACAATCAGCAACATGCTAAATCACATGTTGATAGCATGTCAAAGTGTGGATCACATGACCATCAGCCAATCAACACCCACCATGAGGTTTTAGGCTCTGAAACGGTTTGATTTCATGTTGATTTTCCTGTTTTTCCTCCAGATTTTACAGGTTAAAGAAACTCAGAATGAGAGCGAGTCATTTACAAATTTAGCAGCAACCGACCGCCATCATCTTCCTCTTCTCTGAGGTTGGGTCACAGAACCGAGCAGAACCTGCAGGTCCAGGAGGGAAACTCGGACATCCCCCTCCAGCTCCTCCTGGAGGATCCCGAGGCGATAAATAATCCCTCCAGTGAGTTCTGGTTCTGACCCGGGCCTCCTCCCAGGAGGCATCCTAACCAGAGGAACCACCTCAGCTGACTCCTTTCTATGTGGAGGAGCAGCAGCTCTACTCCAAGCTCCTCCCCCCGGATGGTGGAGCTCCTCCCCTTGGATGGTGGAGCTCCTCCCCCTTGTGGTGGAGCTCCTCCCCTATCTCTAAGGCTGAGCCCCGCCCCCCTCTGAAGGAAACTCATTTCAGCCGCTTATTCTTATTTCATTTTCTGGTTCTTTTAGTCTTCAGGTTGGAAGTGAAGCTATTTGTTCAGGTTTATGCTCCTAAGTTAAACTGTTTGATGGTTCTGTGCAGACTTGTTCTGCTTTAAACCAAACTGAATCCAAACGGGTCCTAACCCTCCGATAAGTATGGAAAAGTTCTGCTTCTGTGTTGGGGAGCAAAGAAAAGTCACATGACCACTGAGGTCGAGGCCATCTGATCCAGAATGGCTCCATCCATCCTGACCTCATCGTTAGAAGTTAAATAAATAAAAGATGGTTTCCATCTCATCTTATTTCAAGGAAAAAATATCTTTATGTTTATCTTGGCCAGAAAATGACCTCCATTGGATTCAGCATCAGATCCTGAACTCAGGTCCAGTTTAATATCAGAGGATTTGTCTCATATCGAGAGCTTAAAGCTGGAAAAATCTGCAGAAAGTTGTGAATAACTGATAAATCATTCGGTTTCCTAATCTCCACCGTCTTTACTGGAACCGGAAGCTGCTGTAAAGCAGGTATGAGCTGAGGAATCAGCTGCTGTAAAGCAGGTATGAACTCAGGAATCAGCTGCTGTAAAGCAGGTATGAGCTCAGGAATCAGCTGCTGTAAAGCAGGTATGAACTCAGGAATCAGCTGCTGTAAAGCAGGTATGAGCTGAGGAATCAGCTGCTGTAAAGCAGGTATGAGCTCAGGAATCAGCTGCTGTAAAGCAGGTATGAGCTGAGGAATCAGCTGCTGTAAAGCAGGTATGAACTCAGGAATCAGCTGCTGTAAAGCAGGTATGAGCTCAGGAATCAGCTGCTGTAAAGCAGGTATGAACTCAGGAATCAGCTGCTGTAAAGCAGGTATGAGCTGAGGAATCAGCTGCTGTAAAGCAGGTATGAACTCAGGAATCGACTCACCGTTGCTGTAGAGGAGCTGTAGCCTGTAGTGGATCCCATTGTTGGTCTTCTCTCCGTTGTACTCCTGTCACACAAACACATGAAGCACACTTTAAACAGCGTGTTGCTATAAAACACTCGCAGCTAACAGCCCTGCTGCACACAGAGGGTTTAGAGTCAGGAAACAGCACCAGATCCTTTCATTAAGACCCAGAATGACTCAGAATGTCTCAGGGTTTAGCTCCAAGTCGCTTCGCTCCAGCTCCACATCTGTTTAATGAAGGAAAACATACAAGAAAAGCCATTTTTGAGCAAACTTTTTCAGATAAAGTGATAAAACCTTTGCTGGGCTGAGTCAGAATTAGGCAATAAAATGTATAAATCATATTAAAAAGTCGGGGAAAGTACTCCAGAATCAGAGTCCAAAGACACGAAGAACCAGACTGAAAATCAACTGACAGCTAAAACTCAGGAGATTAAACACTGACGGGACATCATCAGCTGGGGACAACCAGGGAGAACGAAAAGAGGAGGAACAGGAAGCTGACCTTCAAAATAAAACAGGAAACAAAAAACAATAAAACTGGACTCAAGACTAATCCTGGTGAGTCCAGGAAACTGAGACAGAATAAAGCAGAACTGAACCGGGACAACATCAGCTAAATATCAAACTAAAGCAACAACAACAGCTAAGACAGGTCATTAAAGAGAAACAAAAAGTCTCATCAAGAACAGACTGATACAGACAATAAATCCTGATTCAGATCCAGAACTCCAAAATACTGAGAACAAGAAAACAGAATCTAATCAGAATCAAAGAAAATCTGCTAGCTTCCCTCTGTTCTCTGCTAGCTTCCCTCTGTTCTCTGCTAGCTTCCTTCTGTTCTCTGCTAGCTTCCCTCTGTTCTCTGCTAGCTTCCCTCTGTTCTCTGCGAGCTTCCCTCTGTTCTCTGCTAGCTTCCCTCTGTTCTCCGCTAGCTTCCTTCTGTTCTCTGCTAGCTTCCCTCTGTTCTCTGCTAGCTTCCTTCCGTTCTCTGCTAGCTTCCCTCTGTTCTCTGCTAGCTTCCTTCTGTTCTCTGTTAGCATCCTTCTGTTCTCTGCTAGCTTCCTTCTGTTCTCTGCTAGCTTCCTTCTGTTCTCTGCTAGCTTCCTTCTGTTCTCCACTAGCTTCCTTCTGTTCTCCGCTAGCTTCCTTCTGTTCTCTGCTAGCTTCCTTCTGTTCTCTGCTAGCTTCCTTCTGTTCTCTGCTAGCTTCCTTCTCAGCTAATAAGCCGGCTTATTTCCATTAAAATGCTAACATGAAATGTTCTCTTGTGTTTGTTCCGCTCAGTGGACTCGATATGTGAACCGGCAGCTTTCTGCTGAGATGCTGTAGCGTTGAGGTTGTGCTATCGTGCTAAGCTAACTGGCTTTTACAATAGACACACTGTTCAGTATTTTCTCTTTTCTTTTCTTTGAAATGCTTCCAAACTTTAGGTATTTTTTGCTCTTATTTTGACAGTAATAACTGTCCGTGTGAAACAGGGAAACCACTGAGCAGAACATGTCATTTAAAGGAAGCATTGAGGATATTTGGTAATCGAGTTATTTGAGGAACAGTTTCAGCCTTAGTTTCATGTAACTTCTCCTGAATTTATATTCAAAAGATTTCATCATCTTTCTGACTCATTTTATTCTGATCTTTAGGGTCTCAGCATTGTTTGAATATATTATATCATATATCTTAATTATTTTTTGCATATTTTTGTATATATTTTTTGTATATTTGTATATATATTTTGTATATATATATATATATGTTTATTGTATGTATATTAATTATTTCTTGAATTTTGAACTATGTTTTGTTCAGATTGGTGAATAATTCTGTCATTTTTACATTTTGTTTGATTCTCAGTTTAAGTCGGACTCTGAGCCTCCACTCATTGGTTCCTACTGGAGGACAATGTTTATGGCCACACTTCTCTTCTTCTTCTTCACTTCTGTGAAGCTTATATTTGTCAGAACATTTCTGCCTTTTTAAGAACAAATCTCCTGATTGTTGGACGGATGGAGGACATTCTGTCCTCCTGCTGCCACCGCAGGACAGAGACAATAAGCGTTAAATAAAACCTAAATCCTTCCTTTTCATTCATTTCTTCTCTGACCTTCCTCTCTCTTCTTCTTCTCTCCTTTTCAACCTTTATTCCCATTTTACCCCCCCCCCCTCAGCCCGACTCGGCCGGCCGCTCGGTGCCAACTGTGCCCGGGAGTGTTGGCTCGGTCCCAGTGCGTTTGTGTCGGGGCGAGAGACTAGAGGTCAAAGCCGAGGTGAGGCGAGCGAGTGGGTGGGTGGAGGATGTGGAGCCAGCTGGCAGCCGATCAGAGAACAAACACCCCCAAACCTGCCTGGATGTTATTACGGCTCTCATCG
The DNA here is from genome assembly GCF_036924035.1 of Leuresthes tenuis. Classification (NCBI taxonomy): domain Eukaryota; kingdom Metazoa; phylum Chordata; class Actinopteri; order Atheriniformes; family Atherinopsidae; genus Leuresthes; species Leuresthes tenuis. The sequence continues at coordinate 941,641 of NW_027325365.1, forward strand.
GCGTTATTAGGGAAGTGTTTTACAGAGTCCACTCGGTTTCTGTGTTGCTTTAATGTACGTAGGACAGCAGACGTCCTGTTCGACAGCAGCTCCTCGTGAGGATGTAAAACTTTAAAATAACTTTTAAATTATGACCCAGTTTCATGACCAATCTGAGCGGGTTTCTCTGTGTTTGAGTAGATTTCATTTAAAGCTCTCAGCTGCGATTCTTCTGCTTTCGACTGGAAAAGTCATCAGAGCTGCTTTCAGGAGCACATTAATCCACATGTTGAGCTTTAACTTCCGTGTTCCCAGCAGAACCGAACCGGTTGTTTCTAATTCATCATTTTAATTTAGAAGCTTTTGAGCATTTCCTCCAACAATAAAAACATTAGAAATGAAAGAATACGTTTATTTTTAAACCAGAAAACAGATATTTTCAGAGGACACCTTATGCTTTGTGGCAGTTAGTTCAACATTTGTAGCTTTTTTTAATCAAAATATGTAGAATATTTATTGAAAATCTGCAGATAAAGAGTCAGAGTCCTGAGGGAGATTCAACCTCCATCTTTTCTCAACACCACGATATTTTCCTGGAGGTCAAAGCTCAGGAAAATACTTTTTTATGCTGACAACTCGACCAAACTCCTGACTTTTCTGCCTTAAAGAGAGTAAATCAAACCCTGAAGTTAAACACTGAGCCTAAAATCTGGAGGCGTTTATGAACTCAATCAATGTCAGAACTGACCAGAGGTTTGGATCATTTCATGTAAATGTTGCACATTTCAGGCTAATGAGAATCTCTGTGAATCTGCTCAAATTAAACTTCAGCTTCTGTTTGATAAACTGAAAAACAGGAAATGATAATTCAAATATCCTGGAAATAAGCTGTGATCAGGGCTTAAAACACTAAAAAGCAGACTTAATTCTGCTTTGTGTTCATAAATGCATCCAGACACTGAACGCACCAGCAGGTTATTATAATAAATGGTATTTATGCCCTGAAAATGATTTCATGCAGGTACCAAATCAAAGTGTCTTTTCCTTTTCTGCTCATCTTCATTCTTTAACTTCCCGACTTTACTCTAAGCTTCAATCTTTTTGTTTGTCTTTATAAACTGAGAATAAAACACGGTTTTAAGCATTCAAGCAGGTCTGTTTGAGTGATTTTCTGCTGTATTTCTCACACTTTTTACTTCCTGATTGTGTCTAAAGAATTTCCTTCAGGATAAATAAAGTCTTCTGACTGAGTTCAAGCCTTAAATGTTGGAATCTGCATGTCTCACCTTGTCTTTTTCTACAAAGTCCACGTAGGAGGTCCTCTCGATCTCGACCGGCTGACCCTGGCGGTCGTACAGCGCCAGAACGAAGTGGAAGAAGTTGGACTTCCTCAGGTTGGACGGCGGCTGCTTCTCAAAGTGAGCTCGGGCTAAACCCACCCCACTGAAACACAGACAGAAGCAAAACTTTTAGCTTTTATCTCCACAGTCACATGAGCTCAGACTCGTTTGTCTTTTGTCAGGAATTAATTAAAAAAAAAGATATTTTATGTTAAATTCAGTCATTTCCTGTTCAGAGCAGCAGCGGATCCGCCTCGGCGTGACGGTAATCTCATTCTCACTTTTACATGAACTAACTCGTCTTTTTCACCAAGTCGACTCAATTATCGTGTGAAATTATTAGGTGTGATTCAGCAAAAAGTAAATTAAGTAAAAGTAATTATGGAGGAAAAAGGATGAGCTGAAGATGTTTAAAGTGTTATTTTATTACCAGAAACAGGACGAGTTTCTGGTTATTTCAGATTTATCACGTAAAATATGATTCGATTGTTTTCTGGGGAGAATCTCAGGAGGGAAAATAAATAAATAACGAATAAATTAAATCCTTAAATGAAAATAAAACCCTTTAAAGTAAACCTGGAACATTTCAACTGAAGGATGGTCCCATGAGACCAAAAAAAGAGTCATTTTCTCCTCCAGATGATCCCGAACGCCTCGTTTACCTGATGACATCATCGTCACACAGTTTCATATTTTACCTGAAAAATATGAAGATAAATAAATAAAAAGAGGCTTCGGTCCGGCGCTTCATTTATTATCCAATCAGAGCAGCTTTTGGCTTTCAGACAGAATAATAAGAAAAAAGTGCTTTTTTTCCCACTTTACAGCTTCTTAATTTGTTCTTAAACCCACAAAAATAAATATTTTAATCCATATCTGAGCATCTAAGGTGTGAAACGGTAAAATATGTAAGATATTAATGTTTAAAAGCATGAGATTTTGTAAATAACACCATAAAAATGTTTGTTTTATATGAAAACTGGATGTTTGTCAAAAAAAATGTTAGAAACATAAAGTGAAATAAAAAGAAAATAAAGAACAAAACATATTAATTTAATTCTGTTTATAGGTGTTAAAATATCTTTAAATATATTTCTCTGTATTTTCAGGTTAATTTTAAAGTAATTTCATCATCTGAATAGATTAAAGGTTTAAAGTGAAAAATAAAGGTAAATATAGAGGAGCTTTCATCGTTTTATTTATCGTTTTCTGAAAGAAAAGACTTTTATTTTCATTAAGTTTTCACTCTAAATGCGTCTGCTGCAGCCATGAATCCGTTTTTCAGGATGAAAAGACGGCCGCAGCGCCCCCCCGACGCCCTGCGACAGAAACCGTAGAAACGCCACGTCGGACGGAAACATCGAACGCACCCTGCCTGGAACTCAGAGGTCGGTCAGGATTTAAGCCTTTAAAGCGGAGCTGGTGTCAGCTGCTGAGCTGAGATGAAGTCGCTGCTCCTGCAGGGTTTGGGTTTGGGTTTGGGTTTGGGTTTGGGTTTGGGTTTGGGTTTGGGTTTGGGTTCTCCAGAACCTCAAAGAGTCTGAGGGGAAAGGCTCCGACCGGCGGCCCGATGTCTCCACATCAGTCTCATTTCCCGGCTCGTTTTGTCTCCTAAAACGCTTCATGATCAACAGATAAATATTCATTCACGCTCGGGGTTTGTTTTTGGAAACTTGTCGGCTCGGCCTCCGAGCTTCCCGGCTCGGGGGTGTATTCCCCAGACGGCAGATTAATACAGCCGTGACCTTTCTGCACCTCCATTACCGATGCTTAATGCCTCATTTGTAGGCCAGTTTGTTGAAAGCTAATTCTCCCATCTCGCAGCATTTGGCCGGGCGAAGGCAGAGTGGAGAGTCTGCAGAGGAACGCCGAGGGGGGGGGGCAGCTCAGGTGTGCATCAGGAGGCTTTAATGGAGGCTCAGAGGGAATAAAAAGCAGCTGAGTGTTGGAATAAAAATAGCAGCGAGTGGAATGACAGAGTGAAGACTTCAACACGTTCATCAACAGATATTTTCAATGACTTCAGTGAGTAAAAACAGCCACAAACATCTGTTTTTATCGCGCTGCTCTTTTCACACACACCTGTCTCCAGGTAGGAGCAGCAGCTGACTTCGCCTCACACATCCTTCACTGATGTGTCAGCAGCAGTCTTTAAACCCGCTGCAGCGTCCAGACTGTCGGACCTTTCAGAGTAAATCTGTGCATCAAATATGTGAAACTCCACGTTCATTTCTGCAGAAATATCAGCTGCTGTAGGTTGGGATTCATCTGGGATAATTATTCTCGCTCAGCTTCCTGATCTGAACGGTCCAAACGTAGTTTAATCTGATCTGACTTTAAATTTAAATGTTTCTTCTCACTGCTCTGACCAATCAGCACTTTTTGCTGCTCAGAGGCTGAATTTATTGGAAACGAATATGTTTTATGAAAGCTACGAACACCCGGGCTGCACAGGAAGATGAGCCAGTCTGATGGGCATCAGTTTCAGCCGAGGGGGGGGGGACACAGCACCGCTCTGTGGATCCGATTAGAAACAGAACCTCAAACAAACGCTGAAAAACGTGGGTTTAATGCTTTAATTTAGCATCTATTAAAAATTCTGAGATTGACACCGTTTTATTTGTGATTATTTAGCAGCATTTAAAGGTAATAAATGAGTTATTATTAGTTATTTTATTGAACCTTTGCCGTAAAAAGAGAATCCCGGCAGAGAAGAAGAAGCATGAAGAAAGCTGCTGACAGCACCGGCTTTAATGTCTGAAACACGCTTATTTCAGCTGGAAACACGCTGAAACATCCTTCTGCACACCCAGGACTGTTTAAAAGAGGAAAGAAGAAGGCGTCTTCACATGTATTTTACAGAAAATGCTACAAAAAAGCAGATCATTTACATGGAGTGACTTGAGGAATCGCTTCAGTTCCACGCTGGGAAACGTTTTACACTTTCTCAGCAGTTTAACAGAAAAAACACATTTCAGGGTCAGTCGGTTTTTTACAGTCTGGAAGAGAAATAACTTCTGAGATCGAGGCTAAAAGCATCTGGAAATATCAAGCTGCTCTGTTCACTTTCATTACATTCAGATCAGATTCATTTATTAAGAGCCAAATCCCAACAAATGTCATCTTAAATCACTTTAAAGATCAAATTCATCCAATTAAATCCAGTTCTTTACATTCCAAATTAGTCCAATTCATTCAGAGCCAATTAAAACAGTTTCTCAGCAAAGCAAAGCAGCAGAACTGAAACTTCTCTCTGATCCTGAGCTGCACGAGGCGACTGTGGAGAGAAAAAACTCCCTTTGAACAGGAAGAAACCTCCATCAGAACCACACTAATCAGTTTAGTATTTTATTGACTGTCTGCACAGAGTGGACAAAGAAACTAAATGTATTCTGTAAACAGATGTGTCTGCTTTTCTTGTTACTTTGTGGAAAATTGGATTCAAAATCAATAAGAGGATTGGTAAAGACCTGGATCAATAAGTAGCATCAATAATGGCCATTACAGGCATTGGTATCAATAAATTCTGCCGTCTTACAGCCTGTAATCTGCCGACATCCAATCTCAAAACTCACTAGTTTGGTTTTGAACGAAACGTTTCGCAGATTTTTATCAAAATATTGGTAAAAAAAATCAGATTTTTGCAGTGAAACATTCGTCCGATTCAGCAAAGAAAGAAGCAGAAGAAGAAGAAGGACGCGATTCAGCAAAGAAAGAAGCAGAAGAAGAAGGTCGCGATTCAGCAAAGAAAGAAGCAGAAGAAGAAGGTCGCGATTCAGCAAAGAAAGAAGCAGAAGAAGAAGGTCACGATTCAGCAAAGAAAGAAGCAGAAGAAGAAGAAGGACGCGATTCAGCAAAGAAAGAAGCAGAAGAAGAAGAAGGTCACGGAAATCAGATTTTAAAATAAACCAACAAACGACTCTGGTGAAACTGGCACCTGTTTCATCCTGAAACGCATCACAAGCATCGCTGAACCACCCATTATCCCACTTACACACGCAGCAGCCGGCCAGGCAGCCGCGCGCCGGCGCCGCGCGCCCTCGTTAGCATTATTATTATTTCAATGATGCTAATTGTGCAGCAGCCACTCGGCAGCGCTGCTCGTACCCGGCTGTTAGCACTTGGCACAAGGTGTAATAAAAACAGTATCGATGGCACACGGCTCGCTCAAACATGCCCGGAGTGTAAATCACACTCCAACAGCCGGGGAGGAACACACGCACACGCACGCGCACACACCGAACAAACACGACGAGGCAAACGAGGGCCGCCGATCTGCACGTTTCCGCCGCAAAGCCTGAAATTAAAGGTCAGCAGGAGTCGTGTCGAGCGCTCTGCAAACAATTACTGAGCAGCACAGCCGGTCGAGTGTGCAGTCAGTTCATATCCGCGCACACACACGCACACGCGCACGCGCTGCCTGTAGTAAAACCTGCCGGATTGATCTTTTCTTTTCTGGCATGAAATGAGCCGCAGCCAGTGCTCCCAGTACAGGGTTCTGCTGGTTCTGCAGCTGCTGCTGGTTCTGCTGGTTCTGCTGGTTCTGCAGCTGCTGCTGGTTCTGCTGCTGGTTCTGCTGGTTCTGGTCCAGCATGAAGACAGAAACTGATCAGAACCTGGAGGAGCAGCATCCGCCCATGTTGTGCTTTCACAGTTAAATGAGCTGAAGCTGGGTCAGCGCTGATGTCTGACGCTGTTTTTTAATGTATTTTCACTTCTTTCTGCTTCTCTTTGCTGTTTTTTTCCTGTTTTTTTTCTTTAAACTTGTTTTATGTCTTTGTTTTTTAATCTTTTGTCATCTCTGTTGTTTGGTTCTACGTCTCTTTGTGTCTTTTTCTTTGCTATCGGCCTCATTTTGTTGCTCATCTTCCTGTTTCTGGCCATGCATTCGTGGTCCTTACACATCTGTTCATACATCGGTACGCGTTTTGTTTTTGCCTTGGAGACGGTGAGAGTGCACGTGACTGCCTTAACAACGACCGTCATCTCAAACTGAAGCTCTGGCCCCGGGGCCTCCTGTCCCCTGGAGCCCCGGGGCCCTGAAGGACCCTCCACAGTCAGATCTGTGACCCGTCCATCCCTGAAAGTCTCAAATCATCCGCAGAGTGACTGCAGAGAGCTGAATGTTCACTTCCACAGCTCATATTCACACACACATCGTGACATTAATCAAACAGGAGATGGAGTGTGACCGCTGTTTGAGTCTTTAACCGCCGTGGCCTCACACACATCCGTACGAACACACACCGGCCTAATGAGCCATACAGCACACACACTCTGACATTAGCACGCTCACATTAGCACGCTCACACAAACTCTGACGTTAGCACGCTCACACACACTCTGACGTTAGCACGCTCACACACACTCTGACGTTAGCACGCTCACACACACTCTTACATTAGCACGCTCACATTAGCACGCTCACACACACTCTGACGTTAGCACGCTCACACACACTCTGACGTTAGCACGCTCACACACACTCTTACATTAGCACGCTCACATTAGCACGCTCACACACACTGACATTAGCACGCTCACACACACTCTGACATTAGCACGCTCACACACACTCTGACGTTAGCACGCTCACACACACTCTGACATTAGCACGCTCACATTAGCACGCTCACACACACTCTGACGTTAGCACGCTCACACACACTCTGACATTAGCATGCTCACACACACTCTGACATTAGCATGCTCACACACACTCTGACGTTAGCACGCTCACAGACACTCTGACGTTAGCACGCTCACACACACTCTGACGTTAGCACGCTCACACACACTCTGACGTTAGCACGCTCACACACACTCTGACGTTAGCACGCTCACACACACTCTGACGTTAGCTCGCTCACACACACTCTGACGTTAGCACGCTCACAGACACTCTGACGTTAGCACGCTCAAACACACTCTGACTGGCTGCCAGGATGTTAATCAAATAAACGATGGATGTTTAAATCTGATTCAGTAGGAAACAAACTCAGAGCAAACACACTCTGACATCCAGAGTCAGAACAGTGTTAATCTCATCAGAATTCACACCACAAGCGTCAGAAAGTCCGTCAGCGCCAGCGCTGGCCGGATGCTGATGAAGCCGGGGGTCAGCTAAGTGTTCACTGCGGTCAGTTAGCCCGTTAGCATGCTAACGCAGCAGCGTTCTCAGACCGCTGAGAGGCCGGCTGAGGCTAAAACCTGACGGGAGCGACCATAAAGCTCTGATTCAGAGACGGTCAACGTTCAGGCCGAGCCGGTAGGATGGAGAGTGAACTGAATGTTGGTGTTTTGCACAGATAAAACATCCATCCGACATCTTCCTGCTATCCGAGGTCGGACCGCGAAGGCAGCAGGTCCAGGAGGGAACCTCAGCTCCTGATCCTGAGCTTTTTCTGGGATTTAATGGCTCAAACAGTGAACTACTTCTTAACTTCTTTCCTTCACTGCATCAAACAAAGTGACCTTTGCTGTTGTCGCTGTGCAGGTTTTCACACCCGTTCTGGTCATTTTTGCACACAAAAACAGCTCAGTTGAAGTTTTGAAAAGCAACGATATGTTTCCAGGTGTCGGATAGCGACCCTGCAGGGTCCATCCACAGTAAACAGGTAGTTTCAGCTGGTGAAATCTAACTTAAACTACCCACAGAAGCTGCTGAAGGACTTGCTGACACCTCACAGCATGCGTCCTGCACACACACACACACACCGGCTCTGATTACTATGGATGCTGAGTTCGGCCTGTTAAAATATGCACATATTGCTGCTGAACAAGGCGAGTGTGTACTTATTCATGCAGGGTTACACATTTCCCCCGTCAGGCCTGCTCTGTCTCTCACACACTCACACACACCTGTTTGGTCGGCTCTTATTAGCCGTGTAATGTGAACTAATGAGTTGAGGCTGAAGCTCGAGAGACGGCCAGCAGGTCGTGTCTGTGAGATATTCTGCTTTCACTTTGTTTGCTCCTCTGTTCTCGTTATCGGGGAGAAATGTGAGCAGGTTCAAGCTGAAATGTCCCGAAAAGCGGGTTTTTAGGCCTGATTATAACAGTTATGTTCATTAGATTTTATCAGAGGATACATTTATTTGGTTTCTATGAACAATCTGAATGCATAAAAATGAAAAAATGAACCATTTCACTTCTTTTTTAAGTGAACAAATCTGTTAAATTATCTGCAGTCACTCTTTAGGAGAACATTTTACGGATTAATTCCACTTTTTAGGACAATTTCTTCTTGAAGAAAAGGGTTTTCTCTTGAACTCCCTCTGGGCTTCCGTAGTTCAGGCGGAGAAATGTGGCCAAAAACACCTGCTGCAGAGCAGGTAACCCACTGGGATCATTTTCAATGTGTCCGTGTTACTGGTTCTGTTTGTTCAGCTCGAGTCAAAAATCACGAACAGATAAAAATCAGACGTTCTGGAAACCTGATTCTGATTATTATTGATCTGAGGAAATGAAACAATGTGTTAATTAAAAAAAGACCAAAAAATAATGATTCTGATCAACATAATTATATAAGTTTATGGTCTTAAATAACTAATTATAACTAAGATAACTAATTAGTGGATTAACTGCAGAACTCCTGCTGCAGTATTAATTAAAGATGTTTAATGAGTTCGGTTTGTCAGAAAAACCTTAAAAAGTAATCAGATTACAAACAAAACTAAGATGTTTTTTCCTTCTTTTTCCTGTTGGGGACACCGACGCCCTGAGAAATGCATTGTGGGAGCTCCGTGGTGGCGCCGTCGGGCAGGAAACGCCCCCTGACTGATTTCCATTTGTGCACCTTAATAGTGTGTGTCATTCCTAATTAGGACGAGTGGCTCGGGGAAACGGCGGCTCGATGCTGGTCTGGCTGCTCCTGTCATGCTGCAATTACCAACAAATTAGTCTGCAGACTGAAGGGCTTCTGCACGCGCTCACACTGCGACCACGGCGGCGTGTGTGCGCTAATTAGTGCGTTCTGTGAGCGTGTGAAGATGTGTCGAAGTGTAGAAAGATTTCACAGACGTGGAACTGTTTGTTCTGCAGGTTAAATCCAAACAGTCGGATCCACGAACAAACGCTGGCTTCTCCGAGCTTAAAGGAGGGATCGTTGCTGCTCCTCAGAAGCAAATTCAAGTCGTCTCGGGGGACTCCGCAGAGCGAGTAAACAAGTCCAATTCAACCCAATTATATTCCAGTAATTTCTGTGAGTACGCTCACATTTACCTCCTAAAAAACATCTCAGCTCCTTTAACACCTTCCCTGAGTCCCAGCTGTGGCCCCTGCAGTCACTTTTACACCTGAAACACCTTCATGCAGGTAAAAAGGCTTCAGAAAGTCACTTTTACACCTGAAACACCTTCATGCAGGTAAAAAGGCTTCAGAAAGTCACTTTTACACCTGAAACACCTTCATGCAGGTAAAAAGGCTTCAGAAAGTCACTTTTACACCTGAAACACCTTCATGCAGGTAAAAAGGCTTCAGAAAGTCACTTTTACACCTGAAACACCTTCATGCAGGTAAAAAGGCTTCAGAAAGTCACTTTTACACCTGAAACACCTTCATGCAGGTAAAAAGGCTTCAGAAAGTCACTTTTACACCTGAAACACCTTCATGCAGGTAAAAAGGCTTCAGAAAGTCACTTTTACACCTGAAACACCTTCAAACACCTTCATTCAGGTAAAAAGGCTTCAGAAAGTCACTTTTACACCTGAAACACCTTCATGCAGGTAAAAACATCAGGTCAGCTAACATTTTACACCAAAAGTAGCGCGTTTCAGCAGCTTTTAAACGTGGATACATCCTTTAAAAAACACAATTAAGTCCCTTTGCATTGCCAACAAACAGAATTTCCACCTTTCGGGTCACAAGCATCCTGCAGCTGCGTTGGACCACAGTTTCTGAGCTAATCAGACTTCTTTCAGATGCTTTTTGTCCCCAAGTTGTTGCCGTTATGGTCAGTAAATGTGTTTCTGTGATAAAAACTCTTAGACCAGGAATAAACCTGCTTTTTAATCACACACAAGGCCTAATTCTTCACATATTTCCTACGTAACTACGCCTGTTACCAGATTATTCCACTAGGGGGCGCACCAGATGGAAAAAACACCGTCCATACCGTCCATTTTCCAACATTTTTCCAAAATAATACAGATTTCTCACCAGCTACAATGAGGCAAAGATCCGAACCACTGACCTTATATCCGATCATATTTTGGCCCCACACTGCCCCCTACTGGTCATAGCGCAGCTTGCTAATACTTAGCATTAGCCCTGAAAACGTTGTGGCGAAATGATGACATTTTGAATATGATACACGTTAATTCAAGGGATCGTTCAGATAAAACATGTCTGTTATCTGTTGGTAGAAAACAGATTTGATGTTAACGTGTTGTTTGGAACAGTTCTGTGGGTTATTTTTATTATTTTCTGAGGACAAAAGCGTGATGCAGCCATGATAAACACACGGCTCAGTAATTAAAGCCCGTAATGTAATGTTTTTTATGTGTTTATGGTTTTATCTTTATGCACAAAATTAAACTTTACACAATAAAAAGCTACAAACTGTAAAATGTCACTTTTAAACTATTATTAAACCCATTAAATTAAAAAAAAGAGAATTCTGGAGAACATAAATCTGTTAATATGATTAAAATAATTAGACGTGTTTGTCTCTCCGTAAATAAATTTATTTTACCAGGTTTATATTTCAAAGCTCATTTCAAGAAGAGTTAAGTTAAAGTTTTATAAAATGCCATAAAAATTTAAATTTGTAATTAATTAATTAATTTGTTTTCAATTTTATTCAACAGACAAAAGTCCAGATGAATGATTTTCAGCCTTTTTATTTAATTTAGAACCAAAAGTAGAACCTGCTGCAGCTGTTCTGGAGCCAAAGAAAGACAGAAAGTTTATAGAATCTACAGCAACAGCTTCTGGAGCTTCTCCAAGCAGCAGGTTACCTGCTGCCAGGTGAGGGTGTCAGGATTGGGTATAAAAGCAGCTTCCACCAAAGGTTCAGCCTCTCCAACAAGGATGGGTCGTGGCTCACCGCTTTGGGCCAAACTCCATCAGAGAATCATCAATAAGTTCAGGAAATATTCCTCAGAGTCAGACTGTAAAGAACTTTGGTCTTTCAGCATCTACAGAGCAGGATATTGGGAACAGATTCAGGGAGTCTGGGGAAGTCTCAGTGTGGAAAGGCCAAGGACAGAAAGCCCTGTTGGATGAGCTCGGAGCCCTCAGGCAGCACTGCAGGAGAAACCGTCAGGCCACCATGATCCATACAGCCACATGGGCTCAGGAGGAGCTGGGAAAAGCATTTCCACTCAACACAGTCCACGGCTGCATCCAGAAATGTGAGCTGAAGCTGCATCACACCAGGAGGAAGCCATATATCAGCTCTGAGCAGAACCACGGCCCAGTTCTCTGGACTCCAGCTCATCTCAGAGGGACAGAAAGACAGTGGACACGTGTTCTGTGGGCAGATGAGTCCACGTTTCAGCTGCTTCTGGGAAAAACTGCTGAGAAAGAGCATCCAGGCTGTTCTCAGAGGAAGGTTTAAAGCAGCGTCTGTGATGGTCTGGGGCTGCAGCAGAGTCCAGGGCATGGAGGGCTTCATCTGGGTGAAGGTACCACTGATGCACAGCTGGATGTTGGAGTTCTGCAGAGACAGATGCTGCCATCAAGGTGCCGTCTTTTCCCGGGAGGTCCGTGGTTATTTCAGCAGGACGATGCCAGACCTCATTCTGCAGGACTTCCAGCAGCTTCAGACACACAGAGTGTGTGAGCTCGGCTGCTGCCTGCAGGCCACATCTGTCTCCTGCTGCAGATGTTGGAGCATCATGAAGAGGAGAACCAGACAACCAGGGACTGCTGAGCAGCTGGAATCTGGGATTCAGCAGGAATGGACTCAGATTCAATCAGTTCAAAGCGTTAAAAAGAGTCATTAAAGGAAGCTGAAGGAACACGATGGAAACAGCTTTTACTGCTGATGCTGCAGATTCTGGATCTGGTTCTGAAGACAGTGAAGCTGCTCAGAGAAGAAGCTGAGAATCAGCTGTTTGTCTGTTAAATAAACGGATTCGTTAATGATAGTTTTTATTGTTTGAGGTTGTATTTTGTCACCAGTTTCTCTCACTTTGACACCGGCTGGATTTCTGAAACAGTCTGAAGCTGCAGCTCGGTTTCAGAAATCTTCCCGTGAAACATTTCTGCATCAGAACAAAAGTCAGAGCGACTCACGGCACGTTTTTCACCAGCTCTGAGGAAACTGAGAGCTGAGGAACCAGAAAAACACTCAACAGGCCGCAGAAACGAGACAATCCGGCTGCTTCTTCACTATTTATTCCAACAGTGAGAAGAAAAAGATTCGAGTCTTTAAAGGAAAGTGAGCTCAGCTGCCTCCAAACGTGAGAATAAAGCTCAGCCTGAAGCCCTGAGGAGCATTAATCAGAGTCTGCTCCTGTGGAACAGAACCGGTGAACAGAACCGATGAACAGAACCGTCCAAAAACAGCTGCAGCTGCAGAGTTTCTGCAGTTTACAGTCACAAAAGTCTCCCTGAGTCTCCCCGAGTCTCCCTGAGTTCCTCCAGAACGACTCAGAGGTCGAAGCCGGAGACTCACACAGTCTGTCAGAAGCTGTTTTTAGAATAATGTGAATAATTCTGCTGGTTTTCTGTCAGAAAGTGTCGCTCCGACTCAGAAAAACAAGAAAAACATTCTGTAAATAACTCAGATAGCGTGACTGGAGCCGATCGCCTATTGATCAGCTCACAGTTAGAGTGTCGCCACCTTTCCATCTTCATCACTGACACTGATGAAGATCTGTGGCCCCGGAGGGCCCCGGAGGGCCCCGATGCTCTGAGTGGGTTTCATGCAAATAACCGAGGCCCCGAGAGCCACATGATCAATATTTAGCATAAAAGCAAAGATTAGGCGTAAAATTCAAACTGCAAATTCAGATTTAAGACTCGGATCGGGTTCTGGAGCCGCAGTTTGGTCCAAATGTTGTTCGATTATCTGATTTAATAATTCTGTCCGTAATAAACTCAGTTTGGTCCGACTCAGCTGCACTGATGAAGTTAAACGTTCTCATTGTGAAATAATAAAATATCTCAGAGTCTCAGCTCCAACTGAAGCTCAGTTTGCTGCAAAAAGAATTTTCTCCCTTAAATCCACCCAAAGACAGACGGATTCACATCATTTCTCAGCAGAACCGGTCCTGAGCAGAAACTGGATCCCTGCTGAGCCTGAGCTGAAATAATCACGTGCACAGCTCCCAGCTCTAAACATGCACTTTATCAAGTGTTTAAGGACACTTACAAAGTTGGGAAATTAGAGGATTTGTTCTGTCGGGGGGGTTAAACGTTTATGGACCACGAGGGCGACCCAAAAGGATCATCTGAGACCCGATTTTCATGCAGATTTCACTGAAAGTCTCGACTCTTTCTGACATGAAAACGAAGATCATGTTTTTCACCTCTAAAATCAGACTTTTCACCTCTAAAATCAGACTTTTTACCTCTAAAATCAGACTTTTTATCTCTAAAATCAGAATTTTTACCTCTAAAATCAGACTTTTTATCTCTAAAAATCAGACTTTTTACCTCTAAATTCAGACTTTTTATCTGTAAAATCAGACTTTTTATCTGTAATATCAGACTTTTCATCTCTAAATTCAGACTTTTTACCTCTAATATCAGACTTTTCACCTCTAAAATCAGAATGTTTACCTCTAAAATCAGACTTTTTATCTCTAAAATCAGACTTTTTATCTGTAATATCAGACTTTTCATCTCTAAAATCAGACTTTTTATCGGTAAAATCAGACTTTTTATCTGTAATATCAGACTTTTCATCTCTAAAATCAGACTTTTTATCTGTAAAATCAGACTTTTTATCTGTAATATCAGACTTTTCATCTCTAAATTCAGACTTTTTACCTCTAATATCAGACTTTTCACCTCTAAAATCAGAATGTTTACCTCTAAAATCAGACTTTTTATCTCTAAAATCAGACTTTTTATCTGTAATATCAGACTTTTCATCTCTAAAATCAGACTTTTTATCGGTAAAATCAGACTTTTTATCGGTAAAATCAGACTTTTTAAAGGTTGAAAGTGTAAAATCTTCACGTTGTCGCCGTCCTCGGTTAAAAACAGACGCACTGAGCGCGCTCAGAACATGTAAAATGGCCCCAAAAGAGAAAAATCTGACAGTTTGACCTCTGATGAGGATCGTTTCTGTGCCAGAACCAACAAATGGACCCAAACGGACCCGATGTGAGAAATGATTTTATGTGAATAAACAGGATTTTCTGGACTTTAGCGGTTCTGGTTCTGATTCTTCTCCTTATAACAGGTCCTGGTTTTAACCTGGGTTTTATTCTGATCTCTCTGGTCGGTTCTGGATGTTTTTGCCCTTCGTTTTGAGGCCTTTCTGCTGCCTCCAACCCTTCTGGAGCACATTTATGAGCAGAAACAGGCTCCAAGCTCCAGCCTTCTCTGGTGTTCAGCCACCTGAGGATCAGACCTGAGCTTCAGCCGCTCATCTGAAGACTTTCAGCCCGGTTCTCTGTCCTGGAGCCACAGCACCGGCTGCCTCTGCTGCCTCTCCCGGCCTCCTACACCTTCCTGCCTGAAACCTTCGCTCTGGAGCTTCTCCTCACTTCCTGACACTCGTTGGATGCTGTGGGATCGGAACGAAGTGTTTTCTGCAGCTGGATGAGAACCGAACGGCTCCGAGTCCTCAGAGACGGATGTGAGATTTTAGTTCGACAAACATGTTGAGCAGGAAGAGTTTAACGTGCGCACACACACACACACACACAGCCTGCAGTAATTCCAACACTTTCACACATTTTATTTCTGTTTTCACTGTAAATCTATTTCTCTAATTTTATTTAAATATGTTTAAAATTCTCAGCTTGCAGCCAAATAAAAAGAATTATTTAAAATGTGTTTTTCTGAGATCAGATTAGTTTTTATTTATAATCCAGACAAATTAAATCTGCTGGAAAAGGAACTCATTTCACAGCTTTAAGACTCATCTGTGGCTTCAATTACAAATGTTTGAAAATCTTAAATGTTAAGATAACTTTGCAGCTCCACCCGTTCAGTCCCGGGCTGACGGAGCAGCTCCACCCGCCAGAGCAGCTCCTGTCCGGGTCGGATGGAGCAGCTCCACCCGCCAGAGCAGCTCCTGTCCGGGTCGGACGGAGCAGCTCCACCCGCCAGAGCAGCTCCTGTCCGGGTCGGATGGAGCAGCTCCACCCGCCAGAGCAGCTCCTGTCCGGGTCGGATGGAGCAGCTCCACCCGCCAGAGCAGCTCCTGTCCGGGTCGGATGGAGCAGCTCCACCCGCCAGAGCAGCTCCTGTCCGGGTCGGATGGAGCAGCTCCACCCGTCCTCCTCACTGATGGAGGCGCTTTTATTTAATCTCTCTCTTGGTGCATTTTTCTCTTTTCTTCTTCAGCTGATTTGAACCTGATCGATTCATCAGAGATAAAAACACATTTAAACTGAGTGCAAAACATCAAAATAAAATTTGGTTCTTATAGAAATAAAATTCAGATTTTTATTTTGTTCTGAAATTTAACTTAAATTTAATCGTTGATTTTAACATTTTTGTTTTTCTGCTTTAATTTGTGATTTTAAGATTAAAATGTTGAACTCACTTCAAATCAAAGTAAAGTTATTAAATTCTGATCAACATCATTTTACCTTCATTCCGGCGCGTGAAGAATTATCGATTAATTTCACTTTATCTGAAATTCAACCCGCCGCGTTTGGTTCAAAAACTTCTGCTTAATTTGTTTAAAAAATGTCTTTTAATTAAATTACAGATTTTATTCGAACTGTCTTCTTTTCTTATTAATTATTCTCACAGAATCTCGGGGAACGGAGGCGCGCGGTGGCCGCAGCTCCGCGCTCGTGCCGCCGCCTCCTTTCCGCGCGCGCCACGGCACCAAACTTCGTGTTAGATTTGTTTAAATAATGTGAGCCGCGGCTGTTGAGGTGTGAACAGTTTAAAGTTGGACGGCGAAGCCGCGCTGAGGTGAGGAAACTGCTCCGCGCTGCGCTCCGCGCGCACCGGGAAGCTCGTGGAGCCGAATCCGCCCGAGAGGAGCAGGAAGGCGGCGGGATGAGGCGGGATGAGGCGCTGCTGCGTTCAACTCTCCACGTCTGTCACATTTCTTCTTTTTTTTGTTTGTTTTCACACGAATTATTTGCTTTTCTGGTTGTAAAATTGACTCGTTTTGAACATTTTGTAGATTGTGTTGTTTGCTGAAAGTTTTGCGGTCAGATCAGTGTTTTCTTGCTGTTTCTGGTTTTATTTTCCCTGAGAAGCTGCGGCTCTAACTGGACCCGCACCCGGCTGACTCGGTTCGGACTTTTATCGGCTGTTCTGGGTGTTTTGCTGCAGACTGAGCGGAACCTGCGGGACGGAAACACGGCTGGAGTTTTCTAACTGCCACATGAGGAGATGCACGGTACGTTTTTTACCTCTGGGCCGCTGTGTTCGCGTCCAAAATCCCTGCGCCCTGCATCCAGGAGCGGACCGGGGTCATGCCGGTGGGGAGCGGCTCCTCCTTCATGGTCAGGGCCCCCCGGGGGAGGCTGTCCTGGATGGAGAACATCAAAGTGTCCTTCAGGGAGCTTTGTCTTCACCAAAAACACGAAAGAAGATGAAGAATAATCCTCCCTGTACCAGCCACTCAAAAGCCAAAGGGCCACCTGGATTAAGGTGGAGAAAAGAGGAGTGATGAGGAGGAGGAGGAGGAGGAGGAAGGAGGGGAGGAGGAGGAGGGGTGGGGGACACGAGCGAGCTTCCCCAAAGTACCGGGTCCTGGTCCAGAGAAGAGCCCCGGATTCCTCTGGGCTTCTCCGGGCTTGTTTTAGATCCCAGTCCGGGCTCGGAGCTTCAAACCGGCGTCTCTGAAGTTAAAGGAAGGCGGAGAGAGGAGCGCGGAGCTCGGAGAGCATCTCAGAGGAGCCGAGGAGGAGAACCAGCCGGGATCCGGAGAGCCTGACGCCGGGAGAACGGAGCGGGGAGAGCCGGGGATCAGAGGGAGGCGAGCAGCTGCGGATTGTGGAAAAATGAAAAGTGGGATAAAAAAACGAGCCAGCGCTTCAAAAAGGAGTAAAATGAAATGATTAGCAAACAAGAGGGAGGGACGGACCGTGGAAGGCTGCGGCTCCCGCGGGAAAAGGGGGATTGGGCAGCGAGAAATCTCATCCCCTCCCTCCCCGGCTCTTTATGGCTCCTCTGTCCCGGCGGAGAGCTCCTTCTCCCGGGGTCCGGGACTCTGGAGTCCCCGGGGGACCCGCGTGGAGCAGGAGGGGGCGGGGAGACGACCAAATAAGGGCAGCTCATTTGAATACTGGTCGCGCCTCTGGCGCCTCATTGGCTCAACTCTCGCGTTGCGTCATTGTTTTTCAAAGCACGCGCCAAATAAGGGTTTCCGCGTGTTCGGTGGCGTGCGCTGTAAGAAATAAAGTTAACAGGAGGGAGGTTAATGTGACGGTACACGCGCACTTCAGGACGGACACTTGTGGACAAAACACCGGGCGCGTGATGGAGGCGCAGCCTCGGGCCTGCTGATGGTCACGTGACGCACAGATCAGGTCACACCTGAGCCCAGGTGCGGGTTCCCAGATTGAAAGTCATTTCAGTGAAGGTTCGGCCGAACCGGAGGCCGAACCGGTTTCATGTTCCGGCTGCGCCGCGCACATTTGGCACCAAAGCGCGCTTTTTACGCGCGGACATATGGCGCAGCCCCCCCCCCCCCCCCCAAACAAGACGGTTTATTTCACACTGCGGTGGGTTTAAATCCGGAATAACAACAATAAAATGAACTCATCTTTCAGCTCATCCGCGGATTTTTTGACATTTTCAGCCTGAGTTTTTGTTTCTTTTCCAGCAGAATTTCTCTAATTAAGCAAAAACTCCAGAGCAGCTGATTAAATATTTATCCTCCTTTAGCCCGCTGCCGTCCTCCTGGGACAGAAACGTCTGGAAAGCCTGGAAAAAGGAGAGAAAAAGTCAACGAGACGCTGCAAACATGATGAAGAGGGTTAGAAAACGGCGCGTGAACATAATCACTTTTAATATTTATCACCACAAACACTTTGTTTTAATGACTCTGATTCTCCAGGTTGGAGTTCTTTTCTGATCCAAAACCTTATTTTCGTCCCTTAAAAGCTGTCAAAGCGCTAAAAATCCTTCAAATCAACCTGGAGCCGCCTGGAAGGCCTTGAACACGGACACGGTTCCGGTTCCGGAGAAAGAAAAGAGGCATCTCAGAACCTCCTTCATCCTCTCAGAACCTCCTTCATCCTCTCAGAACCAGATCCTGGAAAATCTTTTGTTCCAGGAAGATCTCAGATCCTTGAGAGCAGCCTGGAAACCCTAAAAAAGACTCCAGAACCTCCTCAGAACCAAGGGCCTCTGAAATGATCTAAATCTTAATTAAAGCCCGCTTCAGAAAAACGGAACCAGCTCACAGAACCTCTTTCAGAGCCTCTGAAACTCCTTAATTACCAGCAGAACCAATTTGGACCTTCCTAAAAACACAAGGACGCCCTGGAAGTCTCTGAGGCGGTTCATGGTTCAGAACCGCTGCCAGAACCTTTTGGATCAGACACACACACAATAAATAGTAAAATAAATAAATAAAAATCAGGAGGTTCTGGTTCTGTGACCAGCAGAACTCAAACGATGGCCCAGAAGCGCTTTCTGTTCTGATAATCATCATCGGAACGTGCGGCGTGTGAAACCCGGCCGGTACTTTGTTCTGTGAGGCCGGCTGCAGCGGGAGGGTCCGGTCCGCAGGACGAGGGCGCCCCGCAGTGGACAGAACCGGGTACTGCAGCCACATTGAGGAAGGAACCGGCTTCCGATTTACCCTTAAACACAGTCAGAACTAAGATAGAACCTCATGGATCGGAACCGAGTTCAAAGCATGCTTCAGTTCTGTTTTTAAAGATAATCCAACAGGAAGATTAATTATTTTCTAACAGAAACAAACCATCAGGAACAACACTGATCAATATTCACCATCATGATCAATACGGTCCAAAAGGATGATCAATAACTCCGATCATACGATCCAAAAGGATGATCAATAACTCCGATCATACGGTCCAAAAGGATGATCAATAACTCCGATCATACGGTCCAGAAGGATGATCAATAACTCCGATCAAACATCTGTAAAAACGTGGATCTCCTGGAGTTTCTCTGAGGATGAAACACAGTAAATGTGACAAAGTGTGAAGAAGAATTTAAGAGAAAACCGGAAGTGATTATTAGTTATTGGGCTCGGATTAAATCAGCTTCTTCCTGTTCCTCTCGGACCGTTTCGAGTTATTTTCCTTCGTTTTAACACGTGAAAATAATTAAAACTTATAAAACTAAAACTATTCGAACTGAAACGTCTGACGTCACGGCTGTACGTCATGATGCTTTGATGTTTTTCTGGTATTTTGGTTCAGTTTTACATTTAGATTTTCTAGTTTCCAGCCTGTTTAGTTCCCTGTTAGTCTCCGCCCCCCCCAGGTGTCTCAGATCACTAATCATTCTCTCCGCAGCATTTAGTCCCGTTTTCCTCTCATTCTTTGTCAGATCCTCGCCGTCACTCCCCTCGGCTACTGTTAGTTCTCCTGTTGTTTCCTCCTGAGTTTTCTGTAGTTTAGTTTTTCTCTTTGTGAATTTTCTACTTCTTTATTTTCTAGTTTTTCTCCAGCATTGCTGTGATTTAGATTTTTGGAATAAAACCTTTTGAATTTGAAGTTCTGGGTCCTTCCTGCTGCACCGTCGGTTCACTGTTAACACATATATATATAAATCATTCTTTTATTTCTTATAATCAGTCTGAACAGAGAAGCTACAGAAACCAGCTGCTTTTATTCTTTAATTTAATGTTTTTATTGTCTAAAGGAGCAGAAATAATATCTAACCCTGACCACAGTTGGTGCTCCATCAGTCTGTGGTTTTAATTCATCTTTTCTTTCACCAAACTGATCCTCAGCTGATCTGAAGGAAAGTTTCATTTCTAAATTAACTTTAAAATTTGATTCAAATGAAAACATTTATCCTTTTAAAATCCTTTTTAAAATTAAAATGAACAGAAGTGTTATTATCATTCGGTCTCCTTTAATGGGGAATATTCCAGCAGCAGCCTCAGAGGATATCAGAGCCCAGTGGATAAACTATATCTGAGGCTAATGTTCCAGCAGAGTTAGCTAAAGACTGTGAATGTGCAGCAAACACTTTTCATCCCACTGTTTTAACAACTTGGTCCAGTTCAACGCTGGACTGAAGGAACTGAGCCACAAAGAGGATCAGTTCCAACTCTCAGAGCCTGAACTTCAGAGCAGGGAAATGGAAGCATCTGAGAAATAACTCCTCATGGTTTATTTACTGATTTATTTCTTCCTTTAGCAGCAGCTAACGCTAACAGCTTAGCTAATGAAATAACTCCTCATGGTTTATTTACTGATTTATTTCTTCCTTTAGCAGCAGCTAACGCTAACAGCTTAGCTAATGAAATAACTCCCCATGGTTTATTTACTGATTTATTTCTTCCTTTAGCAGCAGCTAACGCTAACAGCTTAGCTAATGAAATAACTCCTCATGGTTTATTCATGATTTATTTCTTCCTTTAGCAGCAGCTAACGCTAACAGCTTAGCTAATGCAGAAATAACTCCTCATGGTTTATTTACTGATTTATTTCTTCCTTTAGCAGCAGCTAACGCTAACAGCTTAGCCAATGAAATAACTCCTCATGGTTTATTTACTGATTTATTTCCTCCTTTAGCAGCAGCTAACGCTAACAGCTTAGCTAATGAAATAACTCCTCATGGTTTATTCATGATTTATTTCTTCCTTTAGCAGCAGCTAACGCTAACAGCTTAGCTAATGCAGAAATAACTCCTCATGGTTTATTTACTGATTTATTTCTTCCTTTAGCAGCAGCTAACGCTAACAGCTTAGCTAATGAACGTACGCCAACTTCTCAGGAGTTATCTGAGAGATAATTCCTCATGGTACGGAAGCCGAGAATAGGCGTGTTTTTAAATTTTTATGCACTGTTTTCTCGTGATAACAACTTTTATTTATGATTAATTACCTTAGCTGAAGCAGCTGGATAGATAGGAGTTTGTCAGCCTCTCATCTACTAACCGGTAACAAACTAACGCAAAGTTAACTTACCGGTAGGCCACAGCTGCAGTCAGTGGCTACGAAGCCATTCGTGGCAGCTCGTGGAAATCAAGATGAACACATTATAAATTAATTTGTTATCACCAGAAAACGATCTTTGTTATGTCGAGATAACGAAATAATAACATAAAATAACATTGAACGCCGTGTACCGCTCTCGGTGTGTTAACGTTACATTATCTGCATGTTTCTGATAAAGATGGAGGTCTCCAGGTACAATTGTTTAATGAGGTTAATAAATCCAAAATGTTTAAACGCAGTAATTAACGGTTCACATGCATTACTACGAGTTACGCTGTGCACATCTCCGGCTTGGTCCATTACTGTTGGTGAGAAAGCATTGTTTGCTAGCATCTGCTGCTAACTTACAGCTAACTTACAGCTAACTGCTAACCTACAGCTAACTGCTAACTTACACCTAACAGCTAACTCACAGCTAACTACTAACTTACACCTAACAGCTAACTCACAGCTAACTTCTAACTCACAGCTAACTACTAACTTACACCTAACAGCTAACTCACAGCTAACTACTAACTTACAGCTAACTGCTATCTCACAGCTAACTACTAACTTACACCTAACAGCTAACTCACAGCTAACTGCTAACTTACAGCTAACTGCTAACTTACAGCTAACTGCTATCTCACAGCTAACTGCTAACTTACAGCTAACTGCTAACTTACAGCTAACTGCTAATGTACAGCTAACTGCTAACTCACAGCTAACTGCTAATCTGCTTCCCTCTGGGATCAATACAGTAACTATCTGTATCTGGAGTGTTTCTGGCCTGACTGCAGGAACAGCTAAACATGCTAAACTGTTTCCCTCTGGGAGAATGTTGGAGAACTCTGGAACAACCACCCCCCCGCACTGCTGCACACCTTAAGACCTGTTTAAGGAAGAATGGGACAAAATAACAGCTGGAACTCTGCATCACCTGGTTTCCTCAGAGTCAGAACGGCTTTAAGTGTTGGCAGAAGGACACAAAGTGGGAAAAGGTTCACTGACTTTATGGGATGTTGCAGGTCTGAGGTGTAGAAATGATGTTTGTTCACAGATTAAATGAAGCTGAACAGGAAATCTGTTGAGTTCAGACTGACATGACATTAAAGTTAAAGTTAATGATAGAATCAATGTTTTATTTCCATTTTCTGATCTGTGGTTGTTCAAATTGTTTATCTTGTTCAACAGTTTAGTTTATTCTATTTAACATTGTCTCATTTATTCTATTTACTTTTGTCATTTGTAATATTTAAAAACCTTTTTACTCTTTCTGGGGAGCTTTTAATCTTCACATTTGGACTGTTTTTATCCTCTCATTTCCTGTAAATCACTGTGAAATGCTCTAAACTGCTGTATCAATAAAGTTTGACTGATGGATATTTGAATTAAAAAAACAGCTTCTGTCTGAAGACAAACTGTCTGAATTAATTAGAAACAGATTTGTTTTTCAGGCGAATCTCTGCAGCTGAATAAGTTTTGTGAGAGCAGAGCGCCCTCTAGTGAAGGAAACGGCACATTACACCACTGCTCACATTATTTACAGATAACTGAATCAGCTGCTTCATCCGAGGCAGAAACAGTGGAGCTTAAATAATGAGCAATAAAAGAGAATATATCGAACTTTTGGAGTTCCTTCAACAGGAAACAGCTGATTCATCACAACACAGGAAATTAAAACCTCATCTCTGTGTTTTCTGGTTAAAATAACATTGGTTAACATGTGTTTTGTTCAATGTTTTCATCAAACAGGACATTAAAGTATGTCACAGTAATATAAAGAATATTCATATCCAGAACCACCAGTTTTAGGCCAAACCCTGGAAGCCGTCTCCAGAGAAAAAACTGACTCCCGGTGCGTCGTTGACAGGAAACCAAACGCATTTTGCACCAGAAGAAGAAACCATGTGACTGCTGTAAGGTGACGGAACAAAGAGGAAACTTTTTCTTTCTCCTCCCAAACCTTTAAAACCAGAAATACTGTTCTGATCTTCCCAGCCCTCAGACTGCGCTCATTTCCTCCAATCAGAGGTGATGCTCCTCAGTCTGCACATGCTCAGTACGTCCCGCTCCACCACGTCAAAAACAAACGAGAAATTCCCTTTTAATTTTATTAAATTCCCTTTTAATTAAATTAAATTCCCTTTTAACTTTATTAAATTCCCTTTTAACTTTATTAAATTCCCTTTTAATTTTATGAAACGTCACATTTTCTACTTCTGTTTCTGGAGTTTAAACTAATAAAGTTAAAATTAATCTAACAGTATTAGTTTTTAGATGTTTATCAATATTAATTTATCAATATTTTAGATGTTACCATGGCAACTGTAACAATCAGGTACAATGAACTGTTATTAAAAACACTGATGTTGCTGCTCACAGCATTTTTCTTGATTAATTTCATGAACTGACTGATGTTTTTAGACATTATTTGATGTTTTTACATATTATTTCAAGCCAGAATGTCTGCTGTGACCCAGTGTTATCAGTTACTTCTGTGTTGATGAAGCTAACTGCTACTTGTGCTAAAAACAATCGCTAATGTCACTGTTGGTTGTGTTTGGTGGAGCAGAAAACATATTTTATGTGAATAAAGACACCTGTTGTCTTACCTTTAATGACTTCATGGCCTTCAGTGGAGAGTTCATGCTGGCAGCAGTTCCTCCATCATCACAGCAGAAACCCTCCATCAGCTGTTTGTTCAGAATTATTATGCAAAGCTTGTAGATCCTGGCTGCTGTTAACAGGTCAATAACATCTTAAAATATCAGCAAAATAATAGATTTGTTTAATCAGCAAGAAGATGCGTTTGTTAAGACAGTCGTCTGTGTTCCAGCTGTTTTTTTCTGTGGCACAGCTACATTCAGGTGACAGATGGCTAATGTTAGCTCATGCTAATCCCTGTTAGCAATCATCACTGTATTTTAGTGGAAAATGATCAAAAATATTCCAAATTCAGGACTTTTTAAGGATATCAAACATGACTTTTTATTCAGCAAGCAGATGCGATTTTAATGAAAGCAACACGGGTACAAACTGGTATCAGAAGGCTAATGTTAGCTAATGCTATAGTTGGCGCTAGCTTCCCTAATTTACAGAAGTTCATACATTTCTGTGGGAAATTCATGATAATATTCCTAATTAAATACTTTATGGATTTTAAACAAACTGGTATTTGTTTAGTTGGGAAGTTGATGTGTTTTTAATGTCAGAGCTTCTATTCCAGCTGTACATTTAGGTGGCACAGACTCTAAGCTAATGTTGGCGCTAGCTTCCCCCGTTAGCCTGCTTTTTAGTGGAAAATGATCAACAATATTCCAAATTCAGGACGTTTTAAGGATATTAAACATGACTTTTTATTCAGCAAGCAGATGCGATTTTAATGAAAGCAACAAAGGTAAAAACTGGTGTCAGAAGGCTAATGTTAGCTAATGCTATAGTTGGCGCTAGCTTCTCCCGTTAGCCTGCTTTTAGTGGAAAATGACCAAAAATATTCCAAATTCAGGACTTTTTAAGGATATTAAACATGACTTTTTATTCAGCAAGCAGATGCGATTTTAATGAAAGCAACACAGGTACAAACTGGCACAGACTTTAAGCTAATGTTGGCGCTAGCTTCCCCCATTAGCCTCCTTTTTTAGTGGAAAATGACCAAAAATATTCCAAAATAAATACTTTGTAAGGGTTTTAAACAAAATGCTCTGATCAGCACCGTAGATCCGTTTTCAAAGATCAAATCCTGACAAAATTAAAAGAAGAACAGGACAAAAGCGAAGCTGCAATTTGTTCAACTTTATTGAGAAAAACATCACAGAGCTATTAGTTGATCGATCAGCCGCTGGGAGCTTCGTTTCTTTTCAGTGCAAAAAGAGGAGAACAGTGTTGGATGATGGATGAACTAACGGCTCTCATCTAAAAACTCAAAACAAAAAAACTACAAACTGAAAAAGCTTTCGCCTTTTTTCTTTTTTAAAACGAGTGTTCAGAGCAGCACATGAACCAATCACTGACATGCATTAATGAGCTCTGCTGCGTAACGGTCAGGTGAGTCCGCTCGGCTCGGCGGGTTTGTTCTGTTGGCACATTCGCAGCTCCGAGGCTGCAGCCCTTCACTCGCTCGTGTTTAAAGCAGACAAACGTTGGTTTAAAAGCATTCAAGTTGAAGATGGGACAAACAGAAATGTGAACAAATTGCTGTAACGGGGTGGGGGGAGGGGGCGTGGCCACGTGAGAAACAGACAGGTGAATCCAGCTGGCGGCGGCTCACATGGCGTATTTCTGGGTCCAGTCCTGAGCTGTCTTGTTGTACCTGCAGGAGGGAAGACAGGAAGTGAGGAAGGTGCAGGACAGACGGGCTGCAGGGACGATGCCATGCCCCAAAAACACGCACACGCCAACCTGAAGCACACGCCACCCCGAAGCACACGCCACCCCGAAGCACACGCCACCCCGAAGCACACGCCGACCCGAAGCACACGCCAACCTGAAGCACACGCCACCCCGAAGCACACGCCACCCCGAAGCACACGCCGACCCGAAGCACACGCCACCCCGAAGCACACGCCGACCCGAAGCACACGCCGACCCGAAGCACACGCCGACCTGAAGCACACGCCGGCCCGAAGCACACGCCGACCTGAAGCACACGCCACCCCGAAGCACACGCCAACCTGAAGCACACGCCGGCCCGAAGCACACGCCGCCCCGAAGCACACGCCGACCCGAACCAAAGTTTGCTTTTATCCGACTCTGTAGTAACAAAAAAAGCTCTTTTAGCTGTAAAAATGAGTTTAAACTCCATTCAAACACCATCTGAAGCTCATATGAGAGACGGAACAAGAACGAATCGACAGTTTCACTTCAACAAATAAAAGCACGACTGGCTCAGCGGCGGCAGGAGAGCAGGAAGCTTTAAGGGAGTGAAGTTGGCAGGAAACGGATCATCGGCAGCGTTACCGAAGCATCTGAAAACAACCGGACCAACATCAACCGGACCAACGTCAACCAGACCAACGTCAACCGGACCAACGTCAACCAGACCAACGTCAACCAGACCAACGTCAACCAGACCAACGTCAACCGGACCAACGTCAACCAGACCAACGTCAACCAGACCAACGTCAACCGGACCAACGTCAACCGGACCAACGTCAACCAGACCAACGTCAACCGGACCAACGTCAACCAGACCAACGTCAACCAGACCAACGTCAACCGGACCAACGTCAACCAGACCAACGTCAACCAGACCAACGTCAACCGGACCAACGTCAACCGGACCAACGTCAACCAGACCAACGTCAACCGGACCAACGTCAACCAGACCAACGTCAACCAGACCAACGTCAACCGGACCAACGTCAACCGGACCAACGTCAACCAGACCAACGTCAACCGGACCAACGTCAACCAGACCAACGTCAACCAGACCAACGTCAACCAGACCAACGTCAACCAGACCAACGTCAACCGGTCCAACGTCAACCGGACCAACATCAACCGGACCAACGTCAACCGGACCAACGTCAACCGGACCAACATCAACCGGACCAACGTCAACCGGACCAACATCGACCGGACCAACATCGACCGGTCCAACACCGACCGGACCGACATCGACCGGTCCAACATCGACCGGTCCAACATCGACCGGTCCAACATCGACCGGTCCAACATCCAACTCTGGAACCGACCCAAACAGAACCAAGTCTCTGTTGGCGTTAAACTCTGGAACCGACCCAAACAGAACCAAGTCTCTGTTGGCGTTAAACTCTGGAACCGACCCAAACAGAACCAAGTCTCTGTTGGCGTTAAACTCTGGAACCGACCCAAACAGAACCAAGTTTCTGTTGGCGTTAAACTCCGGAACCGACCCAAACAGAACCAAGTTTCTGTTGGCGTTAAACTCTAGAACCGACCCAAACAGAACCAAGTTTCTGTTGGCGTTAAACTCTGGAACCGACCCAAACAGAACCAAGTCTCTGTTGGCGTTAGACTCTGGAACCGACCCAAACAGAACCAGGTTTCTGTTGGCGTTAAACTCTGGAACCGACCCAAACAGAACCAAGTCTCTGTTGGCGTTAAACTCTGGAACCGACCCAAACAGAACCAAGTTTCTGTTGGCGTTAAACTCTGGAACCGACCCAAACAGAACCAAGTTTCTGTTGGCGTTAGACTCTGGAACCGACACAAACAGAACCAGGTTTCTGTTGGCGTTAGACTCTGGAACCGACCCAAACAGAACCAAGTCTCTGTAGGCGTTAAACTCTGGAACCGACCCAAACAGAACCAAGTCTCTGTTGGCGTTAAACTCTGGAACCGACCCAAACAGAACCAAGTTTCTGTTGGCGTTAAACTCTGGAACCGACCCAAACAGAACCAAGTTTCTGTTGGCGTTAAACTCTGGAACCGACCCAAACAGAACCAAGTTTCTGTTGGCGTTAGACTCTGGAACCGACACAAACAGAACCAGGTTTCTGTTGGCGTTAGACTCTGGAACCGACCCAAACAGAACCAAGTCTCTGTAGGCGTTAAACTCTGGAACCGACCCAAACAGAACCAAGTCTCTGTTGGCGTTAAACTCTGGAACCGACCCAAACAGAACCAACAGACTGATTCAGTCCCACTTGCAGCTGGATTCAACATTAAAGATTCTGCGTTTAAACCAGAGGTCAAAGGTGGAGTTTCAGGGTCACAGAAGCTGCAGCTCCGCCCTGCTCCACCCGCTCTCTTCCTGATTATGCTCCAACTTCATCAGGTTAAAGTTCTGAGCGCCCGGGGCGCTGCGGGTCAGAACCTTTGGCCGTCTCTGAGCCTGGCTGTGCTGCATGCAGGTGACGGGTTTCTGCAGCCATGCTCTGCATCAGCGTGCTGCAGGAAGCTCAGGTGAGCCACAGGTGGGCCACAGGTGGGCCACAGGTGGGCCACAGGTGAGCCACAGGTGAGCCACAGGTGAGCCACAGGTGAGCCACAGGTGAGCCACAGGTGAACCACAGGTGAGCCACAGGTGGGCCACGGGTGGGCCACGGGTGGGCCACAGGTGGGCCACAGGTGGGCCACAGGTGAGCCACAGGTGAGCCACAGGTGAGCCACAGGTGAACCACAGGTGAGCCACAGGTGGGCCACAGGTGGGCCACAGGTGGGCCACAGGTGAGCCACAGGTGAGCCACAGGTGAGCCACAGGTGAGCCACAGGTGAGCCACAGGTGAGCCACAGGTGAACCACAGGTGAGCCACAGGTGGGCCACGGGTGGGCCACGGGTGGGCCACAGGTGGGCCACAGGTGGGCCACAGGTGAGCCACAGGTGAGCCACAGGTGAGCCACAGGTGAACCACAGGTGAGCCACAGGTGGGCCACAGGTGGGCCACAGGTGGGCCACAGGTGGGCCACAGGTGAGCCACAGGTGAGCCACAGGTGAGCCACAGGTGAGCCACAGGTGGGCCACGGGTGGGCCACAGGTGAGCCACAGGTGGGCCACAGGTGAGCCACAGGTGAGCCACGGGTGGGCCACAGGTGGGCCACAGGTGGGCCACAGGTGAGCCACAGGTGAGCCACAGGTGGGCCACAGGTGGGCCACGGGTGGGCCACGGGTGGGCCACGGGTGGGCCACAGGTGGGCCACAGGTGGGCCACAGGTGAGCCACAGGTGGGCCACAGGTGGGCCACAGGTGGGCCACGGGTGGGCCACAGGTGGGCCACAGGTGGGCCACAGGTGGGCCACAGGTGAGCCACAGGTGGGCCACAGGTGAGCCACAGGTGAGCCACAGGTGAGCCACAGGTGAGCCACAGGTGGGCCACGGGTGAGCCACAGGTGGGCCACAGGTGGGCCACAGGTGAGCCACAGGTGAGCCACAGGTGGGCCACGGGTGGGCCACGGGTGGGCCACGGGTGGGCCACAGGTGGGCCACAGGTGGGCCACAGGTGAGCCACAGGTGGGCCACAGGTGGGCCACAGGTGAGCCACAGGTGAGCCACAGGTGAGCCACAGGTGAGCCACAGGTGAGCCACAGGTGGGCCACAGGTGAGCCACAGGTGGGCCACAGGTGAGCCACAGGTGAGCCACAGGTGGGCCACAGGTGGGCCACAGGTGGGCCACGGGTGGGCCACAGGTGGGCCACAGGTGGGCCACAGGTGAGCCACAGGTGAGCCACAGGTGAGCCACAGGTGAGCCACAGGTGGGCCACAGGTGAGCCACAGGTGAGCCACAGGTGGGCCACAGGTGGGCCACAGGTGGGCCACAGGTGAGCCACGGGTGAGCCACAGGTGAGCCACGGGTGAGCCACAGGTGAGCCACAGGTGGGCCACAGGTGGGCCACAGGTGAGCCACAGGTGAGCCACGGGTGAGCCACAGGTGGGCCACAGGTGAGCCACAGGTGGGCCACAGGTGGGCCACAGGTGAGCCACAGGTGAGCTCAGCTCTTACCCTCACAGCATGGCATACTTCTCTGTCCACTCCCTGGCTAGTCTGCTGTACCTGAGACAAGCAGCAGGACAGGCGGGTTAACCAACACCTGCTGCTACCGGCGCCACACCTGAGCCGTGTGCTGGCTGAGCATCACCTCGCCGGGCGCCAACTCACCTGACAGGGTCTGTTTTGTAGATGCGGGCGATCTCTGGCACTAACGGGTCGTCAGGATTCGGGTCACATAACAGAGAACAAATGGACAAAAGGACTGTGGGAGGAAACAGAAGTTTAAGCATTTAAAGGGTGACAAATGCTCAAAATTCATTTATTTTAAACTGCATTCATCTCAGTTTTTATCTTTCGTCTCGTTTTAACTGGAAAATATTGGATTTATTTGAAACTTCTGTATTTATTTCTCTATTATTTATCATTATTTTATTTTTTAATCCAACCATTGTCATTCTGGTTTTTCTAATTAGTGCAAAATATTACAGGAACAAACGCTTTAAAGGTCAAATATTCATAAAAATATCAGCTGAAAGAAAAGAGAAGCAGGCTGAGGTCAGATAAACCAGAATAAATACAGATGAAGAAGACACAGGACGAATAAATCCCATTTTACTGAGTATAGGAGGAGGAAGAAGCTCACCTTTAGAGATGGTTAATGCTGGAGACCACTGAGATCTCAATATATCCAAGCAGATGCTGCCGTTACTGTTAATATTTGGGTGATAAATTCTCGTTGTGAAGGCGACCTGAAAGAAACGGACGCATCAGAGCAGCTTCGGGCAGAAAAGCTCAGTCAGAGGGGTGCGGTGCGTTCACTGACCTTGGGTGGTTTGAAGGGATAATCTGTGGGGAAATGAATAGTGAGGAAAAACACGCCGCCCTGATAGGGACTGTCGGGCTGCAACAGAGAGGAGAGGCCGGTTAAACACGAGTCCACCTGAACTGAGACCTTAGTAATCAATACATCAGTTATGGTGAGTCGGGCTCCTCTGTGAACTGTTCTAGAGTTTATTTCAACGCGTTTTCATTGTTAAAACCAATGAAAACGCGTTGAAATAAACTCCGACTCCAGCTCCGACCCTGAGCTGAGCTGCTGAGCTGCAGAGCTGCAGAGCTTCAGAGCTGCTGAGCTTCAAAGCTTCAGAGCTGCAGAGCTGCTGAGCTTCATACCAACAAGGTTAAAGCAGCTGGAAATGTTAGTGGAAGCTAAAAAGCAGCAAACTCTGAGAAAGTCCGGCTTCTTTCTCCCGTCCGGTTAAAAATAACCTGTTCATCAGCAGCTGTTAAACCGACATATTACACTGTAGGTATCTGGGGAACAAAACTCAGAAAACTAAGTGAACCCCTGATGCAGCAGCTCCTTCAGCTTCAGCAGCAGCAGCTTCAGCTTCAGCAGCAGCAGCTTCAGCAGCTTCAGCAGCTTCAGCAGCAGCAGCTTCAGCAGCTTCAGCTTCAGCAGCAGCAGCTTCAGTAGCTTCAGCAGCTTCAGCAGCAGCAGCTTCAGCAGCTTCAGCTTCAGCAGCAGCAGCTTCAGCAGCTTCAGCAGCTTCAGCTTCAGCTTCAGCAGCAGCAGCAGCTTCAGCAGCTTCAGCTTCAGCAGTGATGGTTTCCTGTGGGACGTATCAGTCTCTCACATGTTGTGGAGGGATTCTGGGACTCTGAAGGTGCCACAGCGCCATCATTAAAACAGACGAACATGTGGCTGGACGATAAAATAAAGTTAAATCGGGATTAAATTCATGTTGATGATCAGTGAGAGACACTTTGAGTCCAAGGAAAATGAGGCCGAAGCATCATCTGCATGAACAGAGCTCCGAGGACCAGTCCAGGAGGGATTCAAACCCAGCTGGAACATCTGGGCGTTTCAGCTTCCAGCTAAACTGTGACTCACAACACAAAGCTGGCGCCACCAGATCCAACACATCTGCATGAGCTGCTGCTCCTCCGAGGGTTCATTCTGTAACATTCAGATGGGATCTGATCATGTAAAGCCATGAAGAGGAAGAAGGGTGGAGCTCAGAAATCCTGAGACACAGTAAACAGACTCACTGCTGGAGTGTTTACTCTGTAAAGGTTGTTACTGAGCTTCTTCTGTTAGTTTGAGAGGCTCAAAGAGGAGAAAAGCAGCGCTGTGGTGGGAGGAGTTTACCTCAGGTAGCTGATTTTAAATGAAAGATTTAACCCGGAGACAAACATTCAGGACATTCAGGACATTTCATACTTACTGGGCCCATAATAGTAGCTTGCCAATGAAACACTGAAAAAGAGAAAGAAGAGTTAATGAAGCGCCAGGCTCCCGCCTCGGTGTGTAAAAAGAAGTAAAAGCCGGTCTTACTGTCTTCCCCGACGGGCCCGGCGGAGCACTGAGCCGGAGGATCTCTGGACAGGTCGGTCAGCTCCTGCAACACGTTCACATCGTTACATCTGTGGCAGCCAATCAGCTGACATCGTTACTCTCATTCCTATTTAAAGAGACGCTGGCGTCTCCCACTCGCTGAGAAAACCCTGAATGCAACATCAGCAGCTTCTTTTGTTCCGTTTCCTTCTTCTGAACCCGACGGCTCCGAGCTGCTGTTAGTGTTCACAGCTTTACTTTATTCCTGTTCAGATCCACTTATTTTCTCCCGGTTCTTGTTTTTTTTATTACTTCTAAATGCATTTAATTATAAATACAGAACAAACCAGACAAATGATACAATGTGACCATCTCACATGTCAACATGGTGATAGTTAGTGACACCAACGAAGAAGAAGCAGAGAAAATTATGCTGAAGGTGCTGAGATATGGAGGAGGAATAAAAAGTGAGGGACGCAACGGGGACCTTCCGACGCTACGGGGACCTTCCGACGCTACGGGGAACCTCCGACGATACGGGAACCCTCCGACGCTACGGGGACCCTCCGACGCTAGGGGGACGTAACGGGGACCTTCCGACGCTACGGGGACCTTCCGACGCTACGGGGACCTTCCGACGCTACGGGGACCTTCCGACGCTACGGGGACCTTCCGACGCTACGGGGACCTTCCAACGCTACGGGGACCCTCCGACGCTACGGGGACCTTCCGACGCTACGGGGACCTTCCGACGCTACGGGGACCCTCCGACGCTACGGGGACGTAACGGGGACCTTCCGACGCTACGGGGACCTTCCGACGCTACGGGAACCCTCCGATCCTACGGGGACCTTCCGACGCTACGGGGACCCTCCGACGCTACGGGGACCCTCCGACGCTACGGGGACCCTCCGACGCTACGGGGACCCTCCGACGCTACGGGGACCTTCCGACGCTACGGGGACCTTCCGACGCTACGAGGACCTTCCAACGCTACGAGGACCTTCCGACGCTACGGGGACCTTCCGACGCTACGGGGACCTTCCAACGCTACGGGGACCCTCCGACGCTACGGGGACCTTCCGACGCTACGGGGACCTTCCGACGCTACGGGGACCCTCCGACGCTACGGGGACGTAACGGGGACCTTCCGACGCTACGGGGACCTTCCGACGCTACGGGAACCCTCCGATCCTACGGGGACCTTCCAACGCTACGGGGACCTTCCGACGCTACGGGGACCCTCCGACGCTACGGGGACCCTCCGACGCTACGGGGACCCTCCGACGTTACGGAGACGCTACGGGGACCTTCCGACGCTACGGGGACCTTCCGACGCTACGGGAACCCTCCGATCCTACGGGGACCTTCCGACGCTATGGAGACGTAACGGGGACCTTCCGACGCTACGGGGACCCTCCGACGCTACGGGAACCCTCCGATCCTACGGGGACCTTCCGACGCTACGGAGACGTAACGGGGACCTTCCGACGCTACGGGGACCCTCCGACCTTCCGACGCTACGGGGACCCTCCGACGCTACGGGGACCTTCCGACGCTACGGGGACCTTCCGACGCTACGGGGACCTTCCGACGCTACGGGGACCTTCCAACGCTACGGGGACCTTCCGACGCTACGGGGACCCTCCGACGCTACGGGGACCCTCCGACGCTACGGGAACCCTCCGATCCTACGGGGACCTTCCGACGCTACGGAGACGTAACGGGGACCTTCCGACGCTACGGGGACCCTCCGACCTTCCGACGCTACGGGGACCCTCCGACGCTACGGGGACCTTCCGACGCTACGGGGACCTTCCGACGCTACGGGGACCTTCCGACGCTACGGGGACCTTCCAACGCTACGGGGACCTTCCGACGCTACGGGGACCCTCCGACGCTACGGGGACCCTCCGACGCTACGGGGACCCTCCGACGTTACGGAGACGCTACGGGGACCTTCCGACGCTACGGGGACCTTCCGACGCTACGGGAACCCTCCGATCCTACGGGGACCTTCCGACGCTATGGAGACGTAACGGGGACCTTCCGACGCTACGGGGACCCTCCGACGCTGCGGGGACCCTCCGACGCTGCGGGGACCCTCCGACGCTAGGGGGACCCTCCGACGCTACGGGAACCCTCCGATCCTACGGGGACCCTCCGATCCTACGGGGACCTTCCGACGCTACGGAGACGTAACGGGGACCTTCCGACGCTACGGGGACCCTCCGACCTTCCGACGCTACGGGGACCCTCCGACGCTACGGGGACCTTCCGACGCTGCGGGGACCCTCCGACGCTAGGGGGACCCTCCGACGCTAGGGGGACCCTCCTACAACCTTCTACAACCCCCTCTCTGTAGATGAATTGGTCAGTCATTTCAATAACTCCTGCACCACTATTTTAGACTCGATTGCACCCGTGAGGTACAAAAAGAAGACTCCGCCTCCATGACTGAGCGAAGATCTTCGGCTCTTAAAGAGACAGAAGTGGAAACAGGACAAGCACAGAGGCTCCCCTGCTTCCCCCTTTCTCCCGTCAGAAGCTGCTCTTACAGTAAATCTGACGAACACAACATGGATCCAGAGGACTGGAAGTGCGACACCAGGACGGACGCAGGTTTCATTCTGGTTCTGAAGATAAAAGAGTTCTGAAGCAGGATGAACTCTGACCCAGAGGAGTTGTTGTTGCTCCTCTGAGGACTGAGAGGCACAAAGTCCAGTCAGTGTTAAAATAACCTGTTAACTAAAGGGTGAAGCTGTCGGGTTACGGGCTAAACTCGGCACACAGTCCATTAAACTCCAAACATCTAAATATGTCTGAGCCTCACTCAGAGAAAACAGATGTTTCTGTATGAAAACACAGGTGGAGGCTTCATTTCATCAGGATAATCAGAAAAATAATGAATAAAAACTATAAAAGCTCTGCTGGGGTTTCTAACCAGGAAGGATTATTTAATCAGATCCATCAGCGTATCGATCACTTTATTAATCTTATCATCAAAGAAAGGGTGGAGCTCACAGAAAAGGGCGGAGCTCACAGAAAGGGCGGAGCTCACAGAAAAGGGCGGAGCTCACAGAAAAGGGCGGAGCTCACAGAAAAAGGCGGAGCTCAAAGAGGGCGGAGCTCGCAGAAAGGTTGGAGCTCAAAGAAAGGTTGGAGCTAACAGAAAGGGTGGAGCTGAACACCTGAAAGAACTGTCCTTTAAAGTTAATAAAGATCCAGACTCAACATTCAGGTTTTGAACCACGTTGAGTTTAACATTTAACTGGTTCAGTGACATTAAAAACAAACAGAGTTCTGATGTGTCAGCAGAACCTATTTTTACCCGAGTCCGGATCAGGATCTGGGGGGGGGGGGGGTCGTATTTCCAGCCTGGAGCCAAACTGTTCGTTGGAATGTGACTCAGAGCTCGGCTCATCTTTCAGGTTCTGGAGGCAAGAAGCAACACGACTTCAGCGGGTCGGGGGGGTGACGGAGGCTTATAGATCCGACCGGTCGGGGGGGTTTAAAGCACACAATATATGCACAGAACAAACTGAAATCCACTCAATTCCCCCCCAGAGGATCGGTTTTAAGTTCCTGCTTCAAACCGAAGCTGTTCTGATTAATATCTGTGATTATTGATCAGTGATTGATCGAAATATAACGGCAGACGGTGGTTTATCTGAAGAAAAAGGCTTAAAAGGATTTAAATCTGCAGCTCAAAGAAATTCACCTGAATTTTGAAAATAAGGTCAAAACAAAGAACATTTTCAGTCTGTTTTATGAATATTTTCACTTTTTTCTGACTGATTTCTTCTCGATATTCGGACTTTATTCCTGAAACAGAAGTTCTGACCCTCAGTCATAAGAACTGAAGTCATTTCAGGTTTTAAAGCAGTTTGAATTGGACCCGGTTCTGAATCACATCACATTTAAACTCGTGGATAATCTGTTCTGATCCGTTCTTTTACAGGATTTTACCGACTTTATTCCAGCTCATCAACAAGCGGTTCTGAATCACATCAACACGGTTCCTGAGAGGTCAGAACTCCAGGAACGTTTGCCGGGTCAGAACTCCAGGAACATTTGCCGGGTCAGAACTCCAGGAACAGTTTCACAGATTCTGGTTTAAACCAAAGTCGGCAGAAATGATGCAACCTGCCCTGAGACAGAGCCCGAAATGTTCTGACTCCTGGTTCTGTAGGACCAGAGGTGAAATGAAACTGGGCCTTCTTGTGCCAAAGCAAGAGTCCAACTCACAGCTCGATGTGGTTCTGATTCAACACCAGCTGAACTGTGAGGTCAGAGGTCAACACTTCTGAGGGTGAATCGGTTCTGAGCTTCTGACAATTCCACCACAGAAGAAGAAGTAGGCGCCGCGTTTCTACTGTTAAAACTTCCGTTTTATGACTAAATTGGATCTGATTCGATGTTTTTGACTTTAAAACAGAGTCGAAAAACATCGGATTTAATTTTCAGTTCGATCTCAAAGGTTAAATCTGAGCGATTCTGTGTTTTTTATCCCGTTACGGTTCAAAAATTAATCATTCAGCTTCCAACACAGTGAGAGTTACAAAAGATTAACGAATAAATCAGCTGATCACAGGGTTTTATCAATAATATCTTTATAAAATGTAATTAATTAGACCTTTATTATCGGAAAAAACACTGAATAAAGACTTAAAATCAATTAAAGAAGCTGCAGAAGCTGAAAGTTGTGTTCGTTTAAATGAGAATAAAGACGTTTGTGGTCTTTTAACCAGAAACTGATCGATATTAACTTGGATAAAATCTGTCCTGTGAACATCTGCAGCTGCACATCTGGATATCAAGAGATAACTGGGGACGTTTTATGGGAAACTTTATTGGAAATACTACATTTATGGGGCAAACAGTTCCTGCCATGAATAAAGTGTGTAAATAGGAACTGATCTTATGCTCATTTTTCTGTGGAACCAGTTAAAAAAAAAGGGATTTATTAATAAAAGTGATATTTTAGTTATTCTGTGGCAGGGTTTCCTCATTAATCTGATGGATGTTCCTCCACCCTTGGGTGTGGAGGTGCCTGCAGGACAGGTAATAACAGCAGTAATAATAACGATAACCAGGTAAACTTCAGATAACTAGCAGCTCAGACGAAAATCACAACAGGATGGAGTCAACTTCCACATATTTTGGACAGAACCGTCGAACCTTTCAGTGTCAGGCCCGTCAGAACCTCCGAGCAGTGGACTCTCACACAAACGTGCCCGTCGGAACCGCTCACACTCGGGCTCGGCTCACAGAAACGACGGGACGTGTTCCCTGATCGTTGATTCTGCTGGCGTTTGTGTTTTATGGGCAGCACCGTTAAGGCTAAGGCTGCTAGCTGACATGCTAACACAAGCTACACACGACGGCCCCTGCTTGAAAAAAATACTCCAAGAGAGTGCGTTTTACCTTAGAAATCCGTTTTAAAGCCATTGTGTCTGACAGGAGGGACCGGCTGTCGAGGAGGTGGTAGTGGTAGTGGTGGAGGAGGAGGAAGAGGAGGAAGAGGGCAGGCCAGCTAGGTGACGCTAACTAACTAGCATCTAGGACTTCGCTAGCTTTTATGGTTGGCTAAGCTAGCTAGGTGGCTACACATACGCCAGTGAAACTACACCGGTTTCTGGGTAAATCTCGTCTTTTTCACCGACTGCTGCTCACTGTGGAGACGAACTCTCCAGCACGTCAGCCCCGAATTCAGGCTGACACTTCACTAACGAACCGGAGCGACCGCAGCAGCTCAAAATGTCTTCCGTTACACACAGCAGATACGAGCGCACCGGGAGCAAGAGGTCTCACTCCGACTTATTTTCGCGAAACCGAAAAACTCCAACAACGCGATGCCAGCACAGGCGGATCCACCTGCTGCGGGGCCCCGGGTCGAGACTTGGTTCTGGCCCCCAGCACCCAAACAGTGGCGTTAAAATAACCCTCAGATGTACATATTATTTAATTTTTATATGCTTTATATAACAGCTTTGTAGTTTATTTTGAACTCTTGAAAACATTTGAGTGTGTTTTTTTTTATGTTACTGAAGCAAATATATGAATAAAAATGGTGAGGAAACAAGTCCAAAAATAATAATTAACCAAATCAGTAAATGTTTTACTTTAAAATGAAAACGTAAGGGGAAAACTGTCGTTTTTAGAATAAAACTAACAATTAAATCGATATAAAGTAATGTCTGTATTTAAATTTGCTTTCTGATGGCGAGCAAGGTGCAGGGAGTCAGCTCAAAGAGAACAGGTAACTCCTGCTGACACCTCACTTCTTCTTCTCTGCAGGAAACAAACACGTCTGTTTCACTCATAAAACACACTCAATGTGTACAAAAAACAACTTTTATTTAGAAAAAAACAGTACAACCAATTATAGCTCGTGATGAACTGTACAGTGCAGGCGTGGACATAAATATCTGCTCTAAAACAGAAACTTTGGTTTCACACTGATGGAGAGAAGCAACTGCTCACATCTTTGGACTACAACTCCCACAATGCCTTGCTTTTTTTTTTAGTTTCCGGGTGCTGAAACACATCAACCTCCTCATGAGACAAAAGAGTGCCGACGCATGAAGTTCAGTTCATGACGGACAGACGAAAAGAAGTTAAAAACGTGGAAAATCAAATGTTTAAACAAGCGCAGCGAGAGCTCCAGATGTTTTCAGGTTTGTGACGGTGTGTGTGTCCACGGGAAGACGAGCTGGTGTGTGTAGGTCGGTTTTGGCTGGTTCTGAAGCGTCTGAGCTCAGGATCAGACTCTGGAGCAGCCTGAGGCGGGTCCCCTTCTCCTCCAGCTCCTCCAGAGCTGATCCCGGGTCGGAGCTGGGCGAGACGTCCAGGAGCAGCAAACGATCACACACCAGCAGCTCTGGACTCAGACAGACCAGAAAACATCTGAAGCTTCCTCTTTACAATCATTCGAGCTGAAGTAGCACCTTTCCCTGCAGACTCACTGCTGAGCTTCATCAGGACAAAGTCCACAGAAAATCCCTCAAAACGACACCTCCAGAACAGTTCTGGGCTTCTTAAGGCACTTCTTCTGTCTGCGGATGTGTTTTGTGACCGGATCGTGGCCCAGAACCAGAACCAGACCCGGCCAGGTTCAGTTTTTCTGTCCGGTCCATGAAGCAGCAGTTTAGCCTCAGTTTGTTTCATTAGATCTGTACAGAAGGTTTGATCAGAAACCGCCAGGAGCAGGAGGAGTGGGTGATGGAGGGATGAACTGTGCTGTCCTCTGATGAAAACCCGCCATCAGATGGCTACGCCGTGGAGAGCTCCACGCCGCTGTCACAGACGCCGCTGTCAATCCGAACGTCCACCTTCAGGTCTTGAACCTGCGCGCTCAGATCCTCGCCTGCGGACACAAATCAAATCTGAGCGACCCGTCGCCACGGTGACAGCTGCAACATCAACAATAACGCGACGGCGTGCGGCCTGCTCACCGGTGGCGTCGGCTGCTGGAGTTTCCAGGCTGTGGCGCAGCGCCTCCTCCAGGAGGCTCAGAGCTCGGCACTCTCCCACCGACCTCAGACCAGCCAGCAGATCTCTGACCGTCCCGCCTGAAACCTGCGGAGCAAACAGACTCGTTTCTTTCAGAGAAGAAGAAGAAGAAGAAGAAGAAGAAGAAGAAGAAGAAGCGTCTTTATTGGCTGTAAGGTGACCCTTCAGCATCAGGTTCAGTTCTATCGTAAGAAGTTTTCAGGTGGATACAGCTTCCATGAAACAGTTTTACTGCTTTTTTTAAATCAAACTCATATTTTCTGTTTCCATCCTGCAGTTTTTTGCGTAAAGCAACAAAAATCTCCAGCAGTGTTTCGATGTTTCCTGCTTCAAATGATCAGCTCGTCATCCAGCTCTGCAGCGGCCCGATAAGGACAATAACCTTTGAATCAGGCGGCGGAGAAACACTGTTCTGCAGGAAGACCGGAGAATTTGGCAGCTTTGCAGCTCTTTAGCGCCCCCTACAGCGGTGGAGGGTAACAGCACTGCCATGAAAGAGCTTCAGGCTGAGGAATGTGGATAAAAAGGTTGGTGAAGCTACTTTAAACTGAGTCAGACGCAGAGTTTTAAGGTTCACAAACTTCTCTGGTGTTGCTTTAAGGCATGAAGGTATTTTCATTCACTGTTGACAGAAGAGAGAAGAACGCCACGGTGACCATCCATTAATCATCCATCTATCCATCATCCATCATCCATCCATCCATCATCCATCCATCCATCCATCCATCAATCCATCCATCCATCCATCAACCATCCATCATTTTCATGGGTTTTTGGGGGTTAAATCAAATAAGCAGTATTTTTCTTCCTGTTTATATTTATGAACGACCTGCCAGAGTCACGTGACCGTGCATGTGTGTGTGTGTGCATGTGTGCATGTGACCGTGCATGTGTGTGTGCATGTGACCGTGCATGTGTGCATGTGACCGTGCATGTGACCGTGCATGTGACCGTGCATGTGACCGTGCATGTGTGCATGTGTGCATGTGAGTGACCTCATAGCTGTCCAGCAGGGTTTTGGCAGGCGAGGGGCTCAGTCTGAAGGCCATGTTGAGGATCCCGAGGCCCAGACTGTGAGCCAGATTCTCCCAGCATCCTTCACTCTCCAGAGCGCTGCACATCGCCTGCTTCACCGCCACGTCCAGGCTCGCCAGGTCGCCTGCACGTGCACAAACACACACGCACGGTGCAAAAGGAACAAACACGTGTGAAAGTTGATAAGAGCGGAGCGAAGAAGAGGAACGATCAGGGCGGCGCTCACCTTGAGGAGGGATGAGGGAGCTGTGAGGAGTCTTTGGTTCGTAATCTTTACCGTTCAGAAGATCCAACACCTGACACACACACACACGTGCACACACACACGTGCACACACACGTTGCACGGTTTCAGTTTCAGTAAAAGTTTCAGCACCAGAACAAGAAGTCGTGTTCCAACACACCTGAGCGGTGGCGGCCATGTTGAGCGGAGTCGTTCCGGGGATGTAGCCTTCATCGTCCTCATCCTCATCACAGCACTCCTCCTCCTCCCTGAAGAAGAGCGGCTCAAAGTTCTCCCTCTGAGGGTCGGCGCCTGGAACCCAAACATCCACACGCTGAAACTCTGGATTCGGACTGGATTCTGGTACCTGAACCCCCCAGAATCCCTCAGGAAACACACTCGGGAACCTTCTCCAGGTCCAAAACACCCGCAGCCTGCATGGCCAAACTCCCATGATGCCTCAGTAACTCTCTGTGAGGGTAAAGGTGTGGTCCACTGCTCCAGGACCTGGGACAACACCACCCTGCTGCTCCTGGATCTGAGGTTCAGGAACTGATCTGAGCCCTTTTTCTCTTTAAATTGGACCCCTACAGAAGGAGGGACCCCCCTGAAAACCCTGCTCCAACCTGTTTTTACATCACTTCAGTTTACCTGCAGCCATCAGGAGAGCCGTGAGCTTGATGGAGCCCCGCCCTGCAGCCACGTGGAGGGGGGTGGAGCCAT
This sequence comes from Leuresthes tenuis, assembly GCF_036924035.1. Lineage (NCBI taxonomy): Eukaryota > Metazoa > Chordata > Actinopteri > Atheriniformes > Atherinopsidae > Leuresthes > Leuresthes tenuis. The sequence continues at coordinate 983,428 of NW_027325365.1, forward strand.
TGAAGGTGCAGCTGTCCACCTTGGCGTTTCCCTGCCAACAGAAATACAAAAAACTAAACTCAATTCGACCTGATGAGTTGTTTTTGTCTCAGATTTGGCGTTTTTATCGTGTTAAAGTGATGTTTTGGACCTTTGTGACTCGTCCACATGAACAAAAATAAACATTTTATACACCAGAGTACAACCAGGACCGGGTGAGGTCCCGGTTTGGACCTGGCGTTTACCTCCAGCAGCAGGCAGCCGGCCAGCGACACGTTGTTGGTCTCGGTGGCGAGGTGCAGGGCGGTCCGTCCACTGCTGCGCTCCTGAGCCTCAACGTTGGCCCCACCCTCCAGAAGTTCCCTGAGTGAAGACAGCTGATTGGCCAGAACCGCCATGTGGATCGCACACAGTCCTGTAACCATGGAAACACTCAGTGGGTCCACATGATGAGATTAACTGGATTACAGTTGGGTTCTGCTCCTTATCTGAGGGTAATTATCCTTGGATATATGGCGGTGAATGAATGGAATCACTGGCACAAAGCAGGTCATACCCCGGTACCATAGGTGGCGCTGTCCCCATTTCAGCTATCGCTAATAGAGCCACTTCCTGTTGGCGTCTTCACCGCCAACAACAACAAACTCAGGCATTCAGAAAGATGGAAACGAGTGAGACGGAGCGGAAAACACTCCATATATGCAGAATTTTGTGTGGCGCCCAAATGTGGGGCCACACGGGGTCGGTTGAAGTTAAGATTAGAGTAGGTTAAGATTAGAGTAGGTTAAGATTAGAATAGGTTAAGATTAGAGCAGGTTAAGATTAGAGCAGGTTAAGATTAGAGTAGGTTAAGATTAGAATAGGTTAAGATTAGAATAGGTTAAGATTAGAGTAGGTTAAGATTAGAGTAGGTTAAGATAAGAGTAGGTTAAGATTAGAGTAGGTTAAGATTAGAGTAGGTTAAGATTAGAATAGGTTAAGATAAGAGTAGGTTAAGATTAGGGTAGGTTAAGATTAGAGTAGGTTAAGATTAGAATAGGTTAAGATTAGAGTAGGTTAAGATTAGGGTAGGTTAAGATTAGAGTAGGTTAAGATTAGAATAGGTTAAGATTAGAGTAGGTTAAGATTAGAGTAGGTTAAGATAAGAGTAGGTTAAGATTAGAGTAGGTTAAGATTAGAATAGGTTAAGATAAGAGTAGGTTAACATTAGGGTAGGTTAAGATTAGAGTAGGTTAAGATTAGAGTAGGTTAAGATTAGAATAGGTTAAGAATAGAATAGGTTAAGATAAGAGTAGGTTAAGATTAGGGTAGGTTAAGATTAGAGTAGGTTAAGATTATAATAGGTTAAGATTAGAGTAGGTTAAGATTAGAATAGGTTAAGATTAGAGTAGGTTAAGATTAGGGTAGGTTAAGATTAGAGTAGGTTAAGATAAGAGTAGGTTAAGATTAGAGTAGGTTAAGATAAGAGTAGGTTAAGATTAGAGTAGGTTAAGATTAGAATAGGTTAAGATAAGAGTAGGTTAACATTAGGGTAGGTTAAGATTAGAGTAGGTTAAGATTAGAGTAGGTTAAGATTAGAATAGGTTAAGAATAGAATAGGTTAAGATAAGAGTAGGTTAAGATTAGGGTAGGTTAAGATTAGAGTAGGTTAAGATTATAATAGGTTAAGATTAGAGTAGGTTAAGATTAGAATAGGTTAAGATTAGAGTAGGTTAAGATTAGGGTAGGTTAAGATTAGAGGTGGTTAAGATTAGAGTAGGTTAAGATTAGAGTAGGTTAAGATTAGAGTAGGCTAAGATTAGAGCAGGTTAAGATTAGAGTAGGTTAAGATTAGAGGAGGTTAAGATTAGAGTAGGTTAAGATTAGAATAGGTTAAGATTAGAATAGGTTAAGATTAGAGTAGGTTAAGATTAGAGTAGGTTAAGATTAGAGCAGGTTAAGATTAGAGTAGGTTAAGATTAGAGCAGGTTAAGATTAGAGCAGGATAAGATTAGAGTAGGTTAAGATTAGAATAGGTTAAGATTAGAGTAGGTTAAGATTAGAATAGGTTAAGATTAGAATAGGTTAAGATTAGAGTAGGTTAAGATTAGAATAGGTTAAGATAAGAGTAGGTTAAGATTAGAATAGGTTAAGATTAGAGTAGGTTAAGATTAGAATAGGTTAAGATTAGAGCAGGTTAAGATTAGAGTAGGTTAAGATTAGAGTAGGTTAAGATTAGAGCAGGTTAAGATTAGAGTAGGTTAAGATTAGAGCAGGTTAAGATTAGAGTAGGCTAAGATTAGAGCAGGTTAAGATTAGAGTAGGTTAAGATTAGGGTAGGTTAAGATTAGAGTAGGTTAAGATTAGAGCAGGTTAAGATTAGAGTAGGTTAAGATTAGAATAGGTTAAGATTAGAGTAGGTTAAGATTAGAATAGGTTAAGATTAGAATAGGTTAAGATTAGAGTAGGTTAAGATTAGAGCAGGTTAAGATTAGAGTAGGTTAAGATTAGAGTAGGTTAAGATTAGAATAGGTTAAGATTAGAGTAGGTTAAGATTAGAGGTGGTTAAAATTAGAGTAGGTTAAGATTAGAGCAGGTTAAACTAACATCTTCCACAGCTTTACGTCACAGAAGATGCACGAACTCTGAACTGTTACATATCAAACTGCATCGCACAAACCCCCCGGATGACGAGCAAACTCGGTAATTCTGCTGCACAGACCGGCATTAAAGCAGCACCTGTTCATAGAAACTGGAGGAGCAACAACACACTGACTAAAACACCTCACAAACTACAGAGAAAACACTGCTGAGACACTAAGAGGACTCACACAGGCCCCCCACTGTCTGTACATCCAGAGAGATTCACTCTCCAGGAACATCAGGCGTTCCTGTGGGCCTGATGGAGTACCTGGTAAAGCATGTGCCGACCAGCTCTCAGCAGTTTTTCCTAAGATCTTTAATCTCCCACTGACCCACGCCACCGACCTTAGGCCATCCGCCATCACACCTTAACCCTGTGGCGTCCGTGAGGGACCTCAGTGACTGAGGATGCCGTCCCCACGCTGCTCCGGGCCGTCTGGAGGCTGTTCTTTAAGGTCGGGCCCACAGCTCAGCACCAGGCTGTGTGCTGAGCTCACTCCTGTTGCCATCGACACCCAGGAGTCCCAGGAGTCCCAGGAGTCCCAGGAGTCCTAGGAGTCCCAGGAGTCCCAGGAGTCCCAGGAGTCCCAGGAGTCCCAGGAGTCCCACGAGTCCCAGGAGTCCCAGGAGTCCCAGGAGTCCCAGGAGTCCTAGGAGTCCCAGGAGTCCCAGGAGTCCCAGGAGTCCCAGGAGTCCCACGAGTCCCAGGAGTCCCAGGAGTCCCAGGAGTCCCAGGAGTCCCAGGAGTCCTAGGAGTCCCAGGAGTCCCACGAGTCCCACGAGTCCCACGAGTCCCAGGAGTCCCACGAGTCCCACGAGTCCCACGAGTCCCAGGAGTCCCACGAGTCCCACGAGTCCCACCCATCTCGCCAACACAATGGTTAAATATGCAGATGACACCACCTTGGTGGGCCAGGGAAGACGCGGCATCCTACGGGGACGAGGTGCAGAGGCTGACAGGTGTGTCACAAACAACCTGAAAGAACCAGGCAGGTGGTCACCGACTTAAGAAGGCGTAACGCCGGCCCCGCCCCGTCTTTCTGAAGCTGCTCAGCAGCTGACCAAAGGAAGCTCCACAGGGTGGTAAAATGGATGCCAGCTGCTGAGGCCTCTTCAGACCAGAGTTCAGGACAGCAGGCCACAGGTCACCTGCTCGGTCTCTTACCTTCTGGTAAAAGCTACAGGAGCAGAAAAACACTTTCTTTCAGGACTCTTAATGAAAACTCACACTGAATGACCTCTAATGTTGCTATCATGAGCAATAACTTGGGCAATACACACTCTTGAACCTTCCTCCTTATCTGTTTGTGCAATACATTTATCTATTGATCATGCATTTCATATCTGACGTGCAACACAGCCCCGCCCCCCCCGCGTCTTTATACCTACTTATCATCCCCTGATTCCGGTCTATTCATGCTGCTATTCGTTTAGCGTTGATGCACCTTCGCCGTAGCAACTAAATGTCGTTGACCATGAAGATGACGCTCTGTTCTGACCTGGAAACGGGTCAGAATAAGGGGGGGGGAGGCGTGTTATCAGAGGACCACGAACCTGCTGTGTTGCTGCACTCCAGCAGTCCTCTCATCTCGCTGCGCTGCAGTAAAAACCGGATCATCCCGCCTCCCTCCTGCTGCGCCGCCAGGTGCAGCACCGTGTTGCCGTGACGATCTGTCAGAGTCGGGTCGGTGCCGGCCAGCAGCAGCGCTTCCACCGCCTCCCTCTGCTGAGTGATCACCGCCAGGTGCAAAGGAGTCTGGGAAATGCAGCAAATGTTAGAATTACAGACTTTTTAAGACTATTTCAGACCTTTTTTACTCGTTTCTTTCACACTTCTACACAAACTGAAAGAAATGAAAAGGGCACGGCGCCGGTACCTGGTACAGGTGGTTCCTCATGTTCAGCACCTCCTCTCCGGGCAGAGCCGACACCACCTGCGTCAGACTCTTCAGCGCCTCCTGCTGGCTGTGCAGCACTGCCAGATGCACGCCGCTGTCAGGAGAGAGGAGCGTTAATAAGGACGAGTCTCCGCCCGTCAAACGGCCAGAATGAGCGTGTTTACTGACGTGTCTCCGTCCTCGTCCTGCGCCGCCATCAGGGGGCGCTGCAGAGCCAGCAGGTACGCTGCATCACCTGTGACTGAGTAATGGAAGAGAGCCTCCAGCTGCCGGTGGGTCACCTGGACCAGCTGCTCCTCTGCAGCAAACACAGACTCAGGTCAGCTACAGTCAGGAAGGATTCAAAAGGATTCAAAAGTCCAAACACAAATACCTCCGTCTGCCTCCACGGTGACCCCGCCCTCCTCTGAGCTCCGCCCCCCGCCGCCTGCCTGGGACGAAGCCTGCAGCACGCCGCCTGACAACGAGTCATCATCTGGATCGCTGTCGTCGCCGCTGTCGCCTGCAGCGTCGCCCTGTGAGGCTTCAACATAAACGGTGTTGATCAGTCATTAAAGGTTCTGCTTGGATATTAAAGGTTCTCATTGGACATTAAAGGTTCTGCTTGGATATTAAAGGTTCTGCTTGGATATTAAAGGTTCTGCTTGGACATTAAAGGTTCTCATTGGACATTAAAGGTTCTGCTTGGATATTAAAGGTTCTCATTGGACATTAAAGGTTCTGCTTGGATATTAAAGGTTCTGCTTGGATATTAAAGGTTCTCATTGGACATTAAAGGTTCTGCTTGGATATTAAAGGTTCTCATTGGACATTAAAGGTTCTGCTTGGACATTAAAGGTTCTGCTTGGATATTAAAGGTTCTGCTTGGACATTAAAGGTTCTCATTGGACATTAAAGGTTATGCTTGGACATTAAAGGTTCTCATTGGACATTAAAGGTTCTGCTTGGACATTAAAGGTTCTCATTGGACATTAAAGGTTCTGCTTGGACATTAAAGGTTCTCATTGGATATTAAAGGTTCTGCTTGGACATTAAAGGTTCTCATTGGACATTAAAGGTTCTGCTTGGATATTAAAGGTTCTGCATGGACATTAAAGGTTCTGCTTGGACATTAAAGGTTCTCATTGGACATTAAAGGTTCTGCTTGGACATTAAAGGTTCTCATTGGACATTAAAGGTTCTGCTTGGACATTAAAGGTTCTCATTGGACATTAAAGGTTCTGCTTGGACATTAAAGGTTCACATTGGACATTAAAGGTTCTGCTTGGACATTAAAGGTTCACATTGGACATTAAAGGTTCTGCTTGGATATTAAAGGTTCTGCATGGACATTAAAGGTTCTGCTTGGACATTAAAGGTTCTCATTGGACATTAAAGGTTCTGCTTGGACATTAAAGGTTCTCATTGGACATTAAAGGTTCTGCTTGGATATTAAAGGTTCTCATTGGACATTAAAGGTTCTGCTTGGACATTAAAGGTTCACATTGGATATTAAAGGTTCTGCATGGACATTAAAGGTTCTGCTTGGACATTAAAGGTTCTGCATGGACATTAAAGGTTCTGCTTGGACATTAAAGGTTCTCATTGGACATTAAAGGTTCTGCTTGGACATTAAAGGTTCTCATTGGACATTAAAGGTTCTGCTTGGACATTAAAGGTTCTCATTGGATATTAAAGGTTCTGCTTGGACATTAAAGGTTCTCATTGGACATTAAAGGTTCTGCTTGGATATTAAAGGTTCTCATTGGACATTAAAGGTTCTGCTTGGACATTAAAGGTTCACATTGGACATTAAAGGTTCAGCTTGGATATTAAAGGTTCTGCATGGACATTAAAGGTTCTGCTTGGATATTAAAGGTTCTGCTTGGATATTAAAGGTTCTGCTTGGACATTTAAAGGTTCTGCTTGGACATTAAAGGTTCTCATTGGACATTAAAGGTTCTGCTTGGACATTAAAGGTTCTGCTTGGACATTAAAGGTTATGCTTGGATATTAAAGGTTCTGCTTGGATATTAAAGGTTCTGCTTGGATATTAAAGGTTCTCATTGGAAATTAAAGGTTCTGCTTGGACATTAAAGGTTCTCATTGGACATTAAAGGTTCTGCTTGGACATTAAAGGTTCTCATTGGACATTAAAGGTTCTGCTTGGACATTAAAGGTTCTGCTTGGACATTAAAGGTTCTCATTGGACATTAAAGGTTCTGCTTGGATATTAAAGGTTCTCATTGGACATTAAAGGTTCTGCTTGGACATTAAAGGTTCTCATTGGACATTAAAGGTTCTGCTTGGACATTAAAGGTTCTCATTGGACATTAAAGGTTCTGCTTGGACATTAAAGGTTCTCATTGGACATTAAAGGTTCTGCTTGGATATTAAAGGTTCTGCTTGGACATTAAAGGTTCTCATTGGACATTAAAGGTTCTGCTTGGACATTAAAGGTTCTGCTTGGATATTAAAGGTTCTGCTTGGATATTAAAGGTTCTGCTTGGACATTTAAAGGTTCTGCTTGGACATTAAAGGTTCTGCTTGGACATTAAAGGTTCTCATTGGACATTAAAGGTTCTGCTTGGATATTAAAGGTTCTCATTGGACATTAAAGGTTCTGCTTGGATATTAAAGGTTCTCATTGGACATTAAAGGTTCTGCTTGGATATTAAAGGTTCTGCTTGGACATTAAAGGTTCTGCTTGGATATTAAAGGTTCTGCTTGGATATTAAAGATTCTGCTTGGACATTAAAGGTTCTCATTGGACATTAAAGGTTCTGCTTGGACCGGGTTCTGGTTTTTCACAGGGCAACAAAGCTTCACCCACAGATACAACTTCTGCAAACTTTCATTCCCCCACAGGCAGTTGAATCCCTTCAGCTCTGCAGATTATTGGTTTACTCCTCACCATGTTTGATGCCTCCTCCTCCTCCTCCCTGTCCAGTTGAGTATCCTGTGGAGAATCCTCCTCCTCCACCTCCTCCATAGCTGTAGGGGGGGAAGGCCTGGAAGTACCCTGGAGGACAAATCAAACACACAATCAGCTCACAGAAATGTTCTGGTACAGATGGAAACTCAACCGACTCGCGCCGACATCTTTCACCTCCTCCTCCTGCTGATCCGGGTCCTCCACCTGCAGCTGGACCTCCTCCTCCTCGGTACAGACCTCCTCCTCCTCCGTGACCACTGAAGTCCTGGAAGTTCGGCAGCGTCTTCTGCCTCTTCCTCTGCACCTCCTCTTTGTCTGAACACAGGTTTTTATGTGAGGGCAGGACGAGGACCAGCATTCAGTCAGTAAATCAACCATAAAGGAGGCGGAGTCAGCATTCTCAGTCAATAAATCAACTATAAAGGAGGCGGAGTCAGCATTCTCAGTCAGTAAATCAACCATAAAGGAGGCGGAGTCAGCATTCAGTCAGTAAATCAATCATAAAGGAGGCGGAGTCAGCATTCAGTCAGTAAATCAACCATAAAGGAGGCGGAGTCAGCATTCAGTCAGTAAATCAACCATAAAGGAGGCGGAGTCAGCATTCAGTCAGTAAATCAACCATAAAGGAGGCGGAGTCGGCATTCTCAGTCAGTAAATCAACCATAAAGGAGGCGGAGTCAGCATTCTCAGTCAGTAAATCAACCATAAAGGAGGCGGAGTCAGCATTCAGTCAGTAAATCAACCATAAAGGAGGCGGAGTCAGCATTCAGTCAGTAAATCAACCATAAAGGAGGCGGAGTCAGCATTCTCAGTCAGTAAATCAACCATAAAGGAGGCGGAGTCAGCATTCAGTCAGTAAATCAACCATAAAGGAGGCGGCTGACCAACCTATGATCTGAGGGTGGTAGGTGAAGGGTTTGGGCTCGCTGGTCTCGTTGTCAGACTTCCTCTTCAGCTGGACGAACACCGACGTCGGCTTCTGCAGGTTCAGGTCTCGATACTTCGGCGTCTTGAAGACGATGGCGAACTGTCGCAGCGCGTTGACAGAAGAGAGAAGAACGCCACGGTGACCATTTATCCATCCATCATCCATCCATCCATCCATCCATCCATCATCCATCCATCATCCATCCATCATCCATCATCCATCCATCCATCCATCCATCCATCCATCATCCATCCATCCATCCATCATCCATCCATCTATCTATCTATCATCCATCCATCCATCATCCATCCATCCATCATCCATCCATCTATATATCATCTATCCATCCATCTATCCATCCATCCATCCTCCATCATCCATCCATCATCCATCCATCCATCCATCATCCATCCATCCATCCATCCATCCATCCATCCATCCATCCATCCATCCATCATCCATCCATCCATCCATCCATCATCCATCATCCATCCATCCATCATCCATCCATCTATATATCATCTATCCATCCATCTATCCATCCATCCATCCATCCATCATCCATCCATCTGTTCATCATCCATCCATCCATCCATCCATCCATCTGTTCATCATCCATCATCCATCTATCCATCATCCATCCATCTGTTCATCATCCATCATCCATCACTGATGCTCTTCAACCACTGCTGTAACGGTTCTGCTGGTACCGACCTGTCTGTGGACGTCTGTGGGGGAGAAATCTCCCATAGCCTCCCAGGTCAGCCCTGAGTCGTCCTCCTCGTAGAACCGCACCTGGATATCATCTGCAGACACAAAAAAACACATTCAATCAATAGCTGCATTCGGACAGAGAGTTCTAAGACCTGCCCTTCCCCAGAGGAACCGTTTAATTTTGCATTCGCACATGAGTCGGGGGCCTCGACAGGGACTGATGTGACGGAGCCGTCTGCGACAGACGTGTTACTTTAGCGCCACTCAGCAACAGAACAGAACCCGGGAAAAGTAAGGAGAGAAGAAAACAACAGCACCAAGAAGCTAACATGGAGAGCGAGGAGGCCACCGTGTTCATGGTCCGCATGGCGGTGATATTAATCATGGACGATCACATCAGGCGTCTAAGATGGAGGCTGGAAGAGCTCACAGCGAGAGTCAGGAGACGGAGAATCCAGCAGCGGGCGATACTTCTTCGTTTCATGGAGGAAAGAAGGAGAGCAGAGCGCCGCAGACAAAGGAGACGAAGTTTAACGTATTAAACAGGCGCCGGTTGGGTCCGTGTCGTATGAGGAAACATTTCAGACAAGGGGCAGAGCTACAGCCACCAAACACCTACGTCATGTTCCTGTGGAGCCCAGAAAAGACCCTGAAGGAGCTGAAATGGTTTCAGGAACTGAGGGCCGCGGTCCCTAGTTCCTGAGGACCGTGGTCCCTAGTTCCTGAGGGCCGTGGTCCCTAGTTCCTGAAGGCCGTGGTCCCTAGTTCCTGAAGGCCGTGGTCCCTAGTTCCTGAGGGCCGTGGTCCCTAGTTCCTGAGGGCCGTGGTCCCTACTTCCTGAAGGCCGTGGTCCCTAGTTCCTGAGGGCCGTGGTCCCTAGTTCCTGAAGGCCGTGGTCCCTAGTTCCTGAGGGCCGTGGTCCCTAGTTCCTGAAGGCCGTGGTCCCTAGTTCCTGAGGGTCGCGGTCCCTAGTTCCTGAAGGCCGCGGTCCCTAGTTCCTGAGGGCCGTGGTCCCTAGTTCCTGAAGGCCGTGGTCCCTAGTTCCTGAGGGTCGCGGTCCCTAGTTCCTGAGGGCCGCGGTCCCTAGTTCCTGTATGTTCGAATGCACGAAAAAACGTCCCTATTCCTGAAAAGGTTAAAGGTTAAAGGTTCCACAGTGGGACTGAGCCTCATGTCTTTGTTCAGTGAGACTGTGTTTCATTCAAATAATCACGCATCAACACAATGTCTGAAAAGAGTCTGAAACAGGGTTTGCTGGATCTTTGATCCAAGAGAACAACCTCACTGCAGCCTGAACCTGCCTCTTCCTTCTCAGGGATTTACATAATGCAGGGGAAGTCCCTGAGGCTGGACTGTGTCCTGAAACCGCTACAACCAGGAAAAACCTTAAATTCAAACCGCCTCATGGCAGATACAGCTGTGGAATAACAGCCCTCACTCCTGAACTGACAGTTTCACATTATCACACAATCATGGCTTCATCTGCACACATCGACGCCCTGCAGGTGAACGAGGAGCTCCTGAATAACCCAGAATGCATCAGTGTTTGCTGAAAAGCAGACTTTAAAAAACTCTACCTCACCTTTCTGAACTTTGTCGCAGAGCAGGTAGACCTCCTCTCCTCCGGTCACGCAGCCGGCGGTCCGATCCATCCTCACGATCTTCAGGTTGGAGGCGTTTGGAGCCTCTGAGGGAACAAAGAAAGAAAGAATGCTGGAGGTCAGCAGAGAAAACAGACTAAACTGAGAGAGAAAACCTCCTGCTGCCTCTAACTTCCTCTGTGGGAGATCCTGGTCCATGTAATCCGGTTTGAGAAGCTGGATTTCAGTCAGACTGACGTGTTTACATGTGTTTAAAGGTCCAGTTTCAGTCAGACTGACGTGTTTACATGTGTTTAAAGGTCCAGTTTCAGTCAGACTGACGTGTTTACATGTGTTTAAAGGTCCAGTTTCAGTCAGACTGACGTGTTTACATGTGTTTAAAGGTCCAGTTTCAGTCAGACTGACGTGATTACATGTGTTTAAAGGTCCAGTTTCCGTCAGACTGACGTGTTTACATGTGTTTAAAGGTCCAGTTTCAGTCAGACTGATGTGTTTACATGTGTTTAAAGGTCCAGTTTCAGTCAGACTGACGTGTTTACATGTGTTTAAAGGTCCAGTTTCAGTCAGACTGACGTGTTTACATGTGTTTAAAGGTCCAGTTTCAGTCAGACTGACGTGTTTACATGTGTTTAAAGGTCCAGTTTCAGTCAGACTGAGGTGTTTACATGTGGTTAAAGGTCCAGTTTCAGTCAGACTGAGGTGTTTACATGTGTTTAAAGGTCCAGTTTCAGTCAGACTGACGTGTTTACATGTGTTTAAAGGTCCAGTTTCAGTCAGACTGACGTGATTACATGTGTTTAAAGGTCCAGTTTCAGTCAGACTGACGTTTTTACATGTGTTTAAAGGTCCAGTTTCAGTCAGACTGACGTGTTTACATGTGTTTAAAGGTCCAGTTTCAGTCAGACTAACGTGTTTACATGTGTTTAAAGGTCCAGTTTCAGTCAGACTAACGTGTTTACATGTGTTTAAAGGTCCAGTTTCAGTCAGACTGACGTGATTACATGTTTAAAGGTCCAGTTTCAGTCAGACTGACGTGTTTACATGTGTTTAAAAGTCCAGTTTCAGTCAGACTGACGTGTTTACATGTGTTTAAAGGTCCAGTTTCAGTCAGACTGACGTGTTTACATGTGTTTAAAGGACCAGTTTCAGTCAGACTGACGTGTTAACATGTGTTTAAAGGTCCAGTTTCAGTCAGACTGACGTGTTTACATGTGTTTAAAGGTCCAGTTTCAGTCAGACTGACGTGTTTACATGTGTTTAAAGGTCCAGTTTCAGTCAGACTGACGTGTTTACATGTGTTTAAAGGTCCAGTTTCAGTCAGACTGACGTGTTAACATGTGTTTAAAGGTCCAGTTTCTGTCAGACTGATGTGTTTACATGTGTTTAAAGGTCCAGTTTCAGTCAGACTGATGTGTTTTCAGCTGCTCAAACCACCACCGTTTAACAAAACGCAGCACGTCTGTTAGCTGGACTCGAGCCGATCTCCATTCACAGAAGCACCGATGATTTTTATGTAAAATTACTCTTTCTCAGTAATCTATTGAGTCTATTAAAGTGTATCCTGTGAATATTGAGGTAAAAATAAACCTTATTGGCTCTCAATGCTGGAGAAATCCTAAATAATCTATCTTTTGTCTACAAAAGACAAATATGGAACAAGAAAATAGAACAAAAACACAAGAACAGATGATAAAAGCATCTGCAAATCAGAAAACTTTTTTTAAAGTCCAGTTAATCTAAAGACTGAAAACGTAATAATATTACAGGAAAAGTCAGTGTTTTCCATCCAAGTGTCTTTTCTAACTTTGACCATCTCAGTTGCAGAGATTTGATGAATGAAAAGTCAACAGGTTGTTCCTTTCTATCACAAAACTATTCATTTATAAATCTCCTTTATAAGAAATCCAGTAGGGTGATTTAAATCAGATTATTCTTTGAAATGAGGCAGCAGCAGGTGGAGCCCGAAAAACTTTAAAAACTTGGTTCTAAAAACCAACTGAAGCTTGAATGAAACGTGCAGCTCGTGTCTGACGCTGCTGAAGTGCAGAAGGACTCTGAAGTGATGAAACTCTGAGCGGGTTTCAGTCCTTTGAGAGGAAGCTGCCGCAGGAAAAGAGAAACAAAACCAGGCAGCAGAACAAAGCTCACTGTGATTAGTCACTGTCGCTTTTCATCATCTCTTTCACTTTCCACCCACTTGGTTATTCGAGGACTCAATCAGATTCAATACGACATGAAGCGTTGAAAAAGAACATCTCAGAGTTCAGCAAACATCTGAACCTGCGTTAAAGCCAGAGCGTCTGTGTGGACTCACTGCTGTCGTAGATCGGCTCGGACACCACCGGTTCCAGCCGTCGGGAGAAACCTCCGTCGCTGTCGGGGAGGAACGCCGTGAACATGAGCCGAACCACACTGAGGTCCATCTCTTTGGCCTGGTTGGCCGCTGCGCTGCTGATCACGCTGCGCTGGTGGTCTGAAACCAGAACATTTAAACACCACGAAACAGCAAAGACAAACAGATTAAACATACATCTTTAAAACAAATGTTCTGGCTTCTCCAAACTGGAGCGATCAATTCCTATAAAATCTCCAAAGTTTCCAAAATGTTTGTCAAAGTTCAGGTCAAAGTTCACGAGTTCTGATGGAAACACTCAGAACCGGAGCCGACGCAGAGCGTGTAATACCTCTGCTGACCAGTAGGTGCTCCATCAGCATCATTCTCTCTCTGTTTCATAAGTTTTCACTTATCATGGTGCCAAGACTCTCTCCTGATCAGCGGTGGTCAAAGCTTCCTTTTCCAATCAGCTTTCCAGCCCCGTTCTTGTCCAGTTATGGTCACAGATTGAAATCGGGGGCTTTACAGGAATATTAGTGGACCGGACTGATATGATAGCATGAAAGGAGGTGGAGTGCAGCTCGCTGTGCTTCACCGCATCAGAGGCTGCGACAGATGGAAGCACAACACAGTGGTTCCTCTGTTCCACCAGTCAGAAGTGGACTCATTTTTCAGTGGTTTTGAGCTGCAGTAAAAGGAGTTTTTATCTCTGCAGCTGCTGTGCAAAACTGGCGGGAAAAGCCAGAAAAGGAGGATTTTTAGCTTGTTGAGCGAGTAAACCTACTGCTGAATAACATCAAGGAACATCTTAAATAAATCCCTGAGGTTCATCAGTGAGGACAGAAATGTATTTAAGTGCACAGAACGTGTCGTAGCTCACAGAAACCTGGCCAGTGGGTCCAGAACCACTGAAACCATGAGGAATGTGCGATGTGAGGTGCTGACCGTTGAGCTCCCGAGGGACTCGGACCTCCCCCTGCAGGGCGTCGATCTCTGGGTGGATGGAGACGCCGCAGCTGTAGCCCATCCTGACAGCCTCGATCATCCTCTCCTCCAGCGTCTTCGCCACATTCTTCTTTGTCACATGGAGGATGCCCAGGTTGGGGAAACTACCGGAAACAGAGAGCTGTGAGTGCCATGCGCTGTGACCGAGGGTGTGTCCCTGCATGTGTGGCGCAGACCTGATGTTGGAGTCCTTGGACTGCAGGTCGGCGATGCAGATGCCTTTATCGCACTGTTTCCCCACCAGACTGTGAGCGTGCAGCTGAGGGACGGAGGTCAGCGCCGTCACCAGCTGGACCACCACCCGAGCCTGACCCTGGTAGTTACAGATCTGAAACACACAGAACAGAAGGGAACAAGATGGAGCATGAAAACAGAGTTTCAACTGCAGAGAGCAGCCTCGACACTTTGCTGCAGAAGTTTAAAGGAAGGCTGGATGAAGGAAGGCTGGAAGAAGGAAGGCTGGATGAAGGAAGGCTGGAAGAAGGAAGGCTGGATGAAGGAAGGCTGGATGAAGGAAGGAAGGCTGGATGAAGGAAGGCTGGATGAAGGAAGGAAGGCTGGATGAAGGAAGGCTGGAAGAAGGAAGGAAGGCTGGATGAAGGAAGGAAGGCTGGATAAAGGAAGGCTGGAAGAAGGAAGGCTGGATGAAGGAAGGCTGGATGAAGGAAGGAAGGCTGGATGAAGGAAGGCTGGATGAAGGAAGGAAGGCTGGATGAAGGAAGGCTGGATGAAGGAAGGAAGGCTGGATAAAGGAAGGCTGGAAGAAGGAAGGCTGGATGAAGGAAGGCTGGATGAAGGAAGGAAGGCTGGATGAAGGAAGGATGGCTGGATGAAGGAAGGCTGGATGAAGGAAGGAAGGCTGGATGAAGGAAGGCTGGAAGAAGGAAGGAAGGCTGGATAAAGGAAGGCTGGATAAAGGAAGGCTGGATGAAGGAAGGAAGGCTGGATGAAGGAAGGCTGGATGAAGGAAGGATGGATGAAGGAAGGCTGGATGAAGGAAGGATGGATGAAGGAAGGAAGGCTGGATGAAGGAAGGATGGATGAAGGAAGGCTGGATGAAGGAAGGCTGGATGAAGGAAGGAAGGCTGGATGAAGGAAGGCTGGAAGAAGGAAGGAAGGCTGGATGAAGGAAGGCTGGATGAAGGAAGGATGGATGAAGGAAGGAAGGCTGGATAAAGGAAGGCTGGATGAAGGAAGGCTGGATGAAGGAAGGAAGGCTGGATGAAGGAAGGAAGGCTGGATGAAGGAAGGCTGGATGAAGGAAGGAAGGCTGGATAAAGGAAGGCTGGAAGAAGGAAGGCTGGATGAAGGAAGGCTGGATGAAGGAAGGAAGGCTGGATGAAGGAAGGCTGGAAGAAGGAAGGAAGGCTGGATGAAGGAAGGATGGCTGGATGAAGGAAGGCTGGATGAAGGAAGGAAGGCTGGATGAAGGAAGGATGGCTGGATGAAGGAAGGCTGGATAAAGGAAGGCTGGATGAAGGAAGGAAGGCTGGATGAAGGAAGGATGGATGAAGGAAGGCTGGATGAAGGAAGGATGGATGAAGGAAGGAAGGATAAAGGAAGGCTGGAAGAAGGAAGGCTGGATGAAGGAAGGAAGGCTGGATAAAGGAAGGCTGGAAGAAGGAAGGCTGGATGAAGGAAGGCTGGATGAAGGAAGGAAGGCTGGATGAAGGAAGGAAGGCTGGATGAAGGAAGGCTGGATGAATGAAGGCTGGATGAAGGAAGGAAGGATGAAGGAAGGATGGATGAAGGAAGGCTGGATGAAGGAAGGAAGGATGAAGGAAGGAAGGCTGGATGAAGGAAGGAAGGCTGGATGAAGGAAGGAATGATGAAGGAAGGCTGGATGAAGGAAGGCTGGATGAAGGAAGGCTGGAAGAAGGAAGGCTGGATGAAGGAAGGGTGGATGAAGGAAGGAAGGCTGGATGAAGGAAGGAAGGCTGGATGAAGGAAGGAATGATGAAGGAAGGCTGGATGAAGGAAGGCTGGATGAAGGAAGGCTGGAAGAAGGAAGGCTGGATGAAGGAAGGCTGGATGAAGGAAGGCTGGATGAAGGAAGGAAGGATGAAGGAAGGCTGGATGAAGGAAGGCTGGATGAATGAAGGCTGGATGAAGGAAGGAAGGATGAAGGAAGGCTGGATGAAGGAAGGAAGGCTGGATGAAGGAAGGCTGGATGAAGGAAGGAAGGCTGGACGAAGGAAGGCTGGAAGAAGGAAGGAAGGCTGGATGAAGGAAGGCTGGCTGAGAGGTGAAAAAAGGAAAAATATAGACAAAACAGACTTCTCAGTCATTTAAGATCAGTGTTTTCCAGTTTTAGACCGAACACAAGAGAGAAGTTGAAGCTCCCTGATGAGTTTAGTTTGTCAGCTCGTGGTTTCTTCAGTTCGAGCATCTCTGAGCTGCTGATCGAGCAGAAGGAGCTATAAAAAGACCAATAAACCAATAAATCTCACTGAGGTCTGAGAGAAATGTTTCAGACAAAACCGCTTGTTGGATTATTAGACAGGCAAATCAGAACCTGTCTGACAGCCTTTGATGATGCTCTGCAGGTGAACTGTTCAACTGAACAAACACAGCTGCACTGATATCATCTTCATGAGGAGTCACCAGAAGAAACACTTCCTGTATCCTCACCATAGAGCTCAGCTGCAAAAGCAAGCAGAGCAAATTCTACATGAACCTGAAGCATTTTAGAAAGAGGTCCAGTGGACTGAAGTTCAACTTTCACTGTGCAAAACTGTTGATGAATGTGTGTTATATAAGGAAGCAGCTGCAGAGATTCACTGAAACATGTTCAAACATGAACATAAACCCAGAATCTGAGGCAGAAACAGAGTTTTTTCTCAGTTCTCAGCAGCTTTAAAGTGAATATCTGGTCTGAGCTCCTTTATTCTCCAACACAGCCTGAACCCTCTGAGACCAGCTTTCTGTCATTTCTTTAAGGAGTCTTCAGGAATAGTTCTCCAGGCTTCTTGAAGGACATCCCAAAGCTCTTCTTTGGATGTGGGCTGCCTTTTGTTCCGTTCTCTGTCAGATGATCCCACACTGCTTCAATAATGTTGAGGTCCGGGCTCTGGGGAGGATTCATCCCTCCATAAGACCTGTTGCCACTGATTTTCAGTCCACTTCTTGTGTCATTTGGCACAGCTCAGCCTTTTCTCCCTGTTTCCCTTCCTTAAGAACGGCTTCTTGACAGCCACCCTTCCATGGAGCCCATTTCTGATGAGGCTTGGGCCAACAGTAGATGGATCAGCTGAAGGTCCAGATGCATCTCTCAGGTCCTGTCAGGTCACAGCTGGATTTTTTCCTCTTTCTTAAGGACATCACTTTCAGATCCTGTTCATCTGCTGCAGATAGTTTTTTAGGCCTGACACTTCTTCTTTTGTCCTCCACTTGTCCAGTTTCCTCAAATGTTTTAAGGACACACTGCACACCATGCTGAGATATGCCAAGTTTTCAGCTAATAGCTCTTTGGGAATCACCTTGTTGCTGCAGAAATCCTATTTTCTGTCTGTCAAACTGTGTTTTCTTTGCTGTTTTTCATAGATGCAGCTAAAGAAATGGGAACAAATGATGTGTCTTTGTGACAAAGTGCCTAAAGATCCAGTTTAAAATGGCTTCTTTGCTAAGTTGTCTGTTCTGTGTCGACACAACACTGGTTCATCCCTTGAGTTAGGAGCCTTTTTTCTGCCTGAAGGGTTCAAAGGTCAGAGTTAAGTGGCTGAACAAAGAAAAAACACTGAAAATGCTCAGGAACAAGGACTGAAGATGAGGGAAAAGAAAAACTCAGAAAGCTGGAGAACTATTGATCAGGACACTTTAAAGGTTTCAGAAAGCTGCAGAACTGTTGATCAGGACACTTTAAAGGTTTCAGAAAGCTGCAGAACTGTTGATCAGGACACTTTAAAGGTCACAGAAAGCTGCAGAACTGTTGATCAGGACACTTTAAAGGTTTCAGAAAGCTGCAGAACTGTTGATCAGGACACTTTAAAGGTTTCAGAAAGCTGCAGAACTGTTGATCAGGACACTTTAAAGGTTACAGAAAGCTGCAGAACTGTTGATCAGGACACTTTAAAGGTTTCAGAAAGCTGCAGAACTGTTGATCAGGACACTTTAAAGGTTACAGAAAGCTGCAGAACTGTTGATCAGGACACTTTAAAGGTTTCAGAAAGCTGCAGAACTGTTGATCAGGACACTTTAAAGGTTTCAGAAAGCTGCAGAACTGTTGATCAGGACACTTTAAAGGTTTCAGAAAGCTGCAGAACTGTTGATCAGGACACTTTAAAGGTTTCAGAAAGCTGCAGAACTATTGATCAGGACACTTTAAAGGTCACAGAAAGCTGCAGAACTGTTGATCAGGACACTTTAAAGGTTTCAGAAAGCTGCAGAACTGTTGATCAGGACACTTTAAAGGTTTCAGAAAGCTGCAGAACTGTTGATCAGGACACTTTAAAGGTTACAGAAAGCTGCAGAACTGTTGATCAGGACACTTTAAAGGTTTCAGAAAGCTGCAGAACTATTGATCAGGACACTTTAAAGGTTTCAGAAAGCTGCAGAACTGTTGATCAGGACACTTTAAAGGTCTCAGAAAGCTGCAGAACTGTTGATCAGGACACTTTAAAGGTTTCAGAAAGCTGCAGAACTGTTGATCAGGACACTTTAAAGGTTTCAGAAAGCTGCAGAACTGTTGATCAGGACACTTTAAAGGTTACAGAAAGCTGCAGAACTGTTGATCAGGACACTTTAAAGGTTTCAGAAAGCTGCAGAACTATTGATCAGGACACTTTAAAGGTTTCAGAAAGCTGCAGAACTATTGATCAGGACACTTTAAAGGTCTCAGAAAGCTGCAGAACTGTTGATCAGGACACTTTAAAGGTTTCAGAAAGCTGCAGAACTGTTGATCAGGACACTTTAAAGGTCACAGAAAGCTGCAGAACTGTTGATCAGGACACTTTAAAGGTTTCAGAAAGCTGCAGAACTGTTGATCAGGACACTTTAAAGGTTTCAGAAAGCTGCAGAACTGTTGATCAGGACACTTTAAAGGTTTCAGAAAGCTGCAGAACTATTGATCAGGACACTTTAAAGGTTACAGAAAGCAGCAGAACTGTTGATCAGGACACTTTAAAGGTTTCAGAAAGCTGCAGAACTATTGATCAGGACACTTTAAAGGTTTCAGAAAGCTGCAGAACTGTTGATCAGGACACTTTAAAGGTCACAGGAAGGTCAGAGAGGACTGGGTCGGGACTTTTGTACAGGACAGGCTCATATTTTGTATTTAAGATCATATTAAACAAATCAACGAAGCCAAACGAGATAAAACGTGAAATATGTTGAGTTCAGACGGGCTGCAGTGAAATAGTTCCTCAAGTGAAGCCTGCTGAGGTCAGAAGGTTCAGAGTCTTTGTTGGAGACCATGAATCTGAACCACTTGAACCTCTTCACTTCGTAGATCTTCTCAGTTTCATGGCTTCCTTTTGATTCATTCCTTTTCTTCAGGTGTTTCCCAAACACTCATTTTCATGTTGTCTCATTACCTGAATTATAGTTTTACTCAAACGAGCCCATATCAGATGTGAAAGTGTTTCTGTTTCTCCTCTGTGAGTGTGTCTGTGAGCATGAATCGTGCCGCTGCAGATGTCTGCCTGCAGCAGCATTGCAGCTGCAGCAGTAAATAAACACCAGCCCACTTCCTCTTCCTGGTTCGGTCGGCCACTCAAACACACAAACAAAGTTCCTAGAAACACAGCGGCTGCTGCAGTTTGACGGTTTCCTGGCTCAAAGACGTTCGTGGTATTTATCAGAAGTCCCTCACACCCCCAGGAGGTTGAAGCAGAACCTTGTGATCCATCTGATTCCTGCTGGTTCAACTCAGACGTGTCTGAAGTAAAAGCATCATGAGACACCTGAAGGTGTACAACACCTGGAGGTCCAAACACTTCTGCCTGAACATCAGGAGACACTGAAGCTGGAGGTCCAAACACTGCCTGACCATCAGGAGACACTGAAGCTGGAGGTCCAAACACTTCTGCCTGAACATCAGGAGACACTGAAGCTGGAGGTCCAAACACTTCTGCCTGAACATCAGGAGACACTGAAGCTGGAGGTCCAAACACTTCTGCCTGAACATCAGGAGACACTGAAGCTGGAGGTCCAAACACTTCTGCCTGAACATCAGGAGACACTGAAGCTGGAGGTCCAAACACTTCTGCCTGAACATCAGGAGACACTGAAGCTGGAGGTCCAAACACTTCTGTCTGAATATCAGGAGACACTGAAGCTGGAGGTCCAAACACTTCTGTCTGAACATCAGGAGACACTGAAGCTGGAGGTCCAAACACTGCCTGAACATCAGGAGACACTGAAGCTGGAGGTCCAAACACTGCCTGAACATCAGGAGACACTGAAGCTGGAGGTCCAAACACTTCTGCCTGAACATCAGGAGACACTGAAGCTGGAGGTCCAAACACTGCCTGAACATCAGGAGACACTGAAGCTGGAGGTCCAAACACTTCTGCCTGAACATCAGGAGACACTGAAGCTGGAGGTCCAAACACTGCCTGAACATCAGGAGACACTGAAGCTGGAGGTCCAAACACTTCTGCCTGAACATCAGGAGACACTGAAGCTGGAGGTCCAAACACCTCTGCCTGAACACCAGGAGACACTGAAGCTGGAGGTCCAAACACTGCCTGAACATCAGGAGACACTGAAGCTGGAGGTCCAAACACTTCTGCCTGAACATCAGGAGACACTGAAGCTGGAGGTCCAAACACTTCTGCCTGAACATCAGGAGACACTGAAGCTGGAGGACCACACGCTTCTGCCTGAACATCAGGAGACACTGAAGCTGGAGGTCCAAACACTTCTGCCTGAACATCAGGAGACACTGAAGCTGGAGGTCCAAACACTTCTGCCTGAACATCAGGAGACACTGAAGCTGGAGGTCCAAACACTGCCTGAACATCAGGAGACACTGAAGCTGGAGGTCCAAACACTTCTGCCTGAACATCAGGAGACACTGAAGCTGGAGGTCCAAACACTTCTGCCTGAATATCAGGAGACACTGAAGCTGGAGGTCCAAACACTTCTGCCTGAACATCAGGAGACACTGAAGCTGGAGGTCCACACGCTTCTGCCTGAACATCAGGAGACACTGAAGCTGGAGGTCCAAACACTTCTGTCTGAACATCAGGAGACACTGAAGCTGGAGGTCCAAACACTTCTGTCTGAACATCAGGAGACACTGAAGCTGGAGGTCCAAACACTTCTGCCTGAACATCAGGAGACACTGAAGCTGGAGGTCCACACGCTTCTGCCTGAACATCAGGAGACACTGAAGCTGGAGGTCCAAACACTTCTGCCTGAACATCAGGAGACACTGAAGCTGGAGGTCCAAACACTCCTGTCTGAACATCAGGAGACACTGAAACTGGAGGTCCAAACACTGCCTGAACATCAGGAAACACTGAAGCTGGAGGTCCAAACACTCCTGTCTGAACATCAGGAGACACTGAAGCTGGAGGTCCAAACACTTCTGTCTGAACATCAGGAGACACTGAAGCTGGAGGTCCAAACACTTCTGCCTGAATATCAGGAGACACTGAAGCTGGAGGTCCAAACACTTCTGCCTGAACATCAGGAGACACTGAAGCTGGAGGTCCAAACACTTCTGCCTGAACATCAGGAGACACTGAAGCTGGAGGTCCAAACACTTCTGCCTGAACATCAGGAGACACTGAAGCTGGAGGTCCAAACACTTCTGCCTGAACATCAGGAGACACTGAAGCTGGAGGTCCAAACACTTCTGCCTGAATATCAGGAGACACTGAAGCTGGAGGTCCAAACACTTCTGCCTGAACATCAGGAGACACTGAAGCTGGAGGTCCAAACACTTCTGCCTGAACATCAGGAGACACTGAAGCTGGAGGTCCAAACACTTCTGTCTGAACATCAGGAGACACTGAAGCTGGAGGTCCAAACACTTCTGCCTGAACATCAGGAGACACTGAAGCTGGAGGTCCAAACGCTGTCTGAACATCAGGAGACACTGAAGCTGGAGGTCCAAACACTTCTGCCTGAACATCAGGAGACACTGAAGCTGGAGGTCCAAACACTTCTGCCTGAACATCAGGAGACACTGAAGCTGGAGGTCCAAACACTTCTGCCTGAACATCAGGAGACACTGAAGCTGGAGGTCCAAACACTTCTGCCTGAACATCAGGAGACACTGAAGCTGGAGGTCCAAACACTTCTGCCTGAACATCAGGAGACACTGAAGCTGGAGGTCCAAACACTTCTGCCTGAACATCAGGAGACACTGAAGCTGGAGGTCCAAACACTTCTGCCTGAACATCAGGAGACACTGAAGCTGGAGGTCCAAACACTGCCTGAACATCAGGAGACACTGAAACTGGAGGTCCAAACACTTCTGCCTGAACATCAGGAGACACTGAAGCTGGAGGTCCAAACACTTCTGCCTGAACATCAGGAGACACTGAAGCTGGAGGTCCAAACACTTCTGCCTGAACATCAGGAGACACTGAAGCTGGAGGTCCAAACACTTCTGCCTGAACATCAGGAGACACTGAAGCTGGAGGTCCAAACACTTCTGTCTGAATATCAGGAGACACTGAAGCTGGAGGTCCAAACACTTCTGTCTGAACATCAGGAGACACTGAAGCTGGAGGTCCAAACACTGCCTGAACATCAGGAGACACTGAAGCTGGAGGTCCAAACACTGCCTGAACATCAGGAGACACTGAAGCTGGAGGTCCAAACACTTCTGCCTGAACATCAGGAGACACTGAAGCTGGAGGTCCAAACACTGCCTGAACATCAGGAGACACTGAAACTGGAGGTCCAAACACTTCTGCCTGAACATCAGGAGACACTGAAGCTGGAGGTCCAAACACTTCTGCCTGAACATCAGGAGACACTGAAGCTGGAGGTCCAAACACTTCTGCCTGAACATCAGGAGACACTGAAGCTGGAGGTCCAAACACTTCTGCCTGAACATCAGGAGACACTGAAGCTGGAGGTCCAAACACTTCTGTCTGAATATCAGGAGACACTGAAGCTGGAGGTCCAAACACTTCTGTCTGAACATCAGGAGACACTGAAGCTGGAGGTCCAAACACTGCCTGAACATCAGGAGACACTGAAGCTGGAGGTCCAAACACTGCCTGAACATCAGGAGACACTGAAGCTGGAGGTCCAAACACTTCTGCCTGAACATCAGGAGACACTGAAGCTGGAGGTCCAAACACTGCCTGAACATCAGGAGACACTGAAGCTGGAGGTCCAAACACTTCTGCCTGAACATCAGGAGACACTGAAGCTGGAGGTCCAAACACTGCCTGAACATCAGGAGACACTGAAGCTGGAGGTCCAAACACTTCTGCCTGAACATCAGGAGACACTGAAGCTGGAGGTCCAAACACCTCTGCCTGAACATCAGGAGACACTGAAGCTGGAGGTCCAAACACTGCCTGAACATCAGGAGACACTGAAGCTGGAGGTCCAAACACTTCTGCCTGAACATCAGGAGACACTGAAGCTGGAGGTCCAAACACTTCTGCCTGAACATCAGGAGACACTGAAGCTGGAGGTCCACACGCTTCTGCCTGAACATCAGGAGACACTGAAGCTGGAGGTCCAAACACTTCTGCCTGAACATCAGGAGACACTGAAGCTGGAGGTCCAAACACTTCTGCCTGAACATCAGGAGACACTGAAGCTGGAGGTCCAAACACTGCCTGAACATCAGGAGACACTGAAGCTGGAGGTCCAAACACTTCTGTCTGAACATCAGGAGACACTGAAGCTGGAGGTCCAAACACTGCCTGAACATCAGGAGACACTGAAGCTGGAGGTCCAAACACTTCTGCCTGAACATCAGGAGACACTGAAGCTGGAGGTCCAAACACTTCTGCCTGAATATCAGGAGACACTGAAGCTGGAGGTCCAAACACTTCTGCCTGAACATCAGGAGACACTGAAGCTGGAGGTCCACACGCTTCTGCCTGAACATCAGGAGACACTGAAGCTGGAGGTCCAAACACTTCTGTCTGAACATCAGGAGACACTGAAGCTGGAGGTCCAAACACTTCTGCCTGAACATCAGGAGACACTGAAGCTGGAGGTCCACACGCTTCTGCCTGAACATCAGGAGACACTGAAGCTGGAGGTCCAAACACTTCTGCCTGAACATCAGGAGACACTGAAGCTGGAGGTCCAAACACTCCTGTCTGAACATCAGGAGACACTGAAACTGGAGGTCCAAACACTGCCTGAACATCAGGAAACACTGAAGCTGGAGGTCCAAACACTCCTGTCTGAACATCAGGAGACACTGAAGCTGGAGGTCCAAACACTTCTGTCTGAACATCAGGAGACACTGAAGCTGGAGGTCCAAACACTTCTGCCTGAATATCAGGAGACACTGAAGCTGGAGGTCCAAACACTTCTGCCTGAACATCAGGAGACACTGAAGCTGGAGGTCCAAACACTTCTGCCTGAACATCAGGAGACACTGAAGCTGGAGGTCCAAACACTTCTGCCTGAACATCAGGAGACACTGAAGCTGGAGGTCCAAACACTTCTGCCTGAACATCAGGAGACACTGAAGCTGGAGGTCCAAACACTTCTGCCTGAATATCAGGAGACACTGAAGCTGGAGGTCCAAACACTTCTGCCTGAACATCAGGAGACACTGAAGCTGGAGGTCCAAACACTTCTGCCTGAACATCAGGAGACACTGAAGCTGGAGGTCCAAACACTTCTGTCTGAACATCAGGAGACACTGAAGCTGGAGGTCCAAACACTTCTGCCTGAACATCAGGAGACACTGAAGCTGGAGGTCCAAACGCTGTCTGAACATCAGGAGACACTGAAGCTGGAGGTCCAAACACTTCTGCCTGAACATCAGGAGACACTGAAGCTGGAGGTCCAAACACTTCTGCCTGAACATCAGGAGACACTGAAGCTGGAGGTCCAAACACTTCTGCCTGAACATCAGGAGACACTGAAGCTGGAGGTCCAAACACTTCTGCCTGAACATCAGGAGACACTGAAGCTGGAGGTCCAAACACTTCTGCCTGAACATCAGGAGACACTGAAGCTGGAGGTCCAAACACTTCTGCCTGAACATCAGGAGACACTGAAGCTGGAGGTCCAAACACTTCTGCCTGAACATCAGGAGACACTGAAGCTGGAGGTCCAAACACTGCCTGAACATCAGGAGACACTGAAACTGGAGGTCCAAACACTTCTGCCTGAACATCAGGAGACACTGAAGCTGGAGGTCCAAACACTTCTGCCTGAACATCAGGAGACACTGAAGCTGGAGGTCCAAACACTTCTGCCTGAACATCAGGAGACACTGAAGCTGGAGGTCCAAACACTTCTGCCTGAACATCAGGAGACACTGAAGCTGGAGGTCCAAACACTTCTGCCTGAACATCAGGAGACACTGAAGCTGGAGGTCCAAACACTTCTGCCTGAACATCAGGAGACACTGAAGCTGGAGGTCCAAACACTTCTGCCTGAACATCAGGAGACACTGAAGCTGGAGGTCCAAACACTTCTGCCTGAACATCAGGAGACACTGAAGCTGGAGGTCCAAACACTTCTGCCTGAACATCAGGAGACACTGAAGCTGGAGGTCCAAACACTTCTGTCTGAACATCAGGAGACACTGAAGCTGGAGGTCCAAACACTTCTGCCTGAACATCAGGAGACACTGAAGCTGGAGGTCCAAACGCTGTCTGAACATCAGGAGACACTGAAGCTGGAGGTCCAAACACTTCTGCCTGAACATCAGGAGACACTGAAGCTGGAGGTCCAAACACTTCTGCCTGAACATCAGGAGACACTGAAGCTGGAGGTCCAAACACTTCTGTCTGAACATCAGGAGACACTGAAGCTGGAGGTCCAAACACTTCTGCCTGAACATCAGGAGACACTGAAGCTGGAGGTCCAAACACTTCTGCCTGAACATCAGGAGACACTGAAGCTGGAGGTCCAAACACTTCTGCCTGAACATCAGGAGACACTGAAGCTGGAGGTCCAAACACTTCTGCCTGAACATCAGGAGACACTGAAGCTGGAGGTCCAAACACTTCTGCCTGAACATCAGGAGACACTGAAACTGGAGGTCCAAACACTTCTGTCTGAACATCAGGAGACACTGAAGCTGGAGGTCCAAACACTTCTGCCTGAACATCAGGAGACACTGAAGCTGGAGGTCCAAACACTTCTGTCTGAACATCAGGAGACACTGAAACTGGAGGTCCAAACACTTCTGCCTGAACATCAGGAGACACTGAAGCTGGAGGTCCAAACACTTCTGCCTGAACATCAGGAGAGCCTGAAGCTGGAGGTCCAAACACTTCTGCCTGAACATCAGGAGACACTGAAGCTGGAGGTCCAAACACTTCTGCCTGAACATCAGGAGACACTGAAGCTGGAGGTCCAAACACTTCTGTCTGAACATCAGGAGACACTGAAGCTGGAGGTCCAAACACTTCTGTCTGAACATCAGGAGACACTGAAGCTGGAGGTCCAAACACTTCTGCCTGAACATCAGGAGACACTGAAGCTGGAGGTCCAAACACTTCTGTCTGAACATCAGGAGACACTGAAGCTGGAGGTCCAAACACTTCTGTCTGAACATCAGGAGACACTGAAGCTGGAGGTCCAAACACTTCTGCCTGAACATCAGGAGACACTGAAGCTGGAGGTCCAAACACTTCTGTCTGAACATCAGGAGACACTGAAGCTGGAGGTCCAAACACTTCTGCCTGAACATCAGGAGACACTGAAGCTGGAGGTCCAAACACTTCTGTCTGAACATCAGGAGACACTGAAGCTGGAGGTCCAAACACTTCTGCCTGAACATAAGGAGACACTGAAGCTGGAGGTCTAAACACTTCTGCCTGAACATCAGGAGACACTGAAGCTGGAGGTCCAAACACTTCTGCCTGAACATCAGGAGACACTGAAGCTGGAGGTCCAAACACTTCTGTCTGAACATCAGGAGACACTGAAGCTGGAGGTCCAAACGCTGCCTGAACATCATCAGACACTGAAGCTGGAGGTCCAAACACTTCTGCCTGAACATCAGGAGACACTGAAGCTGGAGGTCCAAACACTTCTGCCTGAACATCAGGAGACACTGAAACTGGAGGTCCAAACACTTCTGCCTGAACACCAGGAGACACTGAAGCTGGAGGTCCAAACACTCCTGTCTGAACATCAGGAGACACTGAAACTGGAGGTCCAAACACTGCCTGAACATCAGGAGACACTGAAGCTGGAGGTCCAAACACTTCTGCCTGAACATCAGGAGACACTGAAGCTGGAGGTCCAAACACTTCTGCCTGAACATCAGGAGACACTGAAGCTGGAGGTCCAAACACTTCTGCCTGAACATCAGGAGACACTGAAGCTGGAGGTCCAAACAGAGGAACCACAGAGGAACCGGGCCACAGAGGAACCACAGAGGAACCGGGCCACAGAGGAACCACAGAGGAACCGAACCACAGAGGAACCACAGAGGAACCGGGCTACAGAGGAACCGAACCACAGAGGAACCGGGCCACAGAGGAACCGAACCACAGAGGAACCACAGAGGAACCACAGAGGAACCAGGCCAAAGGTCCGTTTCAGGCCTGGACTCAGCAGAAGAAACGTTCAAAACTAATAAATATCCAACAAAACCTCTGAGCTGAAGCTTTAACGCTTCTACATTCCAACACTTTCCCTGAGTCCAACGCTTGAGACCAAGTGGCACATGACAAACTCAGACTCCTTCAAGCTTCACTCAGAGGTCCAAAACATCTCAAACATCAACCCCGCAGATCATCGCCTGTGAATGTCTGCTAAGTTTTTGACGTGCTCCACTTTTCTCAAGCAACTTCCTCAACTCAGCAGCCCTGAGTGCCGATCTGATTGAATCAGAACAAAGAAAAGGCGAAGCGTGTCAGTGTTTCTGGGCCAGAGTGGGCGCCAACACTGACATTACACCTCTGGACAGAGAGCTTTCATCTCTGAGCTGAAACTCATCACCAGTCCTGTTTGTGACGCAACTCCACTTCCCTGTAATTGCATGTGGGCGTCGTGGGAGGAAATTCCCAACAGACATGAAACACTGCAGAGGTTTTATGAACTTCTTGGACAGGTCCAGACCAGCAGAGGAATCTTCTGCAGCTTTAGCCCCCCCTAAAAAATCCACCGACTTCTGCAGAAGTTCACAGAAGCTGTGGCATGAACAGCTTCCTTCATCAGGCATGATGTCAGTGTCAGTCAACCCCCCCCAAGCATAAGCATCGTGGGAGAGTGCATTCACACGTGGCGTATCGTTGGAAAGCCCAGATTCTTCTTACTACAACAGCAGCTAACATCTGTTAGCTTTTCCCCTGCAGCCTCTGCTTTCATAAACTGTGTTTTAATGCAGCTGAAATCCTAATAAAGCCTCTTATTTCCTGTTTTATTGTCTGTTATCAGACAGCTCAGTGACTAACAGCAGTTAACAGGAACCTTAACCAGCAGCCTCTACAGATACAACAGGTCTGATAAAATTAGCTGTTTTTATTCTGGTTGGACTTTGATGTGACTCAGAATATTAGCTAAAATTAACAGCTGACCGGCTGAAGCTGCTCTGATGGGCAGAGGCACATTAAGGATAATATGATGTGTGCTTGTGCTAGCGGGTAGTTCTGGTGACATTTCAACAGAAATTAGCCACAATTTGTCCAACACAATAAACACAAGTTGCCTCAGCTTCCTTCTGTTCTCTGCTAGCTTCCCTCTGTTCTCTCCTAGCTTCCTTCTGTTCTCTGCTAGCTTCCCTCTGTTCTCTGCTAGCTGCCTTCTGTTCTCTGCTAGCTGCCTTCTGTTCTCTGCTAGCTGCCTTCTGTTCTCTGCTAGCTTCCCTCTGTTCTCTGCTAGCTTCCTTCTGTTCTCTGCTAGCTGCCTTCTGTTCTCTGCTAGCTGCCTTCTGTTCTCTGCTAGCTGCCTTGTGTTCTCTGCTAGCTTCCTTCTGTTCTCTGCTAACTTCCTTCTCTTCTTTGCTAGCTTCCTTCTGTTCTCTGCTAGCTTCCTTCTGTTCTCTGCTAGCTTCCTTCTCTTCTTTGCTAGCTTCTATCTGTTCTCTGCTAGCTTCCCTCTGTTCTCTGCTAGCTTCCTTCTGTTCTCTGCTAGCTGCCTTCGGTTCTCTGCTAGCTGCCTTCTGTTCTCTGCTAGCTGCCTTCTGTTCTCTGCTAGCTTCCTTCTGTTCTCTGCTAGCTTCCTTCTGTTCTCTGCTAACTTCCTTCTCTTCTTTGCTAGCTTCCTTCTGTTCTCTGCTAGCTTCCCTCTGTTCTCAGCTAGCTTCCCTCTGTTCTCTGCTAGCTGCCTTCTGTTCTCTGCTAGCTGCCTTCTGTTCTCTGCTAGCTTCCCTCTGTTCTCTGCTAGCTTCCTTCTGTTCTCTGCTAGCTGCCTTCTGTTCTCTGCTAGCTTCCTTCTGTTCTCTGCTAGCTTCCTTCTGTTCTCTGCTAGGTTCCTTCTGTTCTCTGCTAGCTTCCTTCTGTTCTCTGCTAGCTTCCTTCTCTTCTTTGCTAGCTTCTATCTGTTCTCTGCTAGCTTCCTTCTGTTCTCTGCTAGCTTCCTTCTCTTCTTTGCTAGCTTCTATCTGTTCTCTGCTAGCTTCCTTCTGTTCTCTGCTAGCTTCCTTCTGTTCTCTGCTAGGTTCCTTCTGTTCTCTGCTAGCTTCCTTCTGTTCTCTGCTAGCTTTCCTCTGTTTTCTGCTAGCTTCCTTCTGTACTCTGCTAGCTTCCTTCTGTTCTCTGCTAGCTTCCCTCTGTTCTCTGCTAGCTTCCTTCTGTTCTCTGCTAGCTTCCTTCTGTTCTCTGCTAGGTTCCTTCTGTTCTCTGCTAGCTTCCTTCTGTTCTCTGCTAGCTTCCTTCTGTTCTCTGCTAGCTGCCTTCTGTTCTCTGCTAGCTTCCTTCTGTTCTCTGCTAGCTTCCTTCTGTTCTCTGCTAGGTTCCTTCTGTTCTCTGCTAGCTTCCTTCTGTTCTCTGCTAGCTTCCTTCTGTTCTCTGCTAGGTTCCTTCTGTTCTCTGCTAGCTTCCTTCTGTTCTCTGCTAGCTTCCTTCTCTTCTTTGCTAGCTTCTATCTGTTCTCTGCTAGCTTCCTTCTGTTCTCTGCTAGCTTCCCCCTGTTCTCTGCTAGCTTCCCTCTGTTCTCTGCCAGCTTCCTTCTGTTTTCTAGTAGCTTCCTTCTGTTCTCTACTAGCTTCCTTCTGTTCTTTGTTAGCTTCCCTCTGTTCTCTGCCAGCTTCCTTCTGTTCTCCGCTAACTTCCTTCTGTTCTCTGCTAGCTTCCTTCTCTTCTTTGCTAGCTTCTATCTGTTCTCTGTTAGCTTCCTGCTGTTATCTCCTAGCTTCATATCTCCAGCAGAAGAAATAAAATCTGATACTACGACAGAAAAGCCGGAGTCGGGATCTTTAACCTTTAACTGACACCTGAACTCAATAAATGAACGATTCAGACGATTAATTTTTGCCATTTTCAAACATAATCAGCATTGTTTGTGCCTGAGCATACAAAGCTGAGTCGAGCTGCTACGATCCTCACCACACTGGTAAAGTTTATGGTGTTTATGAACACAAGCTAACAGCAGATGTTGGCCAAAGTGGGCCAAGGTTTGGAAGGATATATAAGTCATAAGTTCCAGGAGAACTGCAAGGCTTTGATTCTTACATTTAAAGCCCCGTATTTAAATAAACATTAGATATAGCTTATTTAACCGTAAAATGTAAATGTACACACAAACATAATTTACTGACCTCATTAAACAATATCTTACATGTCCAAAGTGAGACATTTTACCATTTCATTAACAATAGAGGTCATCACAGCATCTACAGTCTGATTGATTGATAAGGATTAACATGGCTGAGTGGCTGAGAGCGACGGCTTTAACCGCATCATAAACACTCTGAGCTGTGGTGAAAGACACCAACCAGACAGATGTGAGTCAGACTGTTGATACAAGTACAGAAGGCAAAAATACTCTGGTATTTGATAAAGAATCTGTTCGAAGGAAGATAACGAATGACACGTTTATCTTCTTCACTGGAAAATAAATATTGTTCTGTATTTGAATCATAATGTACCCGATGAATCCTGATAGCTATCAAAATGTCTGATGAGGGAAACATTCACACACTATTCAACATAAAGCATTAAGAGGATATAAAGGATATAAAAGGTGAAACAGAGACACGAGTCTGACTGAATATTTACAGTTTAAGCAGCTCTCCACACAATTGTTTCCAGGAAACTTCCTTAGAAATAAGGAGGCACGATAACAAAGTTCTTTTAGACCTTAAATATGAATATGAGAGATTACTTATCAACCAAAAACAAAAGAGGTGAGTCAGAAGCATCATCATCAGCCCACTGATCCCTGGCAGATCTGGAGGGGGTTCCCCCTCATCCATCCAACCAGAGACCAAACACAGAGAGATTTCCTGCTCTGTTACCGTGACGAAAATATGCAAAACAAGCAAAACACAGTCACATCAGGCCCGAAAGTTACGTTTTTCCTGTAGTGGAAACTGCGCCTCGTTTCCATCAGCTGAATCTCCAACAGCTTCACCGTCATCCGGCTGAATCCTCAGGCAGAAAGGAGCTATTACACGTTTTTATTCTTCTGTGGAAAACTCCTGAGATGATTAAACAATGAACACAAATGAATGAACATCCCTGTGGGATTTATTACGTGCTATTCCAGATTAGAGGAACATTTGTTGGGACATGTAACTCTGGATCACTTTAATCACCTGTTACATGCATTTCACTGCAAAGAATGTGTGAAACAAAGAGACAGCAGCAGGAATCTGGGGATTTCCCCTGTTTCCTGGTTTGGTCGGAACATGTGGGAGCTTCAGACTCCAAAGTAAGCATCAACAGAGACAACATGACAGAAAATCCTTGTTTCTGTCTGTGACACAAGAGGCTGCAGAAACATAAACAACAAGGGTCCAAAAGCCTGTGATGGTTGTAAAAAACCCACAGAGAAACGAAGGCGCTCGGCCAAAACAACAAATCCAGAGTCAGCGCAGCGCAGCGCCTCGTGCACGACTGTTTATGAAGGAGTTTCTGACACTGTGGAGGTGATGGGGTCCGCCGACTGGCTCCAGATTGGATTCAAGTGGTTAAAAAAGCGAAAAACATGTTAAAGCAAGACGCCCTCTGAGTTCAGCACAATGTCCATGTTGACCTGGTTCTGTTTGGGCTGTCAATCAAACACAGACACGCCCCCAACCTGTCAATCAAACACAGACACGCCCCCAACCTGTCAATCAAACACAGACACGCCCCCAACCTGTCAATCAAACACAGACACGCCCCCAACCTGTCAATCAAACACAGACACGCCCCGACCTGTCAATCAAACACAGACACGCCCCCAACCTGTCAATCAAACACAGACACGCCCCGACCTGTCAATCAAACACAGACACGCCCCGACCAGCAGCTGTCAATCAAACACAGACACGCCCCCAACCTGTCAATCAAACACAGACACGCCCCCAACCTGTCAATCAAACACAGACACGCCCCGACCAGCAGCTGTCAATCAAACACAGACACGCCCCCAACCTGTCAATCAAACACAGACACGCCCCCAACCTGTCAATCAAACACAAACACGCCCCGACCAGCAGCTGTCAATCAAACACAGACACGCCCCCAACCTGTCAATCAAACACAGACACGCCCCCAACCTGTCAATCAAACACAGACACGCCCCGACCAGCAGCTGTCAATCAAACACAGACACGCCCCCAACCTGTCAATCAAACACAAACACGCCCCCAACCTGTCAATCAAACACAGACACGCCCCCAACCTGTCAATCAAACACAGACACGCCCCGACCAGCAGCTGTCAATCAAACACAGACACGCCCCGACCTGTCAATCAAACACAGACACGCCCCCAACCTGTCAATCAAACACAGACACGCCCCGACCAGCAGCTGTCAATCAAACACAGACACGCCCCGACCAGCAGCTGTCAATCAAACACAGACACGCCCCGACCAGCAGCTGTCAATCAAACACAGACACGCTGGATGGAAGTTTAACATTTCTGTGCAGGTCTTCAGCTCCACACAGAAGAATTTCAGTCAGCGTGATAAAATAAAAGTCTTTTTCTATCAGCCAGCTGCACGTTTTCACACAGCGAGCACGACAGACAGGAAGCGTTACCTTGACAGTGGGGTAGGTCTTCCTGTTCTTCTCACTGGAGGCTCCCGGCAAGCCGCCATGAGACGGACCTTCGCAGCCGTATCTGAACCTGAAGCCACGCTGGAAAACACAGTCGCAGGGTTACACTTTTCAATGAGAAACAGTCCTCCTGACTGCATGTTCCACCTTCTTTACCAGCATTAACAGGAGGAGCTACTTATGTTCTAATTAGCATCTAATTATTTATTCTATTGCAACAATAAGTAAAAGTAACAAACACAATTTCCAGAAAAGTGGGGAAATTTTCTAAATTGCCATAAAAGTTTAAACCTGTATTTGACTTAGGAGTCTAAAACTATACGTTTCTGTGCTTTCATTATTATTAGTCATTGAGTTTGTCCTAAAACTGGACTTTAAAATGCATGTGAACATCTGCTGAAATCGTACAAAATCCCAGATAAATAAACTCAGATGTAAATCAGCCCATTAAGGCTCCGTGTCAGTTCACTTAAAGCGTTTCCAGACGGTCGCTCTGCTCTAATAAAACTGATTTTATAACCACAGCCTCATCTGAGGTTGGAGCTGCCTGAAAAAGGAGACCAGGAGGCATCGAACCAGAGGAACCACCTCAGCTGACTCCTTTCTGTGTGGAGGAGCAGCGGCTCTACTCTGAGCTCCCTCAAATGGTGGAGCTCCTCCCCCCGGATGGTGGAGCTCCTCCCCCTGTATGATGAAGCTCCTCCTCCAGATGGTGGAACTCCTCCCCTCTGGATAGTGGAACTCCTCCCCCTGGATGGTGGAGCTCCTCCCCCCGGATGGTGGAGCTCCTCCCCTCTGGATGGTGGAGCTCCTCCCCCTGTATGATGAAGCTCCTCCTCCAGATGGTGGAACTCCTCCCCTCTGGATAGTGGAACTCCTCCCCCTGGATGGTGGAGCTCCTCCCCCTGATGATGGAGCTCCTCCCTCCGGATGGTGGAGCTCCTCCCCCTATCTCTAAGGCTGAGCCCCGCCCCCCTCTGAAGGAAACTCATTTCAGCCGCTTGTATCCAGGACCTCCTTCTTTGGGTCAGAACCCAGATCTGTGAGCTCAGGTGAGGGTTGGAACAAAGATGGAGCAGGAACCTGAAAGCTTCTCCTTCCGGCTCAGCTTCACCAAACGGACCGGAGCAGCGCCCTCATTACTGCTGACGAAGCCCCGATCCGTCTGTCCATCTCTGATCCAACTCACCATCACTGAGAACCAGAACCAGAGATGCTGAAACTGCTCCAGCTGAGGCAGAGACTCAGCCCGACCCGGAGGTTCAGAACCAGGTCCAGAGATGCTGAAACTGCTCCAGCTGAGGCAGAGACTCATCCCGACCCGGAGGTTCAGAACCAGGGCCTCAGATCTGAAGCTGACCTTCATCCCGGCTGCTTCACACTCAGCTGTGGACTGAAGGTCACGGCCTGAAGAAGCTAATCCTGAATCTGAGGTTCAGGAATCAGTCAGAGCCTCCTCTCCAACAAACTGGAGGTTCTCTGGAGGCTGTGACCCTCCTGCAGTCGGTACTCTTTGGTCCCTCTTTATTAAAAACCACCACCCGGTCAGATTCAGCTGCTGCTCTTCCTCCAGCGCCGGCGACCTCACATGTGTCACCTAAATCAGCAGCAGCTCCAACACACCCAGGTGTGTCACAACTTAACAACGCTGGAAAGTTGGTCCAAAGCTGGAAGGCGACCAAAACATTTCAGATCTGCAGCGTTCGTTTGGGATTTCCCATCGAAGCTGATCCTTAACCCTGAATGTGTTTAATTTGAGCTGATCTGAGATCTATTAATCAGCATCTGAGAGCATTTTGCTTTCCAAGTTACTTTTTAATCATTTATATTAGTTCTTTATTAGTCTAATTTTCTACCTTTTGTGGCTCAAAACTTTAAACGAGTGTCTGCAGCAGCAGGAATGCAACAACAAACTCTTTATAAACTCTTTATAAAATCATTCATATCGAAGTGGAAACAATCTGAAACGGGCCTCTTCAAATGGAGGCCCGTGGGCCGCCCAGAACCAACTTCCACATGACCCAGAACCAACTTCCACATGACCCAGAACCAACTTCCACGTGGCCCAGAACCAACTTCCACATGACCCAGAATATGTAAAAATCAGAAGCCTTCAGACATTTCTACATCGATGGACTAAATTCCTACAGTAGTACGGACTGTGAATGCAACACTGGGTTACCTAGCAACACTAAACCCATAATGCAGCAGAATTAGCGTCTTTTTCCACCCGAAAACGGAAAATGAATCATGAAACCCCGCCTGGACGGTCAAAGACTCGTTTATTTTATTAAATTTATTTAGTTTTAATTTGCTTTTGTCAGATCTGACTAAATGAAAAAAT
The DNA here is from genome assembly GCF_036924035.1 of Leuresthes tenuis. Taxonomy (NCBI): domain Eukaryota; kingdom Metazoa; phylum Chordata; class Actinopteri; order Atheriniformes; family Atherinopsidae; genus Leuresthes; species Leuresthes tenuis. The sequence goes on from NW_027325365.1 coordinate 1,019,041, forward strand.
AATTAACAATAAACTTTGGTTATTTTTCAAAACGTACATTTATTTTCTGTTATCTTTTGATTTATCCGAGTTTCAGCTGCTACTTACTGATCAAACCCGAATATTTAACTGAGTATATCGAATAAAACGTTAGATTTTCCTGCAGTAAAGCTGCATGAAGGCAGCAGCTGGCTGTGAAACACAGACTGCTGCACACCTGGGTGAGTTTACCTGTTTGGGCTGCTCCAGGATCTGCAGAAAGGGTCCGTCCACTGAAATCACACAAAGACTCAGCGTTAACCACCATGAAAACACCTCAGAGGAAGAACAGCTGATCATCTTAATCTGATGATGAAGGATGTTTTTTTCAAATGCCTCTGAAGTGATTTTAAACATTTTGTTGGGAATTTAGTTGAAAACTCAGTGAGGATGAAAAACAAAAAGATTTTAAGTGAAAGTTTAATCAGAAGAGCGAAACAAAGCTAAAGAGAGAAAACGAAAGCCAGAAAAGCCACAACACGCTCGCTCACAGCCGCCAGCTTTGGGGGAAACACTTCCTGTGCAAAGCTGAAGCTGCTGAATCTGTCCTGGAAACACCGACAGGAAGCAGCTCTGTGGAGCTTCTGCAGAAAGAAAGAACTGTTCTGAGCCCGTTGGTTTGAATGTGCACGCTAAGGAAGAAAAGCGTGTTCCAAATAACTCTGAGAGCTCGCCTGGCGGTAAAATCTGCACGGTGTCTGCAGCTTCCTGTCGGCTGCAGCCATTTCCTGCCTCAGCTCCCTTCATCTCACTCCTCTTCATCAGGAGGTCAGTCTGACACCAGGCTGGAAACACCTGACCTCCACCTCAGAGCAGCTTTTAACCGACACTTTGCTGCAGAATGCCACCGTTTAACCACGAAGACACGCAGAAAGACACAACATCTGCAGGGAAAGGCTTTTAAAACAGAGTGTGTGTGAACGTCAGTTACGTTTAGCCGCTAAAAGGCTTCAAAGTGTCACCGAACACCTCTGAGGAACCGATGATGCATGAGTGGAAGTAAAGGAAGCTGCCTATGAATCACTGGAGTTACTCACGTGTAAATGCAGAGGAGACACTTTCCCCTCCTCCAACACATCACCAGCTTCATCTCAGAGCTGCCGTTCTGTCTCTGCTTCAACGTAATGAGCCACGAAACAGAGAAGTGAGAGCAGGGCCCCGCCGCAGAGGACATGTCATGAAACTCTTCTTTCACTTTACCTTCGTTTTTTCCCCAGAATATATTCGTTTTTCCAAACAGAAAGTTGAGTTTCGGCCCCCCCCCCTCACCCCTGCAGCTGTGGGCCCAGCAGAAACCTGTTTAACCTGTGATATTTGTCCCCGAAATGAAGCCTTCGACCTGCTTTTACATCACCATCAGCTCCCGTTTGTGCAGCCGAGCTGAACAAAGTCTTCATTCAGCCCAAACAAAGCAGTCGTTGTCCCACAGAAAGCCACAAAGTCCAAAAGTGGAAGACACACAGCTATCAGTCCAAGTGATACATGACTGCATCTTTACATTTTGAAAGTAAAAACTTTGGCTCCAGACTCCCAAACCAGAGAATTAGTTGCTTTTCTTTCTATCCAACTGAATATTTGGAAAACGTCTGGTTTCAGTCTCCTTGAACTCTGTAAAGTAGCATCGATTCACAGCCTCAATATCCTGGATGTGAATTTAAAAAGAAAGAATTCCTACATTTCCTCTGACTTTGACTTCCTGTCAGTCTGAACTCTTCATTTAATCTGTGAACAAACATCATTTCTACACCTCAGACCTGCAGCATCCCATAAAGTCAGTGAATCTTTTCCCACTTTGTGTCCTTCTGCCAACACTTAAAGCCGTTCTGACTCTGAGGAAACCAGGTGATGCAGAGTTCCAGCTGTTATTTTGTCCCATTCCTCCTTAAACAGGTCTTAAGGTGTGCAGCAGTGCGGGGGGGCGGTTGTATGTGTTGATTTTCAGCCTTTACTCATTCTGTCAACCCCATAAATAGACTAAACTGATCAGTTTTACATGTTATAACATTCCTAAAAGGCTTAAAATAACTTTTACAGCCACAAATTGGAAAAACTTGGGATAGTTTTCTGCAAAAACAGATGAAAAAAACAGTTATTTTGATGTTTTCTCTTACTTTTACTTCCTGTCAGACAGTCTGAACTCAACATGTTTCCTGTTCAGCTTCATTTAATCTGGTAACAAACATCATTTCTACACCTCAGACCTGCAGCATCCCATAAAGTCAGTGAACCTTTTCCCACTTTGTTTCCTTCTGCCAACACTTAAAGCCGCTCTGACTCTGAGGAAACCAGGTGATGCAGAGTTCCAGCTGTTATTTTGTCCCATTCTTCCTTAAACAGGTCTTAAGGTGTGCAGCAGTGCGGGGGGGTGGTTGTTTCAGAGTTCTCCAACATTCTCCCAGAGGGCAAAAGTTTAGCATGTTTATCTGTTCCTGCAGTCAGGCCAGAAACACTCCAGATACAGATAGTTACTCTATTGATCCCAGAGGGAAACAGGTTAGCAGTTAGCTGTAGGTTAGCAGTAAGCTGTAAATTGTCAGTTAGCTGTAAGTTAGCAGTTAGCTGTAGGTTAGCAGTAAGCTGTAAATTGTCAGTTAGCTGTAAGTTAGCAGTTAGCTGTGAGTTAGCAGTAAGCTGTAAATCGTCAGTTAGCTGTAAGTTAGCAGTTAGCTGTAAGTTAGCAGTTAGCTGTAAGTTAGTAGTTAGCTGTGAGTTAGCAGTTAGCTGTGAGTTAGCAGTAAGCTGTAAATTGGCAGTTAGCTGTAAGTTAGCAGTTAGCTGTAAGTTAGCAGTTAGCTGTGAATTGGCAGTTAGCTGTAAGTTAGCAGTTAGCTGTAAGTTAGCAGTGAGTTAGCAGTTAGCTGTGAGTTAGCAGTTAGCTGTAAGTTAGCAGTTAGCTGTGAGTTAGCAGTAAGCTGTAAATTGGCAGTTAGCTGTGAGTTAGCAGTTAGCTGTAAGTTATCAGTTAGCTGTGAGTTAGCAGTTAGCTTTAAGTTAGCAGCAGATGCTAGCAAACAATGCTTTCTCATCAGCAGTAATGGACCAAGCCGGAGATGTGCACAGCGTAACTCGTAGTAATGCATGTGAACCGTTAATTACTGCGTTTAAACATTTTGGATATATTAACCTCATTAAACAGTTGTACCTGGAGACCTCCATCTTTATCAGAAACATGCCGATAATGTAACGTTAACACAGCGAGAGTGAGGAGAGGACCGGTGTTGTGTTGGAAACACACCTTAAACACAGCTGCAGGTTGTCTGAGTTACAGAACCAAACCGTTCAGCTAGAAAGCTTCAGCTAACAAAGTAATGTGGGAACAATAATGTTCATCTTTCAGAAAGGAACAGCAGTAACTCCTTAGAAGTTGGTGTACGTCATCTTCATTAGCTAAGCTGTTAGCGTTAGCTTCAGTTAAAGTAATGTGGGAACAATAATGTTCATCTTTCAGAAAGGAACAGCAGTAACTCCTTAGAAGTTGGTGTACGTCATCTTCATTAGCTAAGCTGTTAGCGTTAGCTTCAGTTAAAGTAATGTGGGAACAATAATGTTCATCTTTCAGAAAGGAACAGCAGTAACTCCTTAGAAGTTGGTGTACGTCATCTTCATTAGCTAAGCTGTTAGCGTTAGCTTCAGCTAACAAAGTAATGTGGGAACAATAATGTTCATCTTTCAGGAAGGAACAGCAGTAACTCCTTAGAAGTTGGTGTACGTCATCTTCATTAGCTAAGCTGTTAGCGTTAGCTTCAGCTAACAAAGTAATGTGGGAACAATAATGTTCATCTTTCAGAAAGGAACAGCAGTAACTCCTTAGAAGTTGGTGTACCTCATCTAAAGTAATGTGGGATAGATCCTCTAAAGTTTACCAACTTTTCATGGGATGTGTTGCAGGTCTGAAATGTAAAAGTTGATGTTTATTAACAGATTAAATTAAGCCGATGAGACAGAACAGGAAACATGTTCACAGTCTAACATAAAATAAATGTAAATATAATAAATAAAACTTTTTCTGTGGTTTTTATGTCGATAATTCGTGGGACAGAACTTCTCATGAACTGATTAACAGTCAAACCAGTTAAATTATTCTTAAATAACACCGATTTATCCGGATCTAATGAAGGTTTTCATGCTGGAACTTGAAGCTGCTCAAACTTTCGTTTTGGAAAATAAAATAATTTCAAAGCCAGATCATATTTACCACATGGGCCAAAAACACCTCCAGCCTTTAAGGATTATAACACTAATAATTCCATGATCAAACATCAATGACAATTTCTCTCACTTCAGTGACAAAAAGCTTCCAAATGTGATCGATAGATTCCAGAGAAACACAACAGTGAGAGCAGCATCAGCCAAAAGGAGAAGGAATCACTTCCTTACAGAGTCAGAGCGCAACAGATATTTATGTGACCGCAAACACATGAAACAATGAACGTCTCATCAGAGTCATTAAGCTGCACAAACCCAGGCCTTGTTTTCATTTCCTGTTTAACACTCATATCTGCCAAATCCTTCACAGTCATTAAACCAACAGACAAACCTTTAAAATCAGGCAGTTTCCAGATGAGGATTAAATTAAACTCACAGGAAAATTAAAAAATCAAGAAGTTCTTCACTTAAAAACTGAGATTTCCGCTGCTCATCCAAATATCCCGACCCAGAGTCCTGATCCAGTTCCTTTCACCCTTTCACACCAGGTTTAATCAATCAATCCCTCATCTTCAGTCCTTGTTCCTGAGCATTTTCAGACGTTTTTTCTTTGTTCAGCCACTTAACTCTGACCTTTGAACCCTTCAGGCAGAAAAAAGGCTCCTAACTCAAGGGATGAACCAGTGTTGTGTCGACACAGAACAGACAACTTAGCAAAGAAGCCATTTTAAACTGGATCTTTAGGCACTTTGTTACCAGCAGCCTGTCACAAAGACACATCATTTGTTCCCATTTCTTTAGCTGCATCTATGAAAAACAGCAAAGAAAACACAGTTTGACAGACAGAAAATAGGATTTCTGCAGCAACAAGGTGATTCCCAAAGAGCTATTAGCTGAAAACTTGGCATATCTCAGCATGGTGTGCAGTGTGTCCTTAAAACATTTGAGGAAACTGGACAAGTGGAGGACAAAAGAAGAAGTGTCAGGCCTAAAAAACTATCTCCAGCAGATGAACAGGATCTGAAAGTGATGTCCTTAAGAAAGAGGAAAAAATCCAGCTGTGACCTGACAGGACCTGAGAGATGCATCTGGACCTTCAGCCGATCCATCTACTGTTGGCCCAAGCCTCATCAGAAATGGGCTCCATGGAAGGGTGGCTGTCAAGAAGCCGTTCTTAAGGAAGGGAAACAGGGAGAAAAGGCTGAGCTGTGCCAAATGACACAAGAAGTGGACTGAAAATCAGTGGCAACAGGTCTTATGGAGGGATGAATCCTCCCCAGAGCCCGGACCTCAACATTATTGAAGCAGTGTGGGATCATCTGACAGAGAACGGAACAAAAGGCAGCCCACATCCAAAGAAGAGCTTTGGGATGTCCTTCAAGAAGCCTGGAGAACTATTCCTGAAGACTCCTTAAAGAAATGACAGAAAGCTTGTCTCAGAGGGTTCAGGCTGAGTTGGAGAATAAAGGAGCTCAGACCAGAGATTCACTTTAAAACTTGTCACCTGCAGCTTATTTCCTTCCTCATGGTTTCTGCAACTGTGGTAACAGATCAACAGAAAACCTCAGCAGGACTCACTTTATGCTAAAGTTATACATTCTGCCGCCACAACATTAAAAAACTACAGGAAGACTCATCAGAAAGTACTAAAATGTCGTCTGAAGTTCTTCAGCAGACTTCCTCATATCATCTGACCAACGAACCGAACAGCATCAGAGATGTTCAGTTTGATATCAGGACACATAATGGAGTCAATCATTAATAAAACCGACCAAACTGAAGTGCAGTCAGGTGTGGAAATGATCAGCTCAGCACATGGAGCCGCAGCTGCAGGAGCCCACTTTATACTTTTAATGTCACAGTATCAGTAGAATAATACCTGATGAGGGAGGGGTGGAGGAAGCCTAACAAGGACCAACAGGTTTGAAAACTACACCCAACCATGTGTTGATTCAAGCTCAAACGCAGGTGTGACAGTGGCCCAGCAGCTTGATATGTAGAGATAAGAAGACATAGATGCGTTAAGCTGGCAGGACGGAGCTGGTGATTAATGTCTGCTTTTAGTTTCAGCTCAAAAACAAACAGGAGGAACAAAGACAGATTCAGAGGAAACAGCTCAGCAGGACAAATTCAGATTAGCGAAGCCTGAAGATCCTCCTCATGGAGGTCTTTTCTGCCACTAAGCAAATAAAAACGAGACGCTCACCTGTCTGCACAGACGTCGGCTGGGGCATCGCAGGGAAAGGTGGGAACTCCCAGGCCGGATCGATCATTAAGTTCTCAAAGATCTGTGAGAGACACAAAGCTGTGAACATCCAGGAGCTCAGAGCAGGAAGAAACCATCAACAACTGATCAACCGTTCAATCAATTCTCCCTTCTGGTCCCACTGGTTTTGTGTCTTTGAGGTTTTTTGTGATCGTGTGAATTTTTGGGCCTTGGTTTCCACTGTGAAGCACGGAGGTGGAGGTGTGATGGTGTGAGATGTGGTTGGTTACTCTGCTGATGGTGGGGTCCATCAGGGATGGATGGGAGTCACATTAGTTTCTGGTTATCCACTCTGCCTGCGCTGTTGGTTTCAGCTTTAAATAAAACCTTCAGGGAGTTTTCCGTCTGCATTCGGGTTCTCAACAACCTCCACGGCCCACTAATCTGCAGGTGGTGCAGCATCATCAGAGACACCAGCAGGATCAATTGACTCGTTCTTAACTGAGCAGAACCTGACAACAAAGTGTGTCAGTCCAATCAAAACTGGCCTTTTAAATTGTATGTAAACACGAGTCTCTGATGCAAATCCTACTAAATCCAGCTCTTCAAACTGGACGAACACACCCAGATAATCAAATCCCTCCTGCATGTAAACACTGAACTAAAACCAGCATGTTAACCTTCTTCCAATAAAAATTGAGCCACTAACTGGACTAAATAACTGAGCCAGACGCCCTTCCTCCACCCTGGTGTCTGCACCTTGTAAACTACAGATTTTAACTGACTGGAAGTTTGAAAGTTACAACAGAAAAATCTAAATATTGTGTCAGTCTGACTGAAACTGGACGTTTAAACACCTGTAAACACGTCAATCTGTCTGAAACTGGACCTTTAAACACGTCAGTCTGACTGAAACTGGACCTTTAAACACATGTAAACACGCCAGTCTGACTGAAACTGGACCTTTAAACACATGTAAACACGTCAGTCTGACTGAAACTGGACCTTTAAACACATGTAAACACGTCAGTCTGACTGAAACTGGACCTTTAAACACATGTAAACACGTTAGTCTGACTGAAACTGGACCTTTAAACACATGTAAACACGTTAGTCTGACTGAAACTGGACCTTTAAACACATGTAAACACGTCAATCTGGCTGGAACTGGACCTTTAAACACGTCAGTCTGAGTGAAACTGGACCTTTAAACGCATGTAAACACGTCAGTCTGACTGAAACTGGACCTTTAAACACATGTAAACACGTCAATCTGGCTGAAACTGGACCTTTAAACACATGTAAACACGTCAGTCTGACTAAAACTGGACCTTTAAACACATGTAAACACGTTAGTCTGACTTAAACTGGACCTTTAAACACGTAAAAACGTCAGTCTGACTGAAACTGGACCTTTAAACACATGTAAACACGTCAGTCTGACTGAAACTGGATCTTTAAACACATGTAAACACGTCAGTCTGACTGAAACTGGACCTTTAAACGCATGTAAACACGTCAGTCTGACTGAAACTGGACCTTTAAACGCATGTAAACACGTCAGTTTGACTGAAACTGGACCTTTAAACACATGTAAACACGTTAGTCTGACTGAAACTGGACCTTTAAACATGTAAACACGTCAGTCTGACTGAAACTGGACCTTTAAACACAAGTAAACCTGTCAGTCTGACTGAAACTGGACCTTTAAACACGTCAGTCTGACTGAAACTGGACCTTTAAACACATGTAAACACGTCAGTCTGACTGAAACTGGACCTTTAAACACATGTAAACACATCAGTCTGACTGAAACTGGACCTTTAAACACATGTAAACACGTAAGTCTGACTGAAACTGGACCTTTAAACGCATGTAAACATGTCAGTCTGACTGAAATTGGACCTTTAAACGCATGTAAACACGTCAGTCTGACTGAAACTGGACCTTTTAACACATGTAAACAAGTCAGTCTGACTGAAACTGGACCTTTAAACACATGTAAACACGTCAGTTTGACTGAAACTGGACCTTTAAACACATGTAAACACGTCAGTCTGACTGAAACTGGACATTTAAACACATGTAAACACGTCAGTCTGACTGAAACTGGACCTTTAAACACATGTAAACACGTCAGTCTGACTGAAACTGGACCTTTAAACACATGTAAACACGTTAGTCTGACTGAAACTGGACCTTTAAACACATGTAAACACGTTAGTCTGACTGAAACTGGACCTTTAAACACATGTAAACACGTCAATCTGGCTGGAACTGGACCTTTAAACACGTCAGTCTGAGTGAAACTGGACCTTTAAACGCATGTAAACACGTCAGTCTGACTGAAACTGGACCTTTAAACACATGTAAACACGTCAATCTGGTTGAAACTGGACCTTTAAACACATGTAAGCACGTCAGTCTGACTAAAACTGGACCTTTAAACACATGTAAACACGTTAGTCTGACTTAAACTGGACCTTTAAACACGTAAACACGTCAGTCTGACTGAAACTGGACCTTTAAACACATGTAAACACGTCAGTCTGACTGAAACTGGATCTTTAAACACATGTAAACACGTCAGTCTGACTGAAACTGGACCTTTAAACGCATGTAAACACGTCAGTCTGACTGAAACTGGACCTTTAAACGCATGTAAACACGTCAGTTTGACTGAAACTGGACCTTTAAACACATGTAAACACGTTAGTCTGACTGAAACTGGACCTTTAAACATGTAAACACGTCAGTCTGACTGAAACTGGACCTTTAAACACAAGTAAACCTGTCAGTCTGACTGAAACTGGACCTTTAAACACAAGTAAACCTGTCAGTCTGACTGAAACTGGACCTTTAAACACATGTAAACACGTCAGTCTGACTGAAACTGGACCTTTAAACACATGTAAACACGTCAGTCTGACTGAAACTGGACCTTTAAACACATGTAAACATGTCAGTCTGACTGAAATTGGACCTTTAAACACATGTAAACACGTAAGTCTGACTGAAACTGGACCTTTAAACGCATGTAAACATGTCAGTCTGACTGAAATTGGACCTTTAAACGCATGTAAACACGTCAGTCTGACTGAAACTGGACCTTTTAACACATGTAAACAAGTCAGTCTGACTGAAACTGGACCTTTAAACACATGTAAACACGTCAGTCTCACTGTAACTGGACCTTTAAACACCTGTAAACACGTCAGTCTGACTGAAACTGGACCTTTAAACACATGTAAACACGTCAGTCTGACTGAAACTGGACCTTTAAACATGTCAGTCTGACTGAAACTGGACCTTTAAACACATGTAAACACATCAGTCTGACTGAAACTGGACCTTTAAACACATGTAAACACGTCAGTCTGACTGAAACTGGACCTTTAAACACATGTAAACACGTCAGTCTGACTGAAACTGGACCTTTAAACACATGTAAACACGTCAGTCTGACTGAAACTGGACCTTTAAACACAAGTAAACCTGTCAGTCTGACTGAAACTGGACCTTTAAACACATGTAAACACGTCAGTCTGACTGAAACTGGACCTTTAAACACATGTAAACACGTCAGTCTGACTGAAACTGGACCTTTAAACACAAGTAAACCTGTCAGTCTGACTGAAACTGGACCTTTAAACACATGTAAACACGTCAGTCTGACTGAAACTGGACCTTTAAACGCATGTAAACACGTCAGTCTGACTGAAACTGGACCTTTAAACACATGTAAACACATCAGTCTGACCGAAACTGGACTTTTAAACACATGTAAACACGTCAGTCTGACTGAAACTGGACCTTTAAACATGTAAACACGTAAGTCTGACTGAAACTGGACCTTTAAACGCATGTAAACATGTCAGTCTGACTGAAATTGGACCTTTAAACGCATGTAAACACGTCAGTCTGACTGAAACTGGACCTTTAAACATGTAAACACATAAGTCTGACTGACACTGGACCTTTAAAAACATGTAAACACGTCAGTCTGACTAAAACTGGACCTTTAAACACATGTAAACACGTCAGTCTCACTGTAACTGGACCTTTAAACACATGTAAACACGTCAGTCTGACTGAAACTGGACCTTTAAACACATGTAAACACGTCAGTCTGACTGAAACTAGACCTTTAAACATGTCAGTCTGACTGAAACTGGACCTTTAAACATGTAAACACGTAAGTCTGACTGACACTGGACCTTTAAAAACATGTAAACACGTCAGTCTCACTGTAACTGGACCTTTAAACACATGTTAACACGTCAGTCTGACTGAAACTGGACCTTTAAACACATGTAAACAAGTCAGTCTGACTGAAACTGGACCTTTAAACACATGTAAACACGTCAGTCTGACTGAAACTGGACCTTTAAACACATGTAAACCTGTCAGTCTGACTGAAACTGGACCTTTAAACACATGTAAACACGTCAGTCTGACTGAAACTGGACCTTTAAACACATGTAAACACGTCAGTCTCACTGTAACTGGACCTTTAAACACATGTAAACACGTCAGTCTGACTGAAACTGGACCTTTAAACACATGTAAACACGTCAGTCTCACTGTAACTGGACCTTTAAACACATGTAAACCTGTCAGTCTGACTGAAACTGGACCTTTAAACATGTCAGTCTGACTGAAACTGGACCTTTAAACATGTAAACACGTAAGTCTGACTGACACTGGACCTTTAAAAACATGTAAACACGTCAGTCTCACTGTAACTGGACCTTTAAACATGTAAACACGTCAGTCTGACTGAAACTGGACCTTTAAACACATGTAAACACGTCAGTCTGACTGAAACTGGACCTTTAAACACATGTAAACACGTCAGTCTGACTGAAACTGGACCTTTAAACACATGTAAACACGTCAGTCTGACTGAAGCTGGACCTTTAAACACATGTAAACACGTCAGTCTGACTGAAACTGGACCTTTAAACACATGTAAACACATCAGTCTGACTGAAACTGGACCTTTAAACACATGTTAACACGTCAGTCTGACTGAAACTGGACCTTCAAACACATGTAAACACATCAGTCTGACTGAAACTGGACCTTTAAACACATGTAAACACGTCAGTCTGACTGAAACTGGACCTTCAAACACATGTAAACACGTCGGTCTGACTGAAACTGGACCTTTAAACATGTAAACACGTTAGTCTGACTGAAACTGGACCTTTAAACATGTAAACAAGTCAGTCTGACTGAAACTGGACCTTTAAACACATGTGAACACGTCAGTCTGACTGAAACTGGACCTTCAAACACATGTAAACACGTCGGTCTGACTGAAACTGGACCTTTAAACATGTAAACACGTTAGTCTGACTGAAACTGGACCTTTAAACACATGTAAACACGTTAGTCTGACTGAAACTGGACCTTTAAACACATGTAAACACGTCAGTCTGACTGAAACTGGACCTTTAAACGCATGTAAACACGTCAGTCTGACTGAAACTGGACCTTTAAACACATGTAAACACGTCAGTCTGACTGAAACTGGACCTTTAAACACATGTAAACACGTCAGTCTGACTGAAACTGGACCTTTAAACACATGTAAACACGTTAGTCTGACTGAAACTGGACCTTTAAACACATGTAAACACGTTAGTCTGACTGAAACTGGACCTTTAAACACATGTAAACACGTCAGTCTGACTGAAACTGGACCTTTAAACACATGTAAACACGTCAGTCTGACTGAAACTGGACCTTTAAACATGTAAACACGTTAGTCTGACTGAAACTGGACCTTTAAACACATGTAAACACGTTAGTCTGACTGAAACTGGACCTTTAAACACATGTAAACACGTCAGTCTGACTGAAACTGGACCTTTAAACACATGTAAACACGTCAGTCTGACTGAAACTGGACTTTTAAACACATGTAAACACGTCAGTCTGACTGAAACTGGACCTTTAAACACATGTAAACACGTCAGTCTGACTGAAACTGGACCTTTAAACACATGTAAACACGTTAGTCTGACTGAAACTGGACCTTTAAACACATGTAAACACGTCAGTCTGACTGAAACTGGACCTTTAAACACATGTAAACACGTCAGTCTGACTGAAACTGGACTTTTAAACACATGTAAACACGTCAGTCTGACTGAAACTGGACCTTTAAACACATGTAAACACGTCAGTCTGATAGAAACTGGACCTTTAAACGCATGTAAACACGTCAGTCTGACAGAAATCCAGCTTCTCAAACCGGACCAGAACCCCCAGATGATCCAGCTGGGTTTGAATCCTTCCTGCATGGAAACACTCAGATGGTCCCAGCTGCTCTTTTCAGGCTCCAAACTTCCATCTTTCTGCATCTTTCAGTAAAACAGTAAAGTGTTTATTAATCCAGCTGAATTCCCCATAAAGCTGCTCTCATTCACAGATTTTTCTGTTTCTTTGGTCAGAAACTGGGTCTAAAATCAGTCCATTAAGACTTGGTGTTAAAGCATTTCCAGACTGTCGCTCTGCTCTAATAAAATCCAGATTTTATAACCACAGAATCACCATTAAAGTAGCTTAAAGACAGCGTCTGAGCGGTGAGTTCAGCTGGATTACATGGACCAGGATCTCCCACAGAGGAGGTCAGAGGCAGCAGGAGGTTTTCACATCATTTCCAGTGTATTTTCCTCTCTGATTTCTTCAGATCTTTCGGTTTTCGCATCATTGCGTTGTTGCTTCCATCCAGTTTTTATGTTTTTTATTCCCCTCATTCTTCTGTATTTATGCTGAACTCAGATCAGTGAGTAAATGGGAACAAACATGAAGCAGTTTTCATCTGCAGGTGTTTACCTGGTTGGACGGATGAAGGTAGTGGTCTTCTCCAGCCATCGTTTCTGCAGAGGTCAAACAACACTTCAGCTGCACAGCATTGATTGAACTTATCTATCAGCTGATTGATGAACAGATTATCAGCTACAGACAATAGTTCCACAATAATTACAATTTAAGACCCGTTTAAATCACATTTAATGACTGAACCTCTTACAGCATTTACTAATTCATATTTGTTTGATTTCTTTGCTCTTAAATTCAATCATGCAATAATCTGATAAGAAATAATATATATATACATAAATAAATATATAACTGAACTGTATTTGTATTAATTATTCATTAATTATTCAATAATACATGATAATATACCCTTTACTAATTCAATCCTTTTCTTAATGCCCTAAAAGTATGTCTATTTTTCAGTTATTAATTGATTACCATGAATATAAATTGATTATTAATCCCTTTGACACTTGATTCTGCCGAGCACCGCGCGTCCCCGGCCCACTTCCTCGTGAACGCGCCTGTAGCTAGCTCCCGGCTAACAGCTAATGAGCGCAGCGGAACTGTTGCTGCTGATGTTTGTGTCTTAAAAACAACTGTAAAGAAACAAAGTATTCACGTCAGCCAGTACCTCCACGGCGCAGCTCCTGCTGGACTGTCGGCCAAGAGCCTCACCGTCCTGTCGGCGCTGCTAACCGCTACCTAAAGGTTCCGTATGCGGAGAATTTAGTAACGAACTCCGTAGAAAAATCTGCCAATTAAGCGTTTCTTCGGAGTTCACCTCAGGATACTGCTTTACAGGAAATAATGATTTCTCTAACAGTCGTGGGCATGTAGCCGTGATTTACGGCATATGTAACGTTTGACTATTTTTTTCAGTTTTTGCGTGTTTACTCATATTGTCCTCGGTAACACCAAACACAAGAAGGTGAAAGTTACATTAAGAGTTAAAAACTTTGACTTTAATAAAGACTTGACGTATGATATGTACATGCCGAATTTACCGTTGGATGCAAAATATACAAAATACATCTTTAATGAGGCTGTGAAATATATCTGTGACAACTGACAACAAAAAACTGATGGATTTAGGTGTGACATCTCAAAGTTGCCTGGCTAATAAGGAAGTAAGCAGCATAACAAAGCAGGCTGCCAGAGTTGTAGCGGGTCACGGCGAAGTTTGAGTGCCAATAACCAGTAGTGCGGTTAGTTAGCCTATAATTAGCAGGTTGTTACCTGGTTAGCTCGCTCAGGTGAAAGTCAACTTCTCGGCATGAAGTATGGATGACAGTCCTCGTTCCGCTTCACTCCAGCAGAGTCGTGCACATCATTATTTCGCTATGCTGAACCAACGGACCCATTTACAGCCTCACTTTAATCACAGGACGTGATGACGCGACACGCGCGCGTCATTACGGTTTATAAACGCGAAAGATTTTTAATCCGAGCGAATTAAAAGAAAGTTGCTCCGCAGCGCGAGCGGCAGGGTCCTGCAGGTGAAACACCGTTTGTCTCAGTTACAATAAAGTGACTTGATTTCCTTCCCCACTGGAAATTCCCTGTGACGTAGAGCTCAGCAGAGAGGGGAGAAAGCGAAGATGTCTCACTCGGGTTCAACATCCAAATACCGGCCTCCGTCAGGCCTGAGAAGAGAGACGCGACAGTGGAGCAATTAGCTCAAAGATTTGAACAATAACTACATTTACAGTAACTACATTGTAGAAAAACTATGTTTTTAATGTAAAAAGTAACAAAAAAAAACCGAGTGATAAAGTGTCGAAGTAAATTGATGACAGTCACGTGACATTCTGGAAACAGGTTTTAAACATACATGTGTTTATTCTGCTTAATTTAATTTACTTTGACTCTTTATCACTCGGGTTTTTTTTTTTACTTTTTACAGTAACAATAAGGAATTACTCTGAATAAATACTATGATAAATGATAATAATACTATCACACAAACTGTTAAACGAATGGCTTATTTTACAGGTATATAAATAAAAGAGAAACAGACAAACTGCAAGACCGAAGATGATTAAAAGCATTTTCATGTTTAAATTAATTTCTGTATTTATTATTATTCATAAATCTTTTTGCCTCCATGTGGGCCAGAGGAGCTTTATTATTAAACAGATCATTACAGATATTCACAGTTTATATGAGTCAGATTTGTAGGAAAACAGCTCGAATCACTGGATTTACAGGTAAATAAGACACTGCATCCATCATCTTCCTCTTATCTCTAATCTCATCCGTCTGTAACAGCGTTTTATTCTGATCTGACCCGATATTCTACATTTGACCTGTCAGAGAACATATCTGACATTATGTCAGCTCTCAGTTCCCTTCATTTAACGTCTGAAATCAGAGGTTCAGATCTCTGGACAGAAGGTCTCCACTTTCTCCAAAGAATTAGACACAAAGCCCCACAAGTTTAGTTCTTAGATGGTTTATTATGATTAACCACATAAAAGAATCTGTT
Organism: Leuresthes tenuis; assembly: GCF_036924035.1. NCBI lineage: Eukaryota > Metazoa > Chordata > Actinopteri > Atheriniformes > Atherinopsidae > Leuresthes > Leuresthes tenuis. The sequence goes on from NW_027325365.1 coordinate 1,034,730, forward strand.
ATCTAAACATATATATGTGTACTATATTCAGCTTTAGTGACAACAACATTCATAATAACCTGAACGTCACATCGAAGAGCCTCAGTTAAACAATTAGTGCAATTTACAGTTAAAACTGACAACTAAAAACAGCTTCTGTCTTTAAAAATATACTCGTCATCTATTGGCTAAAACAGTCGGTAAAACTGAGGAGTTACAGCAGGAGAAACCAGCCGGCGGCGGCACGTTTAGAGGCACGAGGCCCCGCCCCCAGCCTGGGGTCTGAGGGGGCGGAGCCTAACGGCGCCACGATGGAGGCACCAAGCAGGAATGTCAAGTTAAAGCAGCTACGTTACAAAAAGTATGGCAGCGATGAATGCTGTGCTCCTGGCAGTGAAAGGTGGAGGGGCCCCAGGGCACGCAGACGGGCCCCGGGAACATAGACAGGCCCCGGGCACGCAGAGGGGCCCCGGGCACGCAGAGGGGCCCCGGGCACGCAGAGGGGTCCCGGGGAACGCAGAGGGGCCCCGGGCACGCAGAGGGGCCCCGGGCACGCAGAGGGCCCCAGGAACATAGACGGGCCCCGGGCACGCAGAGGGGCCCCGAGCACGCAGAGCGGCCCCGGGCACGCAGAGGGGCCCCGGGCACGCAGAGCGGCCCCGGGCACGCAGAGGGGCCCCGGGCACGCAGAGGGGCCCCGGGCACGCAGAGCGGCCCCGGGTACGCAGAGGGCCCCAGGGTACGCAGAGGGGCCCCGGGCACGCAGAGGGGCCACGGGTACGCAGAGGGCCCCGGGCACGCAGAGGGCCCCAGGGTACGCAGAGGGGCCCCGGGCACGCAGAGGGGCCACGGGTACGCAGAGGGCCCCGGGCACGCAGAGGGGCCCCGGGCACGCAGAGGGGCCCCGGGCACGCAGAGGACCCCAGGAACATAGACGGGCCCCGGGCACGCAGAGGGGCCCCGAGCACGCAGAGCGGCCCCGGGCACGCAGAGCGGCCCCGGGCACGCAGAGGGGCCCCGGGCACGCAGAGCGGCCCCGGGCACGCAGAGGGGCCCCGGGCACGCAGAGGGGCCCCGGGCACGCAGAGGGGCCCCGGGCACGCAGAGCGGCCCAGGGTACGCAGAGGGGCCCCGGGGCACGCAGACGGGCCCCGGGAACATAGACAGGCCCCGGGCACGCAGAGGGGCCCCGGGCACGCAGAGGGGCCCCGGGCACGCAGAGGGGCCCCGGGCACGCAGAGGGGCCCCGAGCACGCAGAGCGGCCCCGGGTACGCAGAGGGGCCCCGGGGCACGCAGACGGGCCCCGGGAACATAGACAGGCCCCGGGCACGCAGAGGGGCCCCGGGCACGCAGAGGGGCCCCGGGAACGCAGAGGGGCCCCGGGTACGCAGAGGGGCCCCGGGCACGCAGAGGGGCCCCGGGTACGCAGAGGGGCCCCGGGCACGCAGAGGGCCCCAGGAACATAGACGGGCCCCGGCCCTCAACACCCAGCTGAAGTTTTGCTTGTTTTTGGTTTTCTTGGCGTTTTTCCACCACGTGCGACGCTACAGTTTGGCGGGTTTCAGGCATTACGTTTTCCTCTGACCTCAAACTGGGCGGGAAAGTTCCCGGACCAGCTCACCCCCCCGAGCAGCTTGTTCTGGTGCCGAAACGCCTCAGCTGTTAAAGAATGGTGCGTTCATGAAGTTCCCGTGATGTTTCCCGGCATCTTTGGAGCTGTTTGGTATCAGTTCTGAGCCCCAAATGATTGAAGCCGAACTGCACGATGTCACGGAAAAACAACGTCTGTCTGCAGCTCTGTTCAGATTTATAATTATTTATTTATTAAACTGTTCAAATGGTGCAAAAAAAGAAGCGAAAACAGACTTTAGTTTTTAAACTTCAGATTTAACGGTCTCTGCACGAAAGCTTCTGTTTTTCAGGCTGAAACACTGATTAATTTCTTGTTGGGAGGACATTTTTAAGCTGATTATGAGTCATCATCTGAGCTAATGTGGCCTAAAAGGACGATTCACTCTATATTCCTGCAAATGTAATCATTCCATTTTACGATGATTTCATTTAATTTAACCCGAATAAAAGGGAAATTTCCTTTAGAATTTAAAAGAGAACTTGTTACCTCTAAATAACGACTCAAACTTTTAGTTTTTACTGTACGTTTTGTTGATTTCGATCCTCGAACTGCGCTGTCTTTTGAAGCACTTTGTGATTTAACTGCCATAAACACAAACAGCCTCTCAGATTTTTACAGAGAAATTTGCAGCTGGAACATAAATGATAAAAACACTTGTTTGAAACCTATAAAACCAGCAGTTGTGTTGTTGGGGAGCAGAGAAAACGACACTCAGCAGCGCTACAACACGTCAGTGAACTGCTCACAGCTACATCCTGCTGTCAGCACACAAAGCACCATCTGTACAAAAAACACCGAACAGAGCTCCACAATACTGAAAAACCAACAGTTAATGCCACTTAGGAAACAGAAACTGATCTCAGATCTGTTCTGTCAAAGCCTCAGATCCAGGAAAGATCGTTCACTTCTCTCTGCAGCGCCCCCTGCTGTGTGGAGGCTACCTCACTTTTTCAAATGAAGAAGAATGTGGAGGAATAAAGGACAGCTGCTTTTTATAAGGTCGATAAACGGCCTTATCTTTGTTTGTTTCCGTGCCATTTACATCCAGGAGTATTCGGTGTGCTCCTAAGATGGCTTTTAGCTTTAGAGTTTTTGGAAAACACCAGCCAGGTGGTGATGTTCACTGACTGTAATGCTTCTGTGTGAACTGGAAAAACAGATTGTTGGCTTCTTTCTCCCTGATTTAGCGTCAGAATTTGCAACATTCTCCTCTTTGTTTACAAAGCAGAAGAAGCTAGCCAGGATAGCGCTGAAGCTAACCTTACGAACAGCACTTTTTACATAAATGTAAAGTTACAGAGGCGTCAGAAAGACATAAAAACATAAAACAGCGATAAAACCCGACAGCAACTTTTCCAGATTTGGATCAGGTCCACTTTAAAGTGTTTTTTCCTGAAGAACGACAAATATCCACGACATCGATCTTTGACTGAGCTGCTTCACCGGTTCAGAGAAGGCGGGAAACTGTCAGGCCTGTATTTTTTTTAAAAATCTCTTGTGAACTTAGCTGGATCACAAAGATAATTCTGGATGCTGGGCCTGGCGCCTCCAGCTGTAACAACAATTATTCATGAGATTAAACACTCAATCAGTGAAGAGATTTGATGAGCTCGCGCCTGCGTTTCCACTTGAAAAGTTGAACTTTTTAAAACTTAAGCTGTGCTAAAGCTAAGCTATGCTAGCTAAAGCTAAGCTAGCAAAGCGAAGCAATGGATCCTGACTGCAAATTGGCAGCGTAAAAATTTACGCCCATTCAGTGAGACCCAGAGGGGAGAAAGTTGACGCCTTAATCTTCCCGAACGCAGTGTATTTCTTAGCTTGAACTGGCTACTGACAGTTTCCCCACGTTCGATGTGTGGTTCACGTTCTTTTTTCACCTAAGTTCTGTTCATTTGTAGATTTAAAAGTATTTTATCAATGAAACCCTTTAGACTTTTTAAAGACAACTTGTGTTTGATGTCCACGGTTGTAATTCTGCTAAATTAAAAGCAGTAATTAAAGCTTTTAAATCCAATGGAAAACGTGTAGTCTGTAGTTTAAAACACCGATTGAGGCTCTTTTACAGCTGAAGTTATTATGCTGTGAGAAAAAGTGTGAAAAACCCCAGGGCCTCAGCAAGCTGCTGCAGAAAGAGGTTGAATGAAGCTTTCCAGAAATAATTAATCAGCACTTAAAGTTCCCAAAATGACCTTAATTTAAACATTTTCTGCTCTTCAGTTTGAGACTTTGAATAAAACATGATCTGAACTTCAAGTCTAGCACAGAAATGTAACACAATGTTTCTTCTAGCACCAAAAACATAAAAGAATCAATCATTAACGCACATCTTGAATTTTTAAAAATGTAAATGTCACAGCCAAAGTACAGTAATCACGTGCGGCTGAGGCTACATAAAGAGCTGGAAGGTTCAGCATAAGATTCTTCATCTGTATGATAACGTCCTTAAATAACTCTTCTCTGGAAACGTGGATGAAGTGCCTCTTTGATAAAATCCTTCCTGTCAGAAAGAACGACTTTCAAACGCACCTGGAGCTCATCTTTAACTCATCTTCAGGGTTTTAGGAGCAGATTGGAGAGAAACTGGGGAAATACGGTGAGAATTTGGACTTTTCTGGATCTATTTTGTGTTGGGCCCAGAATCTGTGAATCTGTATTCTTGCCCTTTGGTACTTTTCTTGTCTTGTTGCCCTACAAACTGGAAGTAAAACAATGTGTTTTGTTGGCAACAAGCTTGTTAAGCTAGTACAGAGCTAGTTTCTGCTAGCCTGCTGTTAACTAAAATTGAAGAGTCTAAATTACAAAGATTTAAACCCTCAAATTACACTAATAAAATGTTTATTTTGAACTACCTCTGTTTTCTTGCTAGTGGAACCTATAATAGCAAAAACTGTTTATGTATTTTGTTTTGATTTTAACCCCCCAAAAAAACTTGGTTTCTGTTCTGGCAGTGTAGCTTTCTTTTAAACTAGCTTACTATGCAAGCTAATTAGCTAGCTTTTAGCTAGCAGTTTATGCTAGCTGTCAGTTTATGCTAGTTGCCAGTTTATGCTAGCTATTAATGTAGCTCGTTTTCTAGCTTTTTCTGGTGCAACTGTATTGGTACAGCCACATAAGTAGATTTACGCTGCCTTTAAATGGAACTTGTTGCGACTTATGTGTACAATCTGGGAAGTCATGTTTACAAAAAGCTTGAGGATTAACTGGTAAATCCATGACTAATTAACACTCATAACAGCACTGTCCCTATAACTCGCTATAACCATTAATGGATATTCATATGGACACAAATGCATTTAAATGCATTGTTGCACCCATGATTTTCCCCAGTGTTTTACATCTTTATTCTTTTACATGTTATTCTTTAAGCAAACTAATGCACAAACCAGCTCTGAAAGCTAATACTGAGCTAGTTCTCCAGTTATTCTTCGTTGTCTCCCATAATCCTAAGAAGGAGTAGCATACTGTAATAATTTGCTCTACCTTCATCTGTGAGTCTGTGATTATGAAGATTCTTCAATTACTTTCAGATAATTTCCATATAAATATGTGAATACCACATGAGGGAGCATTCTCATGGACTCATAAAACACAGCATGAACACACCAACATTAGCGAAGGGGCACCTGCAACCCAATTTGAAGCTAGAATTAGTATTTCATAAAGTAACACGTAAAACTTAAACCCTCAAATTGAACTACAGTTTGAGACTTGCTTCAGCAACATATGCTTCCCAGACTGCTTTAAATATTTGGTGTGATTCGGTTAGTTTGGCGCGTAACACAGTTATTCTTTTAGCTAGTTTAAAGCTAACGACTAATAGTCACAGAGCCATGTCAGAACATGTGAACAATTATTTTCTTTACAGTTTACAGTTCGTTAAGTACGATTCTTACTTATTTACACAGTTTTCTGTAAAAACAAGCAGGAGATCTCTGCAGTTCCCCATTCAAACTGAGTTTTTCAATCGGTGGGCGTTCTTCCATCACAAGATTGTCAAATTAGACTTGAAGCTTGTATGAGGAGTCAACAAAAAGCGACCAGTGGCAGATCTAAATATAAATTATCTGTTATGTTAAATATAAGGAAATCACAGCAGAGTCGTTTGAAAGAATCTTTCAGCTGAGCAGAAACACAAAGTCTTAACAGGCGACAACTCATTCTCAATTTTGGAGTCTACAAAAGAAACAAAAAATATGTGAATGACAGCAGAATTATTGAGAAATCAGCTGTATTATGATGCTGTGCTAATTCCAAGCTAATTAGCTGTGCTAATTCCAAGTTCTGCTGCAGCTAGCTTACTTGAAAAGATGAAAAGTTCTGTCCCAATACAAAAAAACAGGTGTGCAGCAGGAATCTGTACTTCGATTTACTATCAAACTAATTGGTAACAGCACAACTATTAATAATTTGTCTGCCTTAACCAGCCTTAATTACATTTTACCCTGGATATTGTTTTGCAAAGCTTTAGCTTTAGCTTTAGTTTCCGTGCAGGGAGGCAATCAGAAAGTAAAGAATGAACACCGATTGAAAAGCCACTTATGTTCTGCAGAGAATCCTGCAGGAAGGCTGCCCCCCCCAAGAGTCCAGGATGCTCTTATTGGTTAACTCCAGTGGTGTGCTCAAGCTCCGCCCACTTTTCTGCATTAGCTGAAACTCACGAGTCACTAACTTTGCTTCAAACACTTTCAAGTAAAGAAAAACTTTAAAAAAAGCTACAAAACAACATCTTTATTGTTGATAGTTCAGATATCGGGGCATCGGTGACCGTATACAAATAATTAAACTGGGAATTTGGTCACGAGGGGACTTTAAAATGACATTTTGTTGGGTTGCTCAGCAACAAGCTGCCAAAATTCCCCCAAAGTTGTTGCTTTTTTAAACATTTTTATATTATTTCCGGAGCTAACGGTTGTGGCAGATTTGAAGAGGCACGTTGTGATTTCACATTTTAGCTGTGGAGCTTAACAGCATAATGTCATGTTGGTTAGCAGAAACAAAAGGTTTAACTTTCTAATGTGACCAGCGCCTTTTCACTTCCTGTAGCAGCTGCTGGCTTCGACTCTTGAACTGTGGATCCACCTGAATCTAAAGACTGTCATAAAATTGCTCCATAAATTCCACTTCAGTATAAATAAGCTACCAGAGGAGTGAGAAAGCAGGAAAAGTCAGTCAGATGTCAAGGCTGTGAACAGAAAACGGAGCCAGGCTGCAGCACGATTGTCGTCTATTGTTATTCTCGTTATTCATCCCTTACAGATTATTTAGTCTCATTACGTCATTAGACCGTCAGAATCTTCTCTTTTGCTTAAACAGGACTAAAAAGATCAGATTTTTGGGGGAGTTGCTGTGAAAAAACATCAATTTGTGCTCCAGGCTTTCCCAGATTTTCAGTAGCACGGCACAGCTCAAACTGACCCGACGTTTCCAGTTATCCTGCAGAGGTCCCATTGTGCTCTCGTTAGCTTTGCGCAGCTTTAACGCGACTTTAAGCTAGCTTCTAACATCTGTCAAGCCGACATGAGTAAAATACATCACACGAGATAAAAGTCCAGCTTCCAGGAGCTGTCGGGTTTAGATAAGGTTTACAGTCTCTTCAGAGTGCTTCAGTTTCTTAGACCGTAAACCTTCTATAGCTGCCCGTTATCTTTAAGTCATTACAATATAAGAACTGACACTGAGTCTATTTCTACTTACTGCACAAATACAGCCACGTCTGGACATTTAAAACTTCTGTTAACTCCTTTTCTTGATTATTTTTGCTCCAACTCAGGTTATAAATACAAGGAAATGATCAAAATTCAAAATCAGTTCTATTCAGACAACCTGCTGTGAATGTATGACTGACTTATTATTGTTTTAAGCACAAAGGCAACCTTAAGAGGAATATTAACCACTGTTACTATGATTATTTCTGTAACTGTTAATATTTAAAGAGCAGGAATGAAATCCAAAGTGGGCCAAACTCAGGAAGATTCGAGACCTCTTCTTACTCCTCCTCCTCCTCTACTCGGCAGGATGTTAAAGGTTTAACCTCCTTCTGTCTTCAGGTCGATCTGCGGCCCGTCAGCGACGCTACAAAGCTGCATGAGTGGATTCACAGCCGGCACCAGAATGTGTTCCCGGTGCAGCAGGAAGCAGGTAAAAGGCTGCGGTTCAGGCGAGCCGGTCAGTGTCCGCCGTCTCTGGAGGCCGGGCTCTCCGAGCGTCCGTCCCTCGCGTTTGCTGAAGACTTCTTCTGCTTCTGCTTGGACTTCCTCAGCATTCGAACCTGGGAGAGGACAAACAGAGTCTCACCTAACAGGCATGTTTCTGAGGCAGGAACCGGGGAGAACCTGCAAACTACACCCAGAAAGAAGCAGCTGGAACCGTCTCACTGTGAGGCCACGGTGCAGCTGTCCAATGATATAAATACGTTTGTTCTCATTCAAAATCATCTTTGATGTGACTTTAAAGAGATGAACACAGATTTATCAAACTCCATCAAACTCCATCAAACTCCAACAAACTTCAGCAAACTCTATCAAACTCCATCAAACTCCAACAAACTCTATCAAACTCCATCAAACTCCAACAAACTCTATCAAACTCCATCAAACTCCAACAAACTCTATCAAACTCTATCAAACTCCAACAAACTCTATCAAACTCCATCAAAATCCATTAAACTCCATTAAACTCTATCAAACTCCATCAAACTCTATCAAACTCTATCAAACTCTATCAAACTCCATCAAACTCCATCAAACTCCAACAAACTCCATCAAACTCTATCAAACTCAATCAAACTCTATCAAACTCCAACAAACTCTATCAAACTCTATCAAACTCCAACAAACTCTATCAAACTCTATCAAACTCCAACAAACTCTATCAAACTCCATCAAAATCCATTAAACTCCATTAAACTCTATCAAACTCCATCAAACTCTATCAAACTCTATCAAACTCTATCAAACTCCATCAAACTCCATCAAACTCCAACAAACTCCATCAAACTCTATCAAACTCAATCAAACTCTATCAAACTCTATCAAACTCCAACAAACTCTATCAAACTCCAACAAACTCTATCAAACTCTATCAAACTCCAACAAACTCCATCAAACTCCAACAAACTCCAACAAACTCTATCAAACTCCATCAAAATCCATTAAACTCCATCAAACTCTATCAAACTCTATCAAACTCCATCAAACTCCAACAAACTCCATCAAACTCTATCAAACTCTATCAAACTCTATCAAACTCCAACAAACTCTATCAAACTCCAACAAACTCCAACAAACTCCAACAAACTCCATCAAACTCCATTAAACTCCATTAAACTCCATCAAACTCCATTAAACTCCATCAAACTCCATTAAACTCCATCAAACTCCAACAAACTCTATCAAACTCCAACAAACTCCAACAAACTCCAACAAACTCCAACAAACTCCATCAAACTCCATTAAACTCCATCAAACTCTATCAAACTCCATCAAACTCCATTAAACTCCATTAAACTCCATTAAACTCCAGCATAAAGCAAACTGAGTAAGAACCGGGGCGTACGGGTGCCCTGCAGGGACAAACCTTTGGGCCGGCAGCAGAGATGATGATGTGTCCCGGCGGCTGGATCCACGGCTCCCCGTCCACCTGCACAGGTATGGCTTTGCTCACTGTGAGCCGGATGTAGTTCCCTTGAGCAATCCGGATGCCTGACCGCAGGCCGCTCTGCACCTGGCCCTGCACGTGCACACACACAGGTGGTCAAAAGGCCGTGTGCATTTAGCGTGCACGGCGTGTGATGTAACCCGACTCACCATGTGAACGACCCCGGTGACCCCGACGACCTCCAGCAGCCCGTCATCGATGCTTGGTTTCTCGTGGCGACTGTCGACCTCTGACCCCCACAGATCAGCACCAGAACCCCAACTGCACACAGGGTGTGAGGTAAGACTTTGCCCCGGGGGTGATAAGTGCGTGCACGTGCACGTGTGCGTGCGTGTGCACGTTACCTGGGAATGTTGAGGAAGATCAGACCCTCGATGCTGGGTAACGGCACGTTCTGAGAGTCCACCTGCAGCTGCAGCTCTCTGTGGAGACTCCGGGTGTGGCTGATCTTCTGCAGGCCCACCTTCACATAAACACCTTTGTTATGGAACCTGAGGGGGGCACAAGGAAGAGGGGCTGATGGGAAATGTAGTTTTTGGCAGGAATGTGCTGCTGAGGCTGGGTTTGAACACACATTAACATGCTCTACCATTGCTGGCCACCAGGTGTCACTTTCTCACATCTTTAGTTCTATTTTCTAACAAAGTGAATACATGCAGCTGTCAGCCTCACAGCTGGACTGAGAGTGAGCTGCCAGCTGTTTTACAGACCATAAAACACATCAATCTGTTTTTGTTGCTCATCGTGGAAAGAAAAGGTGAGACGTGCCCACTCCTGTCACTTTTCTGTGAAAATTAGCCCGTAAAAGCAGGTGTTATGATGCCGAGCCGGAGCAGATTCAGAGTCATTTGACAAAGCTACATGTTAGCAGGTTAAAGAAGAGCTAAAAACGCCATAATGGCTCAACTTTAATCATAAAGTTTTGTGAAGGAACTGCTACAGAAGTCCAGTCCAACACAAAGCAGAGATTGAGCTCTGTGATTCTATATCAATCCAACTTTTAATCTTACAAAGAATAAAGTAAAGAACAGTTAGAGTCAGATGGACCGCATGTGTTACTGAATTCAAACCCTTCAGGTTCCAGATTAAAGGGGAACTCCGGTATTTTAAACTTGGAACTTATTTCTGGCATGAAATACGTTCATCTGCTCACTGAGAACAGTTTGGTGAAAGTCGGCGTCCTTCGGAAGATATTTAGATAACTGGAGATCCATATAACGGAGTGAACGGGGCTTAGAGGATGCAGCCTCTAAATAAGGCATTATCTGTCTTTATTTCACCAATACTTTAAGAAGAATGAATGAATGAACGTGTGCTATAGCTCTGTTAGCTCATAGCTGCTGTTATGTGGCTACTTGCAGCTATAGGAGAGCTAACGGAGGGATTTCTACACAGGCACTCTACTGGGACCACTTCATCCACAGCATGGCTGCAGCACAGTTTATTCACTCCGGTAAGAACGTCCATCTTACTCAAAGTTGTCGACCACGTCGTCAAAATCTGATAAATATCCTGCCATGTTGCACAAAACTATCAGCAGCAAACTCTGTGTGAAGTTAGCCGACTGTCACAGAGCACGGAGTGAATAAACTGTGCTGCAGGGGGGCGTGTGGATGAAGTGGTCCCAGTAGAGTGCCTGTGTAGAAATCCCTCCGTTAGCTCTCCTATAGCTGCAAGTAGCCACATAACAGCAGCTATGAGCTAACAGAGCTATGAGCTAACAGAGCTATGAGCTAACAGCAGCTATGAGCTAACAGCAGCTATGAGCTAACAGAGCTATAGCACACGTTCATTCATTCATTCTTCTTAAAGTATTGGTGAAATAAAGACAGATAATGCCTTATTTAGAGGCTGCATCCTCTAAGCCCCGTTCACTCCGTTATATGGATCTCCAGTTATCTAAATATCTTCCGAAGGACGCCGACTTTCACCAAACTGTTCTCTGTGAGCAGATGAACGTATTACAAAAGCACCGATTTCAAAACGATTCCAGGAGCTCAAGGTAGAGGAAGGACTACAAACTCCATGAAAGAGAGATGGGAAGAAGAATGGCAACAAAGGGAAAACCTATTGGTATGAATTCAGTTGGAAGAGCTTCGGTCACCTCCTAAAATGACATTTTTTACACCAACGGGTGGAGAAACTGTGGATCATAAAGAGACAAATTGCACTGAACCGTGCAACACTTTTCCTGCATGATTCCTGCAAAGAAAGCAGTCGCTTGCATGGATACCGTCAAAGAGATCCATGAGATGCAGAGTCCCACTGACAGCAAGGTGGAGCTAAGTGTTAGCAGCAAGATATCTGCTCAGTTGTGCTTAAACGGATGAGAAAGCAGGAGTCAGGAACCCGAACATAGCAGCTACCTGCTGGTGAATTTATCGGGTTCGTCCTCTCGGGCCAAGTGGAAGTCGAGGCTGAGCTCTGCGTCGATGCCGAGGCCGAAGTAGTTGTTCATCTGGACGATCTGAGGGGAGGAAACAGAACGTTACCTGCTCGGCTTTAACCTCATAAACAAACTCGGCTTTAACCTCATAAACAAACTCGTCTTTAACCTCATAAACAAACTCGTTCAGCATCTAATTCATTGGAGTTCACTTCAGCAGCTGCTATAAGAGCCTGAGAGAAACTATTCATCCATCATCACAGACGGACTTCAGCCGTATGCAGCTGCTGTGGACGCCAGTTTGATCTAAAGCCTGATTTGATGTTGATGTAAAAGCTTCCACGCCGTTCAGCTGCCGTCAGCCCAGCGAATCTCTCAGGTTACTGAATAAGCTGCACAAAACGAGATGAAACTACAGTCTAAGGTTCTGTTTTCCAGGGGCGGAGACCCAGTTCTTTATTATGACGAAACGACGTCCTGTTCTACACTAAAGCTTCTTCTTCTTCGTGTCTTTTACATCCAAACCCGATCTCCATGTGTTGCTACGATGGGATCTGAACGAACCTTGGGTGGTTCCAGGAAGCCGTAATCCTTGCCGTCCTCTGAGATGTCCTGAGCGTCCAGCAGGATGGTCCAGCGGTCCATCAGAACCTCGTCGGCCTCGTCGACAGAGACCAGGATGTGGTGGGGGTCCTCGCTGCTGTAACCTGTGCCCCAACGCAGGATACGAGCCAAGTCGTTACCTGGCGACACAAACCAGAGACGATGACTCAGGGAAGCAAATCGGCCTGAAAGGAACAACAAGTGCTGCAGCGGTGGACTCACCTGTTCCCAGGGGGACGATGCCGATGGGCGGCTCTCGGCACACCAGTGTGTGCCTCACAGCCTCCAGAACTCCCAGCACCCACCCAACTGTCCCGTCACCCCCACAGACCAGCACCCGGAACCTGGGGACCTCCCTGAAAGTGTGGAGGCTGCAGCAGAAAGAAAGAGCCAGGCCCAGGAGGGTTAGAGGATAAAATGCTTTTGACCCAGACCTTTCTGAAGCTCTTTCACAGTTTTTTTTTGGACATTTTCTGCTTTTTCCCTCATCTTCAGTCCTTGTTCCTGAGCATTTTCAGTGTTTTTTCTTTGTTCAGCCACTTAACTCTGACCTTTGAACCCTTCAGGCAGAAAAAAGGCTCCTAACTCAAGGGATGAACCAGTGTTGTGTCGACACAGAACAGACAACTTAGCAAAGAAGCCATTTTAAACTGGATCTTTAGGCACTTTGTCACAAAGACACATCATTTGTTCCCATTTCTTTAGCTGCATCTATGAAAAACAGCAAAGAAAACACAGTTTGACAGACAGAAAATAGGATTTCTGCAGCAACAAGGTGATTCCCAAAGAGCTATTAGCTGAAAACTTGGCATATCTCAGCATGGTGTGCAGTGTGTCCTTAAAACATTTGAGGAAACTGGACAAGTGGAGGACAAAAGAAGAAGTGTCAGGCCTAAAAAAAACTATCTCCAGCAGATGAACAGGATCTGAAAGTGATGTCCTTAAGAAAGAGGAAAAAATCCAGCTGTGACCTGACAGGACCTGAGAGATGCATCTGGACCTTCAGCTGATCCATCTACTGTTGGCCCAAGCCTCATCAGAAATGGGCTCCATGGAAGGGTGGCTGTCAAGAAGCCGTTCTTAAGGAAGGGAAACAGGGAGAAAAGGCTGAGCTGTGCCAAATGACACAAGAAGTGGACTGAAAATCAGTGGCAACAGGTCTTATGGAGGGATGAATCCTCCCCAGAGCCCGGACCTCAACATTATTGAAGCAGTGTGGGATCATCTGACAGAGAACGGAACAAAAGGCAGCCCACATCCAAAGAAGAGCTTTGGGATGTCCTTCAAGAAGCCTGGAGAACTATTCCTGAAGACTCCTTAAAGAAATGACAGAAAGCTGGTCTCAGAGGGTTCAGGCTGTGTTGGAGAATAAAGGAGCTCAGACCAGAGATTCACTTTAAAGCTGCTGAGAACTGAGAAAAACTCTGTTTCTGCCTCAGATTCTGGGTTTATGTTCAGGTTTGAACATGTTTCAGTGAATCTCTGCAGCTGCTTCCTGTTTTTATACAAAATATAAAGAAATGAGGGCTGATCAGGACTGTTGATCAGTGCTCTTTGTGAATATCTTATTTCAAAAGGTTAAAAGCACCGATGGATTCAGAGGCTTCTGAAACCTGAACTGTGGACTCAAAGGAGAACAGTTTGAATACAAACACATTGATGGTGTCATTAGCATCAAATTTCTTGTGAGTTGGTGCATTTTTTTAAAGGTTTGTCTTTGATAAAAGCCCCAGCAGCTGACTCATTGCTCTCAGTCCTCACCCAGCCAGCGGCCCTCCGTTAGAAATGTCAAAGACCTGGTGCGGGTTCAGGAGTTTCCGGAAGCTGTAGAGGAGCTCTCGGCCCTTCAGGCCGCCGCTCTTCGGGTTGACAAACACCAGCAGGGGGCAGACGCCGTCTCCCAGCTTGTTGAGCTGAAAGACAGATCACAGAAGAGAAAGAAAGCATCTGAATCCAGGGACAGAAAAGCGGATTTATCCTCCTTTAGTGCCTGAAAATCCCTATGAAACAGATTCACAAAGTGCCTCCCTGGTGACAAGATCAGGCGCCTTTCTGCTATTTTAGACCAATCAGAGCAGAGTGGACCTTTCAGGAGGCGGGCCTTAAAGAGGCCGAAGCCAAACAAGGTTTTTCAGACAGAAGATGACAAGAGGTGCTGCAGGAATGACCAGCGGGAGAACTTTCATGTGGTTTTTCAGCAGCTTTTTGGACATTAAGGCAGTTCTGGTAGATCTGCAAAACTGTAACTGGGTTTTGTGTCCTGATTGTTCAGGGAACTATAAATCAGTGAATCTATTAATCCAGCCCGCATGTGACGGGCTGGATTTTTCAGCATCACTTTGGGGAAAAAGGTTCCTTATTTCATCAATTTTAGGCAGATGAAAGACGGCAGCTCCTGAGGCCGGTTTAATATTCGAAATAAAAGGCATTAAAAGACTGATTCTTTGGAGTAAGAATGTGGTTGAAAAGTGATTTAAAGGGAAAAAAGAAATGGGTCCAGGTCAGGAACCCTGTGGTACTCCATAACTAACTCCAGTAGGTTCCTGCCATGAATCAAAGGAGCGTTAAGGTGATAAAATGATCAGAGAATGATGGTTACCTGGATCTCAGGTACGACCAGCGAGGTCAGCGACTTGCTGTTGATGGAAGTGTCTTTGGCCAACATGTAAATCCTCTCTGCTTCAGAGAAACACGAGATCTGCAGCGCCAGCGCACCTGAGCACAGAGTGGAGCCAGAACATGAGTCGGTGCTGCTCAAACAGCTGTTACTGACCCGGTTCTGTGGGCCACGGCTCCTATGGTTCATTATGTTAGACAGATTCCTGGGGTCTGAATGAGCTTCTAACACATGTGGACCAGCTGTTTCTGTCACTTTCCCAGTTCTGGACGGGTTATTGGATTAAATCTGGACCAGTCTGAGAGTCTGGTTTCAGAAATGAAAGAAACCCAAACAGTTTCCACTCCTAATCACCCCAGAAACAGGAAAACACAACCAAGGAGTAAAGTAAATGTCAAATGTCTGCAGAACAGACCGTTTCCATGACAACGGCCTCACCTTGACTGACATAGATTTGGCTGATGGTGACCAGGTGACCTGCAGAGAGGGACAGAGAGGAGGGAGAAGAGTTAGAGGATCATCCATCATCCATCCATCCATCCATCCATCATCCATCCATCCATCCATCCATCATCCATCCATCCATCATCCATCCATCCATCCATCCATCATCCATCCATCCATCCATCATCCATCCATCATCCATCATCCATCCATCCATCCATCCATCCATCATCCATCCATCCATCCATCCATCCATCCATCCATCCATCATCCATCCATCCATCCATCCATCATCCATCCATCATCCATCCATCCATCATCCATCCATCCATCATCCATCCATCCATCCATCCATCCATCATCCATCCATCCATCCATCCATCATCCATCATCCATCCATCATCCATCATCCATCCATCCATCCATCCATCATCCATCCATCCATCCATCATCCATCCATCCATCATCCATCCATCCATCATCCATCCATCCATCCATCCATCCATCCATCCATCATCCATCCATCCATCCATCCATCATCCATCCATCCATCCATCCATCCATCCATCCATCCATCCATCCATCATCCATCCATCATCCATCCATCCATCCATCCATCATCCATCCATCCATCCATCATCCATCCATCCATCATCCATCCATCCATCCATCATCCATCCATCATCCATCCATCCATCCATCCATCCATCCATCCATCCATCATCCATCCATCCATCCATCATCCATCCATCCATCCATCATCCATCCATCCATCCATCATCCATCCATCATCCATCCATCCATCCATCCATCCATCATCAATCCATCCATCATCCATCCATCATCCATCCATCATCCATCCATCCATCCATCATCCATCCATCATCCATCCATCCATCCATCCATCATCCATCCATCCATCCATCCATCCATCCATCATCCATCCATCCATCCATCATCCATCCATCCATCCATCATCCATCCATCCATCCATCCATCCATCCATCCATCATCCATCCATCCATCCATCCATTTATCATCCATCATCCATCCATCATCCATCCATCATCCATCCATCATCCATCCATCCATCATCCATCATCCATCATCCATCCATCATCCATCCATCATCCATCCATTCATCCATCATCCATCCATCCATCCATCCATCCATTTATCATCCATCCATCCATCATCCATCCATCACCCATCCATCCATCCATCCATCATCCATCCATCCATCCATCCATCCATCATCCATCCATCCATCATCCATCCATCCATCCATCCATCCATCATCCATCCATCATCCATCCATCCATCCATCCATCCATCCATCCATCCATCCATCCATCCATCATCCATCCATTCATCCATCATCCATCATCCATCCATTCATCCATCATCCATCCATCCATCCATCCATCCATCCATCATCCATCCATCCATCATCCATCCATCCATCCATCATCCATCCATCCATTTATCATCCATCCATCCATCATCCATCCATCATCCATCCATCATCCATCCATCCATCCATCCATCATCCATCCATCATCCATCCATCCATCATCCATCCATCCATTTATCATCCATCCATCCATCATCCATCCATCATCCATCCATCATCCATCCATCCATCATCCATCCATCCATCATCCATCCATCCATCCATCCATCCATCATCCATCCATCATCCATCCATCCATCCATCCATCCATCCATCATCCATCCATTCATCCATCATCCATCATCCATCATCCATCCATTCATCCATCATCCATCCATCCATCCATCCATCATCCATCCATCCATCATCCATCCATCCATCCATCATCCATCCATCCATTTATCATCCATCCATCCATAATCCATCCATCATCCATCCATCATCCATCCATCCATCATCCATCCATCCATCCATCCATCCATCCATTCATCCATCATCCATCCATCCATCCATCCATCATCCATCCATCCATCATCCATCATCCATCCATCCATCCATCCATCATCCATCCATCCATTTATCATCCATCCATCCATCATCCATCCATCATCCATCCATCATCCATCCATCCATCCATCCATCATCCATCCATCATCCATCCATCCATCCATCCATCATCCATCCATCCATTTATCATCCATCCATCATCCATCCATCATCCATCCATCCATCCATCCATCATCCATCCATCATCCATCCATCCATCCATCCATCCATCATCCATCCATCCATCCATCCATCATCCATCCATCCATTTATCATCCATCCATCCATCATCCATCCATCATCCATCCATCCATCCATCCATCATCCATCCATCATCCATCCATCATCCATCCATCCATCATCCATCAATCCATCATCCATCCATCCATCCATCCACCATCCATCCATCATCCATCATCCATCCATCCATCATCCATCCATCCATCATCCATCCATCATCCATCCATCCATCATCCATCATCCATCATCCATCATCCATCCATCATCCATCATCCATCCATCCATCCATCCATCATCCATCATCCATCCATCATCCATCCATCCATTTATCATCCATCCATCCATCATCCATCATCCATCCATCCATCCATCATCCATCCATCATCCATCCATCATCCATCATCCATCCATCATCCATCCATCATCCATCCATCATCCATCATCCATCCATCCATCATCCATCATCCATCCATTTATCATCCATCCATCCATCCATCCATTTATCATCCATCCATCCATCATCCATCATCCATCATCCATCCATCATCCATCCATCATCCATCATCCATCATCCATCATCCATCCATCATCCATCATCCATCCATCATCCATCCATCCATTTATCATCCATCCATCCATCATCCATCATCCATCCATCCATCCATCATCCATCCATCATCCATCATCCATCCATCCATCCATCATCCATCCATCATCCATCATCCATCCATCCATCATCCATCATCCATCCATTTATCATCCATCCATCCATCATCCATCATCCATCCATCCATCCACCATCCATCCATCATCCATCATCCATCATCCATCATCCATCCATCCATCCATCCATCCATCCATCCTCCATCAGCTGTTGGTTCTGTTGGATCTGAACTGATCTCTCTGACAGTAAGGACACTTCAAACTGCGGTCATGTGACCTTCTCTGCTGAGTATCTGTGCTCAGGTGAGGCTGGACCGACTCACTCTTGATGGCCAGGTGTTCCTGGATCAGCTGGACGTACTCCTCTTTGGTCAGCAGGGGGGGCAGTCCTCCAATCAGCAGGCTGACCTGCACCGCTCGGTTCCTGTCCTCCACCACGTAGAACCGGGTCTGGTTCATCTGCCGCAGAGACACCTGCCAACAGCGCAGCAGCTTCATTACACATTACGCATCGTCGTTCAGCAGAACAGCTGACAGCTACCTTTAATCATCACTGATTATTGATCCTATTGATCTTTGATTGATTTCTCAACCCAAACACAACGAAGAAACGAGCCAAATCATCTCACTGAGTGTCTGAGGCCAGAAAAATGTTGTACGGTGGCCCGAAGGTGCCAAATATAACAAAAAAATGAAGGTTGAAGTTCCTTTTGTTCCCTAAACTCTGATTTGTTTGTGGTGTTTTCCCCTCAGGGCCACCGTACTTTGGCTCTATCATCACAACATTAGTTCAAACGCTAAAGACTAAACTTCCATTGATTGGTCAGCAGTAATGAGGGCGCTGCGGCGGTCCGTTGTGGTGAAGAAGGAGCTGAGCGTGGTTAGGATGCCTCCTGGGAGGAGGCCCCGGGGCAGAACCAGAACTCTCTGACCCAGGAACACCTCGGGATCCCCAGGAGGAGCTGAGCTTGGTGAGGATGCCTCCTGGGAGGAGGCCCCGGGGCAGAACCAGAACTCTCTGGAGGGATTATACATCCCATCTGACCCGGGAACACCTCAGGATCCCCAGGAGGAGCTGAGCTTGGTTAGGATGCCTCCTGGGAGGAGGCCCCGGGGCAGAACCAGAACTCTCTGGAGGGATTATACATCCCATCTGACCCGGGAACACCTCGGGATCCCCAGGAGGAGCTGAGCTTGGTTAGGATGCCTCCTGGGAGGAGGCCCCAGGCAGAACCAGAACTCTCTGACCCGGGAACGCCTCGGGATCCCCAGGAGGAGCTTAGTGTGGTTAGGATGCCTCCTGGGAGGACCCGGGCAGAACCAGAACTCTCTGGAGGGATAATACATCCCATCTGACCCGGGAACACCTCGGGATCCCCAGGAGGAGCTGAGCGTGGTGAGGATGCCTCCTGGGAGGAGGCCCCAGGCAGAACCAGAACTCTCTGACCCGGGAACACCTCGGGATCCCCAGGAGGAGCTGAGCGTGGTTAGGATGCCTCCTGGGAGGAGGCCCCAGGCAGAACTAGAACTCTCTGACCCAGGAACACCTCGGGATCCCCAGGAGGAGCTGAGCTTGGTTAGGGTGCCTCCTGGGAGGAGGCCCCGGGGCAGAACCAGAACTCTCTGACCCGGGAACACCTCGGGATCCCCAGGAGGAGCTGAGCGTGGTTAGGATGCCTCCTGGGAGGAGGCCCCAGGCAGAACTAGAACTCTCTGACCCAGGAACACCTCGGGATCCCCAGGAGGAGCTGAGCTTGGTTAGGGTGCCTCCTGGGAGGAGGCCCCAGGCAGAACCAGAACTCTCTGACCCGGGAACACCTCGGGATCCCCAGGAGGAGCTGAGCGTGGTTAGGATGCCTCCTGGGAGGAGGCCCCAGGCAGAACCAGAACTCTCTGACCCAGGAACACCTCGGGATCCCCAGGAGGAGCTTAGCGTGGTTAGGATGCCTCCTGGGAGGAGGCCCCGGGGAAGAACCAGAACTCTCTGACCCAGGAACACCTCGGGATCCCCAGGAGGAGCTGGGGAGGGTCGATGGGGAGAGGGATGTCTGGTTCTGAGATCCGACCTCAGATAAGAGGAAGATGATGGACAAACTACAAACAAAACACCACAAAAGGATTCCCAGAGAACATCCTGCACCTCCTCTGGTCCTCAAAAGGTTCTGTTCACCAGACAAAGTCCCGAAGAGCGAATCCAGGTGCCTGAAATCGACTGAACTTCCTTCTATTTGCTCCGTTTCATCGTGTTTTTTCTGTCTGATGTTAAACCCACGATGTGCAGACATGTTCCCGTTGGGTCCTCTTACCTTCCTGATCTCCCACAGCTTGTCCAGAACCTTCTGGTGAGGACTCAGCGTCTGTCTCTGCACTGCAACACAAACCCAGTCGGTCAGTCAGGTTCTCTGTGCTGAAGCTCCACCGCTGATCAACACTCACCATGTTTGCTGTTCATGAAGCTCTCCTGCAGGCTGAAGTTTGACACGTCTTCCCCCTGAAACACATCAGCATCATCAGGAGCTTTTCTGCATCTAAAACAGTCCGAAGATCACCTGAAACGGGACCTTTAACTGGATAGTTAGTGGTATCATTGCCACCTTCCATGTGGGAAATCTGGGTTCAAATCCCCTGCATGAAAGGTATTACCTCCAGTAGGGGCCTTAGGCAAGGCTCCCTTACCCTACCCCATGCCTCCTTCTTTGTCTCCTTTAGGAAACACTGGGGCCCCATGCCTCCTTCTTTGTCTCCTTTAGGAAACATTGGGGCCCCATGCCTCCTTCTTTGTCTCCTTTAGGAAACACTGGGGCCTCGTGTCTCCTTCTTTGTCTCCTTTAGGAAACACTGGGGCCCCGTGCCTCCTTCTTTGTCTCCTTTAGGAAACACTGGGGCCCCGTGCCTCCTTTTTTGTCTCCTTTAGGAAACACTGTGCCGCCTTCTTTAATTTAAATTTATAGATGAGGATAAAACCCAATGAGCTTTTGTAAAAGCCAGGTCACATGGCGGTCACATAAACATAAACATAAACTGTTTGTAGCTGCGTAAAATAACAACTTTTCCAGGACTTTCCAGGCTGCCTACCTGTCTGCCCAGCTGACCGAGGACCTCGCTGAGGACGGACGCCGCTGTGCTCTTCTGTGAGATGGAGACGAAGGCAAAGGCTGCACCCGACCTGAGACCAAAACAGGAAAAAACGTCACGTTTTGCAGACTCGTGAGTTGATTTAATGGTTCTGAACCGGGTCTGAGATAAAATAGAAGAGAATCATGTTCACATGCTCTCCTAACTGGTTTCCTAACTGGTCTCCTAACTGGTCTCCTAACTGGTTTCCTAACTGGTCTCCTAACTGGTCTCCTAACTGGTCTCCTAACTGGTTTCCTAACTGGTCTCCTAACTGGTCTCCTAACTGGTCTCCTAACTGGTCTCCTAACTGGTTTCCTAACTGGTCTCCTAACTGGTCTCCTAACTGGTCTCCTAACTGGTTTCCTAACTGGTCTCCTAACTGGTCTCCTAACTGGTTTCCTAACTGGTCTCCTAACTGGTCTCCTAACTGGTTTCCTAACTGGTCTCCTAACTGGTCTCCAAACTGGTCTCCTAACTGGTTTCCTAACTGGTCTCCTAACTGGTCTCCTAACTGGTCTCCTAACTGGTTTCCTAACTGGTCTCCTAACTGGTCTCCTAACTGGTTTCCTAACTGGTCTCCTAACTGGTCTCCTAA
Source organism: Leuresthes tenuis (assembly GCF_036924035.1). Classification (NCBI taxonomy): domain Eukaryota; kingdom Metazoa; phylum Chordata; class Actinopteri; order Atheriniformes; family Atherinopsidae; genus Leuresthes; species Leuresthes tenuis. The sequence goes on from NW_027325365.1 coordinate 1,056,663, forward strand.
CTGGTTTCCTAACTGGTCTCCTAACTGGTCTCCAAACTGGTTTCCTAACTGGTCTCCTAACTGGTCTCCTAACTGGTCTCCTAACTGGTTTCCTAACTGGTTTCCTAACTGGTTTCCTAACTGGTCTCCTAACTGGTCTCCTAACTGGTTTCCTAACTGGTTTCCTAACTGGTCTCCTAACTGGTCTCCTAACTGGTTTCCTAACTGGTCTCCTAACTGGTCTCCAAACTGGTCTCCTAACTGGTCTCCTAACTGGTTTCCTAACTGGTTTCCTAACTGGTCTCCTAACTGGTTTCCTAACTGGTCTCCTAACTGGTCTCCTAACTGGTTTCCTAACTGGTCTCCTAACTGGTCTCCTAACTGGTCTCCTAACTGGTCTCCTAACTGCTTTCCTAACTGGTCTCCTAACTGCTCTCCTAACTGCTCTCCTAACTGGTCTCCTAACTGGTCTCCTAACTGGTTTCCTAACTGGTCTCCTAACTGGTCTCCTAACTGGTTTCCTAACTGGTCTCCTAACTGGTCTCCTAACTGTTCTCCTAACTGGTTTCCTAACTGGTTTCCTAACTGGTCTCCTAACTGGTCTCCTAACTGGTTTCCTAACTGGTTTCCTAACTGGTCTCCTAACTGGTTTCCTAACTGGTTTCCTAACTGGTCTCCTAACTGGTTTCCTAACTGGTCTCCTAACTGGTCTCCTAACTGGTTTCCTAACTGGTCTCCTAACTGGTCTCCTAACTGGTTTCCTAACTGGTCTCCTAACTGGTCTCCTAACTGGTCTCCTAACTGCTCTCCTAACTGGTCTCCTAACTGGTCTCCTAACTGGTTTCCTAACTGGTCTCCTAACTGGTCTCCTAACTGGTCTCCTAACTGCTCTCCTAACTGGTCTCCTAACTGGTCTCCTAACTGGTTTCCTAACTGGTCTCCTAACTGGTCTCCTAACTGGTCTCCTAACTGGTTTCCTAACTGGTCTCCTAACTGGTCTCCTAACTGGTCTCCTAACTGCTCTCCTAACTGGTTTCCTAACTGGTTTCCTAACTGGTTTCCTAACTGGTCTCCTAACTGGTTTCCTAACTGGTCTCCTAACTGGTCTCCTAACTGGTTTCCTAACTGGTCTCCTAACTGGTTTCCTAACTGGTTTCCTAACTGGTCTCCTAACTGGTTTCCTAACTGGTCTCCTAACTGGTCTCCTAACTGGTTTCCTAACTGGTCTCCTAACTGGTCTCCTAACTGGTTTCCTAACTGGTCTCCTAACTGGTTTCCTAACTGGTCTCCTAACTGGTCTCCTAACTGGTCTCCTAACTGGTTTCCTAACTGGTCTCCTAACTGGTCTCCTAACTGGTTTCCTAACTGGTTTCCTAACTGGTTTCCTAACTGGTTTCCTAACTGATCTCCAGCCTGTGAAACCTCTGCAGTCGGACTCCTGGGTTCCTTCTATGTAGCTTATTGTTAGCTTATTGTTAGCTTTTTATAAAGCTGTTACACACCCCACCCCGGTCACTGAGCCCCACCTGGGCCAGCTGGCGTACACTTTGATGACATCAGCATCCCTCGGTTTGGCCCTCAGCAGCCAGGCGTCGCCTCCGTCTTTCAAAGAGCCCCGGTTATCCGGACTGCTGCCGTTGCGGTTCAAGATGTCGTCGCTGTGGAGGCGCAGCAGGCCGCCAGCCTCGTGCAGCTCGAAGCTCTGCGGGTCATCAGGCAGGTAGAAGGCCCTCAGAGCCGCCTCCTGCAGGACAGAACAGGTACTGCACTGAGCTGAGGGAGCTAACAATCTTTATTTAATAACCTGTTTTAGCTCTCATCTGAGCAGTGAGAGAGAAACTAAGTGAACCCCTGATCCAGCAGCTTCAGCAGCAGTGAGCTGCAGTGATGGTTTCCTGTGGGACGTTATCAGTCTCTCTCATGGTTCTGGAGGAATCTCGGCCCTCTTCTCTCCAGCGCTGCTTCAGCTCATTGAAGTTTGCAGCATTGGTTTCTGCACAGCTCTCTTAAGGTCCCACCACAGCATCTCAGTCAGGCTGAGGTCTGGACTCTGACTGGACCATTGCAACACCTTGATTCTTTTCTTTTTCCCACATTCTGCTGTAGATCTGCTGCTGTGTTTGGGATCTTTGTCCTGTTGATGAGCCAGTTTCAGCCCAGCTTTAGCTGTGGGACAGATGGCCTCACATCTGACTCTAGAATACTTTGGTATCCAGAGGAGTTCATGATGGACTCAATGACTGCAAGGTGCCCAGGTCCTGTGGCTGCAGAACCAGCCCAGATCATCAGCCCTCCACCACCGTGCTTGACAGCTGGTATGAGGTGTTTGTGCTGATATGCTGTGTTTGGTTTCCTCCAAACGTGCTGCTGTGCATTAGGACCAAACATCTCCACTTTGCTCTGGTCTGTCCAAAGGACATTGTTCCAGAAGTCTTGAGCTTTGTTCAGATGCAGCTTTGCAAACCTAAGCTGTGCTGCCATGTTCTTTTTAGAGAGAAGAGGCTTTCTCCTGCAGCCCTTCCAAACAAGCCATCCTTGTTCAGTCTTTTTCTAACTGTGCTGTCATGACCTTTAACCTTTAGCATGCTAACTGAGGCCTGTAGAGTCTGAGATGTAGCTCTGGGCTTTTTCACCTTGGGGTGACCTTTAACCTTTAGCATGCTAACTGAGGCCTGTAGAGTCTGAGATGTAGCTCTGGGCTTTTTCACCTTGGGGTGACCTTTAACCTTTAGCATGCTAACTGAGGCCTGTAGAGTCTGAGATGTAGCTCTGGGCTTTTTCACCTTGGGGTGACCTTTAACCTTTAACCTGCTAACTGAGGCCTGTAGAGTCTGAGATGTAGCTCTGGGCTTTCTCACCTTGGGGTGACCTTTATCATGAACTAGTTTTTAACCCACTGCTCCTGTGTTTTGTCTCAGTTTTTGTTCAGTAAATAATGACTCAGTGTGTTGTTGTTCCAGGTGGATTCGCTGAGTTTTATCTCCTGCTGAGGAACAGGTGAGTTTTTTATGTCCTGACATATAAAACCTCACAATGTACGATATTATTCATGGAGGTCGAACAAAGCTCCACGTCTCAGATAAACTACAACATTTGAGTTTGCTGCGATAAATGAACTTTAATCTCAAAGTCTTCCTGAGCTGAGGATACAGGTCGGACAGGAAGTGGCAGGGTTAGGGTGTTTTCAGGAAAGAAGCTCTCACCACCACTTCCTCGTTCCTCGTGGCTCTGCAGATGGACACCAAGCGGAAGAATCCACGCCTGATCGCATCATCGCCGTCAAACACCTTGAGAAACTGCTTACCTGAAGGCCACAGAGCAGAAACACACACCTGTGACACGGGAGCAGTTTTATTCTGCTTTTTCCTCTCAGATCTGATGCAGAAGGTTTAAAATGTCGGGGTTTAAATGTTTAAATGTGCCGCCGCAGGGCAGCGGCGTGCCGACCCACCTGACTCCGAAGCAGCCGGCTGAACGTCTTTGGACGCCGCAGCAGACGGATCAGCATCATCGAGGTTATCTGAGGGAAACAGGGAGGGAAACGGGTCAGAAAACAGAAGCTGCTGGTTGCTTTCTTTAGCTCACAATGATATAAAAACTGTTCTTTCTACGTTTTCTGCTCAGTAAACCAAAGAAAAAGTGTTGCTTCCTGTCTCTGGATGTTTTAGCTCAGTTTTATTCAGGATTAGATGTTTTAGCTCAGTTTTATTCAGGATTAGATGTTTTAGATCAGTTTTATTCAGGATTAGATGTTTTAGCTCAGTTTTATTCAGGATTAGATGTTTTATCTCAGTTTTATTCAGGATTAGATGTTTTAGCTCAGTTTTATTCAGGATTAGATGTTTTAGCTCAGTTTTATTCAGGATTAGATGTTTTAGCTCAGTTTTATTCAGGATTAGATGTTTTAGCTCAGTTTTATTCAGGATTAGATGTTTTAGCTCAGTTTTATTCAGGATTAGATGTTTTAGCTCAGTTTTATTCAGGATTAGATGTTTTAGCTCAGTTTTATTCAGGATTAGATGTTTTAGCTCAGTTTTATTCAGGATTAGGTGTTTTAGCTCAGTTTTATTCAGGATTAGATGTTTTAGCTCAGTTTTATTCAGGATTAGATGTTTTAGCTCAGTTTTATTCAGGATTAGATGTTTTAGCTCAGTTTTATTCAGGATTAGATGTTTTAGCTCAGTTTTATTCAGGATTAGATGTTTTAGCTCAGTTTTATTCAGGATTAGATGTTTTAGCTCAGTTTTATTCAGGATTAGATGTTTTAGCTCAGTTTTATTCAGGATTAGATGTTTTAGCTCAGTTTTATTCAGGATTAGATGTTTTAGCTCAGTTTTATTCAGGATTAGATGTTTTAGCTCAGTTTTATTCAGGATTAGATGTTTTAGCTCAGTTTTATTCAGGATTAGATGTTTTAGCTCAGTTTTATTCAGGATTAGATGTTTTAGATCAGTTTTATTCAGGATTAGATGTTTTAGATCAGTTTTATTCAGGATTAGATGTTTTAGATCAGTTTTATTCAGGATTAGATGTTTTAGCTCAGTTTTATTCAGGATTAGATGTTTTAGCTCAGTTTTATTCAGGATTAGATGTTTTAGCTCAGTTTTATTCAGGATTAGATGTTTTAGATCAGTTTTATTCATGTTTAGATGTTTTAGATCAGTTTTATTCAGGATTAGATGTTTTAGATCAGTTTTATTCAGGATTAGATGTTTTAGATCAGTTTTATTCAGGATTAGATGTTTTAGCTCAGTTTTATTCAGGATTAGATGTTTTAGCTCAGTTTTATTCAGGATTAGATGTTTTAGCTCAGTTTTATTCAGGATTAGATGTTTTAGCTCAGTTTTATTCAGGATTAGATGTTTTAGCTCAGTTTTATTCAGGATTAGAAGTTTTAGCTCAGTTTTATTCAGGATTAGATGTTTTAGCTCAGTTTCATTCAGGATTAGATGTTTTAGATCAGTTTTATTCAGGATTAGATGTTTTAGATCAGTTTTATTCAGGATTAGATGTTTTAGATCAGTTTTATTCAGGATTAGATGTTTTAGATCAGTTTTATTCAGGATTAGATGTTTTAGCTCAGTTTTAGTCAGGATTAGATGTTTTAGATCAGTTTTATTCAGGATTAGATGTTTTAGATCAGTTTTATTCAGGATTAGATGTTTTAGCTCAGTTTTATTCAGGATTAGATGTTTTAGCTCAGTTTTATTCAGGATTAGATGTTTTAGCTCAGTTTTATTCAGGATTAGATGTTTTAGCTCAGTTTTATTCAGGATTAGGTGTTTTAGCTCAGTTTTATTCAGGATTAGATGTTTTAGCTCAGTTTTATTCAGGATTAGATGTTTTAGCTCAATTTTATTCAGGATTAGATGTTTTAGCTCAGTTTTATTAAGGATTAGATGTTTTAGCTCAGTTTTATTCAGGATTAGATGTTTTAGCTCAGTTTTATTCAGGATTAGATGTTTTAGCTCAGTTTTATTCAGGATTAGATGTTTTAGCTCAGTTTTATTCAGGATTAGATGTTTTAGCTCAGTTTTATTCAGGATTAGATGTTTTAGCTCAGTTTTATTCAGGATTAGATGTTTTAGCTCAGTTTTATTCAGGATTAGATGTTTTAGCTCAGTTTTATTCAGGATTAGATGTTTTAGCTCAGTTTTATTCAGGATTAGATGTTTTAGATCAGTTTTATTCAGGATTAGATGTTTTAGCTCAGTTTTATTCAGGATTATCTTCTAAAAACCTGAAAAACTGCAGAAACATGAGTCATCTTTGTGGTTTGGGTGGAGCGACATTTACAGTTGAAGCTGTTAAAACCTCTTTTTGTTTGTAAAAAAACATCCTCAGAAAGTCCTGAAGCGTCGGTTTCAGGCGTCCGATCAGCAGCAGCGACGCTGACGGGAAACCAGACGAGCGTTTGTGGTTCTCAGAGTGTTCAGCAGCACCAGAGGATGTGGTCTGAAGGCGTGTGCGCCTCATGCTGGGGGGGCTCCGCCTCACTTCTGGGGACAAAATAAGAGAAAAGCAGCCCTGATGGCGGGCTCAGAGTGTGTTTGTACCCGGGTCGTGGCTGCAGCTCTCTGCGATGCGGTAACAGTGCATCTTGCTGAAGTTTCTGGAGTCGAGGCGGACGCAGACCGGATGCAGCAGCATGCAGCGGAGACGTCCCAGAGTGCACTCTGGTGGTACGCTGAGGTAGCACGCCGCATGGCTCTGCAGGCGAGACGGCGACATGTCAACCATCACACTCTGACAGAAGGAACCTGAACATTTCATTAAAGGAGCCTGAGAGACTAAACTGATCCACCTGAAACTAAGACACAAACAGTACAGATGAACAGTCCTGATCAGCTTCATTTCTTTATTTATTTCCATAAAAACAGGAAGCAGCTGCAGAGATTCACTGAAACATGTTCAAACATGAACATAAATTCTTGTGTCATTTGGCACAGCTCAGCCTTTTCTCCCTGTTTCCCTTCCTTAAGAACGGCTTCTTGACAGCCACCCTTCCATGGAGACCATTTCTGATGAGGCTTGGGCCAACAGTAGATGGATCAGCTGAAGGTCCAGATGCATCTCTCAGGTCCTGTCAGGTCACAGCTGGATTTTTTCCTCTTTCTTAAGGACATCACTTTCAGATCCTGTTCATCTGCTGGAGATAGTTTTTTAGGCCTGACACTTCTTCTTTTGTCCTCCACTTGTCCAGTTTCCTCAAATGTTTTAAGGACACACTGCACACCATGCTGAGATATGCCAAGTTTTCAGCTAATAGCTCTTTGGGAATCACCTTGTTGCTGCAGAAATCCTATTTTCTGTCTGTCAAACTGTGTTTTCTTTGCTGTTTTTCATAGATGCAGCTAAAGAAATGGGAACAAATTATGTGTCTTTGTGACAGGCTGCTGGTAACAAAGTGCCTAAAGATCCAGTTTAAAATGGCTTCTTTGCTAAGTTGTCTGTTCTGTGTCGACACAACACTGGTTCATCCCTTGAGTTAGGAGCCTTTTTTCTGCCTGAAGGGTTCATAGGTCAGAGTTAAGCGGCTGAACAAAGAAAAAACACATGAAAATGCTCAGGTACAAGGACTGAAGATGAGGGAAAAAGCAGAAAATGTCCAAAGAAAAACTCTGAAAGAGCTTCAGAAAGCTGCAGAACTGTTGATCAGGACACTTTAAAGGTTTCAGAAAGCTACAGAACTGTTGATCAGGACACTTTAAAGGTTACAGAAAGCTGCAGAACTATTGATCAGGACACTTTAAAGGTTACAGAAAGCTGCAGAACTGTTGATCAGGACACTTTAAAGGTTACAGAAAGCTGCAGAACTGTTGATCAGGACACTTTAAAGGTTTCAGAAAGCTGCAGAACTGTTGATCAGGACACTTTAAAGGTTTCAGAAAGCTGCAGAACTATTGATCAGGACACTTTAAAGGTTACAGAAAGCTGCAGAACTGTTGATCAGGACACTTTAAAGGTTTCAGAAAGCTGCAGAACTGTTGATCAGGACACTTTAAAGGTTACAGGAAGTCAGAAAGAAATGAGACTGGATCAGGACTTGTACAGAGGTGTAATTTTTCTCTTCTTTCAGCCTCGACTCTGATCATTTCACAGAAAAAGGCTCAGCTGATTCTCACCGTGATGCCGCACCACTCGCACCTCATCCCCGCCAGAACATCAGAGGAGCCGCAGGAACGCCGACACACTTCACACCTCGCCGCTGACGCCAGGTTCCCCTCCCTCCAGTGGTGGTGGAACGTGTCCTGCAGGAGAAGATTTACTGTTCATCAGATTTTCCTTTTATTTGAACACAGCTCAGTTCCTGATCACTCATCAGGTTAGTTTTTTAGATTAAATATCTATTTATTCTGCAAAAACCTGAAAATATTCAGCTTATTAACAAGTACAATGATAGATAAATCAGTGGGGAGCTGCAGCCTGCTGCTGTTTGAGTGTAATGAGAGTAAAAACAGACTTAAAAATCATTTCAGTCCCACAGAGCCAATCGACTGAGCTGTGGCGGCTGCTTCCTGTTGGCTCTCTGACCCGGGTGCAGGTTTCCTGGCACTCATGTTGTGTTGAACTGGTTTTCAGCCTGACTGACATCATTAGCTTTGCAGGAGCTCCCAGCTCCAGGCTATTGATCTGAATCAATGACTGTGACTGATCAATCGGCTCGGACTGATCTGATCACGGATCATTAACCCGATACAGCTCAGATTCTGTTGAACAGACTGTAAGAGAGGATGATTTGAACTGATTTCTGTCAGATTTAAACTAATTTCTGTCAGATTTTAACTGATTTCTGTCAGATTTAAACTGATTTCTGTCAGATTTAAACTGATTTCTGTCAGATTTTAACTGATTTCTGTCAGATTTAAACTGATTTCTGTCAGATTTAAACTGATTTCTGTCAGGTTTTAACTGATTTCTGTCAGGTTTTAACTGATTTCTGTCAGATTTTAACTGATTTCTGTCAGGTTTTAACTCATTTCTGTCAGGTTTTAACTGATTTCTGTCAGATTTTAACTGATTTCTGTCAGGTTTTAACTAATTTCTGTCAGGTTTTAACTGATTTCTGTCAGATTTTAACTGATTTCTGTCAGATTTTAACTGATTTCTGTCAGGTTTTAACTGATTTCTGTCAGATTTTAACTGATTTCTGTCAGATTTTAACTGATTTCTGTCAGATTTTAACTGATTTCTATCAGATTTTAATCACTTCTGGACGTCTTGTTCGTCCCGGATGCAGATGAAGCAGCTCTGGTTTATATTTCCATGTTTCTGATGCTGCACCAGCTGCTGCTCCTCCTCACAGAGTCACACCTCCTGAACCCACGGTCGGCTCAGTAACTACTGATCACAGTCATGTGCTCCTGCAGCGAAACAAAGCTGCACTGTTCTGCAGCCCACTGGAGGCGTTTTTAAGCTCAAACGCCTCCAGTTCTGGAAAAATGGAAGTTTGCTTTCTTTTATTGAATTACAGACAAGATATTTCATGTTTGTGACATTTACATCCAGTCATTTTACACTTTATCTCATAAGGTTTGACGTCAGGAACAAAAACCTGCTGCAGAGCCAGAAGTCACTGATTCGGGCAGCCAGTGGAGACCAATGACACATGGAGGCTTCTGGACCATCAGACTGAGTCAGATACAACCTGAGACAGATGCTCTGACTCTCTGCTAGCATCCTTCTGTTCTTTGCTAGCTTCCTTCTGTTCTCTGCTAGCTTCCTTTTGTTCTCTCCTAGCTGCCTTCTGTTCTCTGCTAGCTTCCTTCAGTTCTCTGCTAGCATCCTTCTGTTCTCTGCTAGCTTCCTTCTGTTCTCTGCTAGCATCCTTCTGTTCTCTGCTAGCATCCTTCTGTTCTCTGCTAGCTTCCTTCTGTTATCTGCTAGCTTCCTTCTGTTCTTTGCTAGCTTCCTTCTGTTCTCCGCTAGCATCCTTCTGTTCTCTGCTAGCTTCCTTCTGTTCTCTGCTAGCTTCCTTCTGTTCTCTGCTAGCTTCCTTCTGTTCTTTGCTAGCTTCCTTCTGTTCTCTGCTAGCTTCCTTCTGTTCTCTCCTAGCTTCCTTCTGTTCTCTGCTAGCTTTATTTTGTTCTCTGCTAGCTTCCTTCTGTTCTCTGCTAGCTTTCTTCTGTTCTCTGCTAGCTTCCCTCTGTTCTCTGCTAGCTTTATTCTGTTCTCTGCTAGCTTCCTTCTGTTCTCTGCTAGCTTTATTCTGTTCTCTGCTAGCTTCCTTCTGTTCTCTGTTAGCTTCCTTCTGTTCTCTGCTAGCTTTCTTCTGTACTCTGCTAGCTTCCTTCTGTTCTCTGCTAGCTTCCTTCTGTTCTCTGCTAGCTTTCTTCTGTTCTCTGCTAGCTTCCCTCTGTTCTCTGCTAGCTTTATTCTGTTCTCTGCTAGCTTCCTTCTGTTCTCTGCTAGCTTTATTCTGTTCTCTGCTAGCTTCCTTCTGTTCTCTGTTAGCTTCCTTCTGTTCTCTGCTAGCTTTCTTCTGTACTCTGCTAGCTTCCTTCTGTTCTCTGCTAGCTTCCTTCTGTTCTCTGCTAGCTTCCTTCTGTTCTCTGCTGGCGTCCTTCTCAGCTAACAAGACAACTGATTTCCATTAACATCTCACGTGAAATGTTTCCTTGTTTTTGTTCTTTCTGGTTCCAGCCTGGTCTCATGAAAAGGTAATTTGACGTGTTATTATGATGCTTTTTTGTACTTTTGCCCTAATTCTGACCATTTGTCATGTTATTTGAACTGCGTTAGAAGCACCTGGAGAAGCTGGGCCAAACATGTCCTGACATGGCAGCAACTTCAACAAATATGTTACAAGGAGGAGGAGGAGGAGGAGGAGGAGGAGGAGGAGGAGGAGGAGGAGGAGGAGGACGGACTGGTCATCAGCCAAGACCCGGGGTTCTTAAAACGTTTGTCGAGAGATAGATGAAGAAGTGATTTAGCTGGGAAGACCAAAAGGAATTAAGTCACAGCTGAGAGGTGATACAAGAAGCCATGCAAGAGGACCCAAAGACTTGGTGTATAAATTAAAGAGAAGGGCTCCCAGCACAAAGCCTTGGGGTACCCCAATAAGGAGGCCATGACACTTTGGAAGCCTGCGATCCTTTTCTCAGAGAGGACAGATCCACCCTGTCAAAGACTGAGGAGAGGTCTGTAAAGATTAGAGCCTCTGTGGCCGATGGCAGAGGACAGGTCGCTCAGTCTGGTGCAAGAGGAAGTCTGAGACCTGTGTGAAAACGCTCCTTTCGATAACCTCAGACAAGAATAGAGGCAGTGAAACTGCTAAATGGTTCTCAGTTTGAGCCGTGCTCAGAGCAGAGGTGTGAGGCGAGCCTCTGTGAATGCTGTTGGGAGGTTAGTGTTAGGACGGGGTTGGAGGAATAAATATGGAAATGAAGCGTTGTAAGCCAGGGAAGGTCTGCAGAAGGACTGCTGCAGGTGTGACTGATGAAGCCTCACGAGCTCGGATGGGTGGGGCCTTTGACTAAGGAGGGGGGGGCGGTCACAGAGAACTGACCTTTGGAGGAGAACAGAAGGATGTTTACAGGTGGAGAAAAGCTTTTGAGCAACTTGACCTTATTGCAAAAAGGTAGTTTTAGCAGAACTGGAGCCTGATATGAGGGGAGATGGGAGTGGTTTACAGCCTGGAGTTCTGGTTGGGTTCAGAAGAGGTGGAGAAAAGCTTTTGAAAATAAATAAAAATGTCCTTTCCAACCCTGATCTGGTCCTGAAGCAGCCTCCATGACAGTCTGAGCAGCAAAGATGTTCAGAGGAGCTCCAGTTTGTGTTTAAAACAATGTTCCTCAGAGAAAGACTGGAAGGGATCTGCATATTTCTGCCTCTACAGAGCAGAATATCATTAAAGCATTCAGGGAATCTGGAGGAGTTTCAGTGTAAAGGACGAGGGAGCAAGCCTAAGCTGGACCCCGTGACCTCTGACCCCTCAGATCTCTGAGCCTAAGCTGGACCCCGTGACCTCTGACCCCTCAAGCCTAAATACAAGTAAAAGGAAATAGAAGAATTCACTGTGTTTTTATTACGACTTTTTCTAATTTGAGTTGAAAAGCCTAATGAAGGAGATAAATATGAGCAGCGTCACTCACCTGCTCCAGAGTCCCGTCCAGGTGAGAACGGCGACAGTCCGCGCAGGTAAAGGCAGCACAGTCGGCGTGAACGTGCAGCTCACACACTGAAACACACACACACACATGAACGAGCTGAACCAGACGTCCTGAACCAGAGGAACACAATCTGTTTCTGTTGGCAGCACTGATTCACTCAGCTTCACAAAATGGATAAAATCCACCAGAGTCTGGAGCTTTATTTTGATGTCGGAATTCAAGATTTACTTCTTGTCTTAATTGATCTAATAAAGCAGATTCAGTTACTCGGAAATCATTTTTAAACTCAATTTTTCAGGCATCTGTGGGTAAACTGAGATGATCTGAATCTAAACTGAAGTCACTGGATTTTCAGCTATTTTCATGGTTTTTTTTACTGTTTTTCAGCTCTGGTGAGATATATGGAAGAAGCTAAAAGTGATTTAAAGTCATTCGGAGCCTTTTAGAAACTCCTGAAATGACAAACTAAAGGTTGTGAGCAGCAGAATTTGAGGTCATGTGACCGGTTCGGCGTGATTAAAACGTCTAACGAGCTGCGGGTTGAACCGGTCTGAGCGGTGCTGGTCGGACCTTCGCAGCGCAGCGCCGTGCTTCCCTCCGTCTGTTTCCTGCAGACGCAGCAGAACCGCTTCTTCTGACCGGCCGGACCGAAGCAGTGCGCCACCGGCACCTGCAGGGGGCAGCAGAGACACACAGTGAACAAAAGGAAACGCTGATTGGCCGCCTCATAAAACCATGGAAACGAGAGCTGTTGGAGCACCTTCAGGGTCTGAGGAAAACAAACCAGTTTTAGGACTTTTATTCAACCTTTTCTGAAGGATGAAACTGAAATAAAATCTAATTATTAGATGCTTGAAACTTTATTACGATAAATATTTTATTACGATTTTACGCTTCTTTCTTGCTCTGAATGTCACCAACGTATCAGTCAGGATCTGGACTGCCGATGACAAAAGAAATCACTCGTTATTTAGAGCAATTAAATTTAAATTACAGTAAAGCTTATGTGGAACGGTGGGAGGGGCCTGATCAGGCCACTCAAGCTGACCAATGAGAGCACAGTGGATACTTCTGGGGAAAACATCCACTGAAGAACTAAAAGACTGAACAATTCTGGTAAAATTCTCTTGTTTTTCTGTTTTTATCTGTCTGTTTTATCCCCTCGGACAGAACCGACCTCTTCAGACTGAGTAAAGTGTTACTGAACTCCATCCTGACCAAATAACCAAGTTTGTACTAAAAACAAGCTCTAAAAACAAGAATCTTCACTGCTGTGAAAGTCATTTTAAGCGATCTGATTAAATTCTGAACATTCAAAAGATGCCTGAAAGTCAATTTCTTCTCAAAACAAATGAAAGATAAGAATTTGAACCTTTAATGATGCACTCAAAGGGCCTCACCTGCACCAGCGACGGAGTCATGCAGGAACAAACCGTTCGCAGCGTCTTCAGACATTTTTCGTGACACATGAGGTTACAAACTGAGGAGGAGACACAGAGGAGAGAGATCAGAAAACACTGAGCAAGGCACTGCTCAGGTGGAGGTTCAACTCCCAGAAGAGAGCTCCAGCCGTTCCTTCTTCACGGGAACAGAATGATTTTAAGGAACTTTAAGGAACCAAAACCAACCATGAAACTGCAGAACTCTGCAGAACTTTGTGATTAAACTGCTTCTACATACAAACCTTTTCTAATAGCTCCAGTTCCAGGATATCAGTGGAACTGACACAACAGTGAGGAGTTATTCTTGTCTTCTTGTTCTCATAACAAACAGCTCCACAGAGCAGCTTTATTTCATTTATATTTTCAACCAAAATATTAAGTATCGTGTCCCAAAGTGATGGAAACTGGTCCGTCTCCTGTTCTGGCCTTTCTAAACTGAATTCCTGTAACATTCAGAATAAAGAATCATTTTAATGACAAACTAGGGCTGCAGCAAACGACTGTATAAGTCATCCAGTAATTTATCAGTTATTCCATCAATTGATCAAGTAATCCTGCAATAATAACTAAGAGAAAATTGGTTGGTTTATCTTTAAGAAAATGCAAGAAATTTAAGGTTTAAACTGCATGTCAGAAGAATAAAACCAAGTTGAAGTGAAATATTAGGATATTTCTTCAAAGATCAGAGTAGTTCTGGTGACATTTCAACAGAAATTAACCAGTTTGTCCAACACAATAAATACAAGTTTCTTTTTGGAAAAAATAAAGCAGGACAGAAATGAAAAAGTGGCATCTGTTCTCTGCTAGCTTCCTTCTGTTCTCTGCTAGCTTCCCCCTGTTCTCTGCTAGCTTCCTTCTGTTCTCTGCTAGCTTCCTTCTGTTCTCTGCTAGCTTCCCTCAGTTCTCTGCTAGCTTCCTTCTGTTCTCTGCTAGCTTCCCTCTGTTCTCTGCTAACTTCCTTCTGTTCTCTCCTAGCTTCCTTCTGTTCTTTGCTAGCTTCCTTCTGTTCTTTGCTAGCTTCCTTCTGTTCATTGCTAGCTTCCCTCAGTTCTCTGCTAGCTTCCTTCTGTTCTCTGCTAGCTTCCCTCTGTTCTCTGCTAACTTCCTTCTGTTCTCTGCTAGCTTCCTTCTGTTCTTTGCTAGCTTCCTTCTGTTCTTTGCTAGCTTCCTTCTGTTCATTGCTAGCTTCTTTCTGTTCATTGCTAGCTTCCTTCTGTTCTCTGCTAGCTTTCTTTTGTTCTCTGCTAGCTTCCTTCTGTTCTCTGCTAGCTTCCTTCTTTTCTCTGCTAGCTTCCTTCTGTTCTTTGCTAGCTTCCTTCTGTTCTTTGCTAGCTTCCTTCTGTTCTTTGCTAGCTTCCTTCTGTTCTCTGCTAGCTTCCTTCTGTTCTCTCCTAGCTTCCTTCTGTTCTCTCCTAGCTTCCTTCTGTTCTCTGCTAGCTTCCTTCTGTTATCTGCTAGCTTCCTTCTGTTCTCTGCTAGCTTCCTTCTGTTCTTTGCTAGCTTCCTTCTGTTCTCTGCTAGCTTCCTTCTGTTCTCCGCTAGCTTCCTTCTGTTCTCCGCTAGCTTCCTTCTGTTCTCTGCTAGCTTCCTTCTGTTCTTTGCTAGCTTCCTTCTGTTCTCCGCTAGCTTCCTTCTGTTCTCTGCTAGCTTCCTTCTGTTCTCTGCTAGCTTTCTTCTGTTCTCTGCTAGCTTTATTCTGTTCTCTGCTAGCTTCCTTCTGTTCTCTGCTGGCGTCCTTCTCAGCTAACAAGACAACTGATTTCCATTAAAATGTTACGTGAAATGTTTCCTTGTTTTTGTTCTTTCTGGTCTCATGAAAAGGTAATCTGACGTGTTATTATGATGCTTTTTTGTACTTTTGCCCTAATTCTGACCATTTGTCATGTTATTTGAACTGCATTAGAAGCACCTGGAGAAGCTGGGCCAAACATGTCCTGACATGGCAGCAACTTCAACAAATATGTTACAAATATAAATAATTAATTTTATTCAAGTTAACAAGAAGATCTGCAGGGAAACCTGAAGCTGGAAGTTCAGAGACTTTAACATGAAGCTGTAACCAATTCCACTGATGCTTTTAGTAATTCAAACATAAATTAGATCAACAGCTGCATGATAATATAATATATATATAATAATAATCCATTTGCTTTCAGTTTATAGTTCCAGTATAAGATATTCTAAATTTTAATACAGCTGCAAAAAATGAGCTGGTATAAGAAGATATTGCTGGTTATTGATGTATGCTAAAGATATTATCACCAAGACATACAGCCTGCATTCTTCTCCTCTCTTTGTCTTCATTGCCCATGCGTTGTGGCATCGGTCTCCTTCAAAAAGATGTGAAATTATAGTTTTTCCTCCACTAAATAATGCAATTTCTTCAGTTAAAAAGGCTGCCACAAAGAGAGCAGCATAATTTGAGCGAAAAGTCTCTCAGTCAGTTGAATAAAAACATCTAAATGATATAAAATGGCACATATTATGATGAAGATTTGATCAAACCCTCCACCTGAGGCAATGAAAGCCATGAGAAAAGGAAGCTGATGTGTTCTGCTTGCGTTTCTTTTCAGAACAGCTTGACTTTTCGCTCAGATAAAGCCTCTCCTGGCGCTGTGAAACACCCTGATGATGACACAACGAGACAGAACAAAAGCTGCCTTCCCACCTCGAGTGAACACAGTTGTTTTTGTCCATTTTCTCTCACTGTGGTAAACCTCAGTCAAGTTTCACATGCGCAGCTCGTCACAAGCCGCGACAAAGCAGCCGAGGCCGGAGGATATCAGTCAGGTTTTTCCTGTCCAGGAGCTCCATTAAAACGTGTGATGAAGGCGGCTCCTGAACACCAGTGACTCAGCACAGACTCACAGCTGATATTTCTTACCATCACTTCTTGTGCACAAAGAGGCATTTTCAGTCACTTCTGTGAACCCAGAGTTGTTCAAACAGCCGCTGACCACCAAATGCAGCGCAATAAGAGGACTGACAGTCCTTATTTTCATCTTTATTTATCTTTTAATCTCTCTTTGCTCTGCGATACTCACATTCTCACTCTGGAGCTTTATTTCCTCCTACAGTCTAACTGTGGTTTTACTTTATCAGAGCTCACAGTTTCCTGCAGATAAAATCAGACTCAGCCATCATCTAAACTGACAAACTGTGCTTCCTTCAGTAAACTATTTTCTGAGGATAATAAGAGGCCTGACACACCTTCGCCTGCCTCTTTGTCAGGTTGGTTGAGTTTGGTGTGAAGATCAGTTTGTCAGGATGAACCAATCGGAAGGCGGAGGGCTCAGATCAGGTTTTCCCTGTCGGTTTTCCTCATGACAACGAGTTTAAAGAGTCTTTTACAATAGAGACGACCGAGCCACAGCTTTACTGCTGCCAGAGCAGCGTCAAACTGAAATATCGTAGAGTTTTCACACGTTTATGAACCAGAACTGACAGTAAAACCTGCGGTTCGTGTTTATTTAATCATGATGTTTACTTCCTGAAGTCAGACAGCAAAAATGCAAATGTAATGCAAATCTGATCAGGCTGAGCTAAATATAGAACACAGTGTAAAACACTTTATTCTACACTCAAACCATTTTAAATTTCATACCTGCAACACATCCCAGAAAACCTGAGCAAGACTGGAAGGGATCTGCCTATTTCTGCCTCTACAGAGCAGAATATCATTAAAGCATTCAAGGAACCTGGAGGAGTTTCAGTGTAAAGGACGAGGGAGCAAGCCTAAGCTGGACCCCGTGACCTCTGACCCCTCAGACGCTGCATCAAGAACCGTCATTCATCAGCAGCTGATAGCAGCACTTGGACAAGGGATTACTGTGGAAACCTTTGTCCAGCACCACAATACAGAGTTCCATTCCCAAGCTTTACTGTGCAGGAAAGAGGCCTGATGTTCACCTCGTCCACTTCTCTGGGCTCGGAGGCGTCTGGGATGGACCGTCACACGGTGGAAACGTGTGCTGTGGTCAGACCCATCAGTATTCCACATCTTTGTTGGAAGAAATGGAGCAAAGAGCAAAAGCAGCATCCAGCCTGCTGTCAGCAGCCAGTCCCTGCAGCCAGGCTCTGTGATGGTATGGGGTTGGATCAGGGGGCAAAGCTCATTTCCACTTCTGTGACGGCAGCATTAATGCAGAAAAGCTCTCTGAGATTTTACAGCAACATATGCTGCCTTCAAGGCCACATCTTTTCCTGGGACGTCCCAGCATTGTTCAAGCAGACCATGGAAAACCACATTCTGCCACAGTCCAAAGGCCTGGCTGAGGAAGAAGAGGTACGGGTGCTGGACTGGCTGCCTGCAGTCCTGACCTGTCCCCAGCAGAGAAACAACCACCCCCCCGCACTGCTGCACACCTTAAGACCTGTTTAAGGAGGAATGGGACAAAATAACAGCTGGAACTCTGCATCACCTGGTTTCCTCAGAGTCAGAACGGCTTTAAGTGTTGGCAGAAGGACACAAAGTGTTTGGTCATTATTTGGTATATTTTGGTCATTATTTGGTATAATTTGGTCATTATTTGGTATAATTTGGTCATTATTTGGTATATTTGGTCATTATTTGGTATATTTTGATCATTATTTGGTGTAATTTGGTCATTATTTGGTGTAATTCGGTCATTATTTGGTGTAATTTGGTCATTATTTGGTGTAATTTGGTCATTGTTGGTATTCAGACGTGTTTGCATGAAGAATGGGACAAAATAACAGCTGGAACTCTGCATCACCTGGTTTCCTCAGAGTCAGAGCGGCTTTAAGTGTTGGCAGAAGGACACAAAGTGGGAAAAGGTTCACTGACTTTATGGGATGCTGCAGGTCTGAGGTGTAGAAATGATGTTTGTTCACAGATTAAATGAAGCTGAACAGGAAACATGTTGAGTTCAGACTGTCTGACAGGAAGTAAAAGTCAGAGAAAACATCAAAATAACTGTTTTCTTCATCTGTTTTTGCAGAAAACTATCCCAAGTTTTTCCAATTTGTGGCTGTAAAAGTTATTTTAAGCCTTTTAGGAATGTTATAACATGTAAAACTGATCAGTTTAGTCAGTTTATGGGGTTGACAGAATGAGTAAAGGCTGAAAATCAACACATACAACCCCCCCCCCCGCACTGCTGCACACCTTAAGACCTGTTTAAGGAGGAATGGGACAAAATAACAGCTGGAACTCTGCATCACCTGGTTTCCTCAGAGTCAGAACGGCTTTTCTGAACATTTCTGAAAGAAACAGCCAGTTAAAGCAGAGAATCTGTTGCTGATTTTACTGTTTCCACTGATTCTCGTGTCCAGATCAGGTTCTTTTCCAGCCTGTCTGATACCTCAGTGTAAGTCTGCAGCATTAAAAGTTGAAGTTAAATTGTTTGACCCTCAGATTGAACCTTCAGCTTGTCAGAAACACTTTAATGCCGCAGCTGTTTGATGTGACACTCAGTTTCATCTTTAATTCAAAGAAAATGGTCAATAAAACATCTTCCTTCTTAAGAGGTGCAGCAGGAGCACACAGAGCCATGGAAAGATGATAAAGAACAACCTGCTGGTTTCCTCTGAGACACAAACATGTTGTTTACACGGCGGCAGTGGATGAAGCGTCCTGATGACATCACAGATTTGAGTTAATCCAAGTGACGGCTTAAAGAAGAAACATTATGTAATCATGGCGGAACCTTTTCAGAACGCTTTAAACTGCAGATAGTGATGAAGAGGAGGAGGGAACAGACTCCCAGCATCCCTGCCAGTCTGCTGTTACCATGCCAACCAGAGGAAGCAAATCACAACTCGACTACAGATATAAACACGGCATTAGACTTCCTCAGACAGAGGAGGCGAACAATGTGTTACTGGGCAGAATGGAAAGGAAAGGAAAGGAAAGGAAAGGAGGAGGTAGGGAAGGAGGAAGGAGGAGGAAAGGAAGAGGGAAGGAGGAGGAAAGGAGGAGGAAAGGAGGAGGAAAGGAAAGGAAAGGAAGAGGGAAGGAGGAGGAAAGGAAAGGAAAGGAGGAGGTAGGGAAGAAGGAAGGAGGAGGAAAAGAAAGGAAAGGAAAGGAAGAGGAAAAGAGGAGGAAAGGAGGAGGAAAGGAAGAGGAAAGGAAAGGAAAGGAAAGGAAAGGAAGAGGAAAAGGATGGGAGGAGGAAGAAGGGAAAGGAAAGGAAAGGAAAGGAAAGGAGGAGGTAGGGAAGAGGGAAGGAGGAGGAAAGGAAGAGGAAATGAAAGGAAAGGAAAGGAAGAGGAAAAGGATGGGAGGAGGAAGAAGGGAAAGGAAAGGAGGAGGTAGGGAAGGAGGAAGGAGGAGGAAAGGAAAGGAAAGGAGGAGGTAGGGAAGAGGGAAGGAGGAGGAAAGGAAAGGAAAGGAGGAGGTAGGGAATAGGAAAGGAGGAGGAAAGGAGGAGGAAAGGAAAGGAAAGGAAGAGGGAAGGAGGAGGAAAGGAAAGAAAGGAAAGGAAAGGAAAGGAAAGGAAAGGAAGAGGGAAGGAGGAGGAAAGGAAAGGAAGAGGAAAGGAAAGGAAAGGAAAGGTGGAGGTAGGGAAGAGGAAGAGGAAGAGGAAGAGGAAAGGAAATGAGGAGTTAGGGAGGAGGAAAGGAAAGGAGGAGGTAGGGAAGAGGGAAGGAAAGGTGGAGGAGAAAAGGAAAGGAAAGGAAAGGAAAGGAAAGGAAAGGAAGGGAAAGGATGCCTCCGGGTATGTCCAGCTGCAGATGTTGCAGTCAGATTATCACTCTTTCCTCTAACTGGGCCTGGATCAGAACCTGTCGGATCTGACGGGTCAGTTCCGGGTCAGGTTCGGGTCAGACTCACGAACAACATCTGGAAGTTTAATTCTCGCTGAGAGCACCGCTGCTGCACTTGTGGTGTCACGTGCTCCTGTTTTGGCCGTAAATAAATGATGTCACGGTGCGAATTAAACCCATTTCGTGGTCTTACCTTCACACAGGAAGCCGATGAGCCCCCAGATGAAGTCGCTGCAGCTATGGCAGAAGGTGGGTTTGGTCAGGGTGACTCTCCTGAAGCAGTGGCCCGGCGCGGAGCTCTGGTACTTGGGCCGGAGCCCCGGGGACTGCTGCGCCCTCTTCTTCACCGCCAGCGGGCTCGCTGTCCGGCAGTCCGCGGTGTCAGGGTCCGCCGGGCTGGGCCGGCCCGAGTCGGCCATATCCTTCCACCCAAGCGCTCCAACAAACTCCCCAACAACACGGGGTACAGTTCGGCTAACTTCTGCCGCAGGGAAGCCGGGGTTTCTTTCAGATATTCCACCCCCAGTGCAGAGACATCCCACCGGGCCACAGACAGCGGCGCTGCCCAGCGAAGCTGCGCTGTGCTCGGCGAGGATTCCTAAGTTGTCCCCTTCTTCGGAAGCTGAATAACCAAGTCTAAAAGTACAAAGCAAGACACCAGTCTGCGACAGAGCAACACAAACAAGATTTTATGGTAGATATGACGTCGTTGTCCGCCGGTGGAGAGTCATTCCCTCGGCTGGAGCCAGCGGTGCTGCCCGGCGCAGACGGCACCGAAGTCGGTGTTCCTAATGGAGGAGCCGTGGAGCGAGCTGTCTCACTCCTGGAAGAGAAATCGAGTATCCAGAGACTCACAGTTTGTGTTCCGAGGAGGTGAATCGACGGATCGAGCCTTTTCGACGCCGTTTTCTGACGATCGCGCCCCACGTCGAGCAGATCCTCCGCCCGGAGACAGCGGTGCCACCCAGCGGCGCAGCGCGGAGGAGATTCCCGGAGCCGCCCGCTCAGGAGGCTGCGAGGCTGAAAGATGACTATCGATCCGGTAAACCTGCAAAGCGAGCGTGTCTGCAGCGGTATGACGTCTCAGAAGCGAGTGGGTGATGATGGTGTTTCCAGTCAGAGCGATCCGTCACTCAGCGGAACACCAGCCGGCCCACACCCGGGAGACAGGCACGCGAAACCGGGCGGTGAGACGCTCAAAAGCCGCCGGCGGAGATGGAGATGGACGCTGATCAACAAGTGTGCAGTCCGCCTCGGTGGGGCCGCTTTCATTCAGGGTTTCTTCTTCCTTTTCGGTGTCTGATTCTTCTTCCGTGTCGGAGTTTCCAGCGCTGATTTACTCCTCCTCCTCCCTCCGCTTCATCTCCTTACCTCGCCTCCTTTCCTTCCTCCCTTCTTTCAGTCTGCGCCCTGCATCCTTTCCTTTTCCTGTGGGCCAACAGTTTCCTAACAACACGCATTTCCTCCCATTGCCTCTTTCCTTCCTCTTTTTTAGTACTTCTTCCATTTTTCTCTCTCAGAGCCTGTTGCCCAGACATGAACTAAATTCAGCATCATCCTTTTTCTTTGCCTCCCGAACAAAGGTCTGACTTCATATGAAATTCTTTCATTGCATTTTTACAGGCCCCCTTGTTCCTCATTGTGCCACAACTGGGCTGCGAATAGCTGCTTCCTGCATCACAAATCTGTTAAAGAGATTATTTTTAAAGCATCCTGCTGCTTTATTCTGGTTTTCTAACATATATCTGCATCCTCTTTTCTTCACATTGAAAACTAGGGACCTGACAGTTGGTTTAAAGTTGAATTTAAACCTTTAAGCCAGTGATCCTCAGTCTGGGGTCTAACCCAAACATGTGGAAGACCATAATGACCCGTTATGTTGTCAGAACTCTTTGAAAAGCCTCCACATGACCAAAAAATGCTGCGATAAGAGTTCTGACCAGAACTCGAAGGATAGATCATGTTTTGCCAGTTTAGGCTTCTCTTCACTGGTGACATATTGAGTAAAACTCCTTCTTCCTGTTCCTGGGAGCAGATATCAGGGCGTCTGAAGGTGTAAAACTCCCCAAAAACACAACCCTGGGATTTATTTAGTCCCCTTTGTCTGATTTTAATTTCTAAAGTAGTCACTCCTTAAGTTGGCTCCGCCTCCTCTGCTAAGCCCCGCCCACTCACATCCACCCTGCTGGACGGATGAAGCCAGCTTCTGGTGGAAATGTTCTGCTGTCAGCTGCACTGAGGAGCATGCATCTTCCATCCAGCAGCAGCCTCAGAGGATATAAGAGCCCAGTGGATAAACTATATCTGAGGCTAATGTTCCAGCAGAGTTAGCTAAAGACTGTGAATGTGCAGCAGACACTTTTCATCCCACTGTTTTAACAACTTGGTCCAGTTCAACGCTGGACTGAAGGAACTGAGCCACAAAGAGGATCAGTTCCAACTCTCAGAGCCTGAACTTCAGAGCAGGGAAATGGAAGCATCTGAGAAATAACTCCTCATGGTTTATTTACTGATTTATTTCTTCCTTTAGCAGCAGCTAACGCTAACAGCTAACACTAACAGCTTAGCTAATGAAGATGACGTACACCAACTTCTAAGGAGTTACTGCTGTTCCTTTCTGAAAGATGAACATTATTGTTCCCACATTACTTTGTTAGCTGAAGCTTTCTAGCTGAACGGTTCCGTTCTGTAACTCAGACAACCTGCAGCTGTGTTTAAGGTGTGTTTCCAACACAACACCGGTCCTCTCCTCACTCTCGGTGTGCTAACGTTAGATTATCGGCATGTTTCTGATAAAGATGGAGGTCTCCAGGTACAACTGTTTAATGAGGTTAATATATCCAAAATGTTTAAACGCAGTAATTAACGGTTCACATGCATTACTACGAGTTACGCTGTGCACATCTCTGGCTTGGTCCATTACTGTTGGTGAGAAAGCATCGTTTGCTAGCATCTGCTGCTAACTTACAGCTAACTGCTAACTTAGTGCTAACTGCCAACTTACTGCTACCTGCTAACTTACAGCTTACTGCTAACTCACAGCTAACTGCTAACTCACAGCTAACTGCTAACTTACAGCTAACTGCTAGCTTACAGCTAACTGCTAACTTACAGCTAACTGCCAACTTACAACTAACGTAGTGCTAACTGCTAACTTACAGCTAACTGCTAACTCAGAGCTAACTGCTAACTCACAGCTAACTGCTAACTTACAGCTAACTGCCAACTTACAGCTAACATAGTGCTAACTGCTAACTTACAGCTAACTGCTAGCTTAGTGCTAACTGCTAACTTACAGCTAACAGCTAACTTACAGCTAACTGCTAGCTTAAAGCTAACTGCTAACTTACAGCTAACTGCTAACTCACAGCTAACTGCTAACTTAGTGCTAACTGCTAACTTACAGCTAACTGCTAACTTACAGCTAACTGCTAACTTAGTGCTAACTCACAGCTAACTGCTGACTTAGGGCTAACTGCTAACTTACAGCTAACTGCTAACTTACAGCTTACTGCTAACTTACAGCTAACTGCTAACCTGTTTCCCTCTGGGATCAGTAACTATCTGTATCTACAGAGCTGTTTCTGGTCTGACTGCAGGAACAGCTTCATTCTGTCTGTGTTTCTGCATTAAATCACTCAGCAGCTGTCCAGATGTTGATGAGGTAACGCAGGTAAACACACCTGAACTCTCCACAGCAGCATGGCAGCATGTCCTCAGCCAACCTACATACAGAAACTAACGTCCTGTTTGAATCTCTCTGGTAGCTCCTTGAAACTGATATAATTCCACATTTCTGTCAGAGAGTCTGTGCTGCTGGAATTAAACTGTTGGGCTTCTTCAAATAAAGCGACCATGAACTGACTTTATGTCCGTTGGTTAAACACTGAAGACTTGTTTTACTCCCATTCAACCCTGAGTCCAACAGAAACAACGTCTCCAACACAGTT
The DNA here is from genome assembly GCF_036924035.1 of Leuresthes tenuis. Classification (NCBI taxonomy): domain Eukaryota; kingdom Metazoa; phylum Chordata; class Actinopteri; order Atheriniformes; family Atherinopsidae; genus Leuresthes; species Leuresthes tenuis. The sequence continues at coordinate 1,080,375 of NW_027325365.1, forward strand.
TTCTTCTAATTCAAACCACATCAGAAAGCTTTTATTGTAGCATCGTTTTTCTATTTCAATGTGTGCAGAACAGATCAATCTGGGCGGACTTCTGCATCTTAATGACATAATCTGGAGAGAGATGCTCTGATCATGTGGTGAAACTCATTTGGTTGTGACTGAACTGGGTCAGAAAACTGCACAGGCCGCATGTGACCACTAGATGGCAGTGTGACGCAGTAAATATGGGGAGAAACTAGACTAAACAATTTTTAGTTCCCATTCAAAGTGGATACAAATAATGTAATTAAGCTTCTTCATTTCACACTAACTGAAGCTCCATATTTTCTCCATTATTCATATTATTTCAGCTGCACTGAACAAAAAGAGTCAATCAGGGACATTTTTCTTTCATTCAGTTGTTTAATAGTTACATTAAATTCAAATCAAATCAAATCTAAAATGAGGAAAGTTAACTTTCATACAGTATAAGCTCAACTTCTTTATTTAATTTGGTAATATTCATCAATTTCTTTTCTCAATGTCATCAATTCATCAAACGTTTGACCAGCAGGTGGCGCTGCAGGTCAGCAAATTGTTAGGAAATCCTTCAGCTGATCCAGTGTTTTGATTTAACTGCAGTGAAATCATCATATGATGACATTTTCAGATGCTTCTGTGAGTTTTTGGAATAATAATTTTGACTAATTTCACATGATGCACAACAGAAAAAAGATCTTTGGATGTGTTTATCCACCACAGTGTTGCATTAATAAAATATACAACATTCAGAGGTATATTTTATTATTGATGATAAATAGCTGAGAATGTTTTAATCTGTCAGGACCAGGAGACAAATCATGTCAGCGGATTTTTCCTTATTTCACAGATGTATCAGCTGTTTTTAATCCAAAAAGACACATGACAGCACATTTAATGACATTAATGTCATCTGAAACACACAAATGTAAACATGCAAAAAACTGTTTAAGGGGACACTCAGTGAATGGAAGTAAAAAAAAAATCTGCAACAAAGAGACAAAAATGACCAGAAAGTGACTAAATAAACCAAAAAGAGACAAAAAAGTGATAAAAAAGACCAGAAAGTGACAAAAAAAGACCACAAAAAGACCAGAAAGAGAGAAAAAATTGATAAAAAAGACATTAAAACGACAAATAGACCACAAAGAGAGAAAAAAGACCAGAAAGTGACAAAAAAGACCAAAAAGAGACAAAATAAACCAGAAAGAGACAAAATAAACCAAAAAGAGAGAAAATAAACCAAAAAGAGAGAAAATAAACCAAAAAGAGACAAAAAAGTGATAAAAAAAGACCAGAAAGAGACAAAATAAACCAAAAAAGAGACAAAAAAGTGATAAAAAAGACCAGAAAGAGAGAAAATAAACCAAAAAAGAGAGAAAATAAACCAAAAAGAGACAAAAAAGTGATAAAAAAAGACCAGAAAGAGACAAAATAAACCAAAAAGAGACAAAAAAGTGATAAAAAAGACCAGAAAGAGACAAAATAGACCAAAAAGAGACAAAAAAGTGATAAAAAAGACCTTAAAATGACAAAGTAGACCAGAAAGAGAGAAAACAGTAAAGCCACAGTGAAGGTTTATCATGTCACAGCTGGTCTGCAGCTGGTATTTTACTCCTTAGAGTTATTTATGGAAATTTAGGCATTTGACTTCCCATATAATTGAGAATATGTGGGGTCAAAATGTGCCAACAGTGAACTTCCTTCCTTTGGTCCACAGCTGGGCATCGAAAGCTCCAATAAGAGAGAAGTGTGACAGCTGTCAGGAACAGCTGCAGCGCTCTGTGTTGGTGAATGCTGCCCCCTTCTGGACAGAGGGTCACATCACAGGCAGGTGAAAGGTCACGGACGCACCTTGCTGCTGTGACAGTGACCTCAGGCTTTTATCAGCCGTCTGCAGACGCTAACTCGGAGCAGGCAGCGTTTCTGCTGAAGCCTTTGGCTCCTTATCAGCTTCAGTTACAACATGAAAGACATTCTTTCCTGTAACACGAGTCGACACCAAGCGCTTATCTGGCTACAAGCTGATATCTTTAAGTAGCAGCCATCACATGACTGTTTATTCTAAGAAGAGCAGAGTCAGTGAAGGAACTCACGTGTTTCAAAGCTTTATTTATGTACAATAAACATCTGGAATGGTTGTTAACATATTTACACATATTTACATCAGGAAAAAGCCTTTTAAAACACTAATATTTGAAGAGAATAGTGAAAGTCTTGATCTAACTATTCGAGTTTTCTGAGTGAAACTTGTGTGGTTAGTAGTAAATATGATTACTGTAATTCAGCGGCTCGAGTTGAAACGAACTCAAGTAAAAACGCACTTTTCTTAATATAAGAAACACACGAACATATGTACAAGTGGAAGGTGTCACACACACAGTCCAGGTTAGCGGACGCTACGCTACGCAGAACCTTTACTTCACATTTTGGAAGAGGTTTAAAAATATTCTAAAACTCTCGGTGCATTAATTAAATGTGCAACATTATCGAATTACTGCAATTCAAAGCACTTAAGAAGATAAAAAAAATGTTACGTTTAAGGAAATATCCTTAATAAAAGCTTCTTTTCAGCATAAATTCATATTTCCTCGTCTTGCTGAGTTAAAAAGTGCGTTTGCCTTCTAATTGATAAATAGCTTAAAACATTTTATTTCATTTCTCTTCAAATCTAACGATTGAATTCAGTGAATGTGGCGTCACGCTGTGCAACAACAACATTTCTGTCGTTGTTACTCAGCTGGTCTCAATAAATCACTGAGAAAATAACACAAGAATCTCTTTTCAGAGCCAGAATCACATCTAATCAATTAGGATTCGGTTCTGTTCCCAACAGGCTCCTCCCACTGACCGCTGTAACCAATCAGAACTGGACCCAGTCTGTGAACGCACCACACAACGAGCTGCACGTGCACGAAGTTCGGATGCTCCTGTACCAAGCAGCTGAGTGTGTTTCCTGAACATCTGCAGTCCTACGAACTCCTGAAGAGCCGCAGAGAGAGTTCGTAGGTCAGAAACATGGTGGAGCTCATCGGGAAGCCTCTGATGGCGTTTACTGACGCTCCCCGGAAGAAAACCTGCGAAACAACGAGGTTTGAGTTATATGCTCAAAGTGCTACTGTGTTTAAAGTGGAGTTAACTCATCTATGCTGGAGCCCTAATGGATTAAACCGGCTTCCGCTGGTTATTTTCCCAACGAGGCGAACGGATCCTCAGCTGCTGCTTTAGCTCGTTCTCCTTTTTTCTCTTTAGCGGCAGATCGTTAGCATCGCTAAGCTTCATGTGTGAGGGATCCTCAGCTGCTGCTTTAGCTCGTTCTCCTTTTTTCTCTTTAGCGGCAGATCGTTAGCATCGCTAAGCTTCATGTGTGAGGAATCCTCAGCTGCTGCTTTAGCTCGTTCTCCTTTTTTCTCTTTAGCGGCAGATCGTTAGCATCGCTAAGCTTCATGTGTGAGGGATCCTCAGCTGCTGCTTTAGCTCATTCTCCTTTTTTCTCTTTAGCGGCAGATCGTTAGCATCGCTAAGCTTCATGTGTGAGGGATACTCTGCTGCTGCTTTAGCTCATTCTCCTTTTTTCTCTTTAGCGGCAGATCGTTAGCATCTCTAAGCTTCATGTGTGAGGGATACTCTGCTGCTGCTTTAGCTCATTCTCCTTTTTCTCTTTAGCGGCAGATCGTTAGCATCGCTAAGCTTCATGCATGAGGGATACTCTGCTGATGCTTTAGCTCGTTCTCCTTTTTTCTCTTTAGCGGCAGGTTGTTAGCATCGCTAAGCTTCATGCATGAGGGATACTCAGCTGCTGCTTTAGCTCGTTCTCCTTTTTTCTCTTTAGCGGCAGGTTGTTAGCATCGCTAAGCTTCATGCATGAGGGATACTCAGCTGCTGCTTTAGCTCGTTCTCCTTTTTTCTCTTTAGCGGCAGATCGTTAGCATCGCTAAGCTTCATGTGTGAGGGATCCTCAGCTGCTGCTTTAGCTCGTTCTCCTTTTTTCTCTTTAGCGGCAGATCGTTAGCATCGCTAAGCTTCATGCATGAGGGATCCTCAGCTGCTGCTTTAGCTCGTTCTCCTTTTTTCTCTTTAGCGGCAGATCGTTAGCATCGCTAAGCTTCATGTGTGAGGGATACTCAGCTGCTGCTTTAGCTCGTTCTCCTTTTTTCTCTTTAGCGGCAGATCGTTAGCATCGCTAAGCTTCATGTGTGAGGGATACTCAGCTGCTGCTTTAGCTCGTTCTCCTTTTTTCTCTTTAGCGGCAGATCGTTAGCATCGCTAAGCTTCATGCATGAGGGATACTCAGCTGCTGCTTTAGCTCGTTCTCCTTTTTTCTCTTTAGCGGCAGATCGTTAGCATCGCTAAGCTTCATGCATGAGGGATACTCAGCTCCTGCTTTAGCTCGTTCTCCTTTTTTCTCTTTAGCAGCAGATCGTTAGCATCGCTAAGCTTCATGCATGAAGGATACTCAGCTGCTGCTTTAGCTCGTTCTCCTTTTTTCTCTTTAGCGGCAGATCGTTAGCATCGCTAAGCTTCATGCATGAGGGATACTCAGCTGCATGTCAGAACCAGCTCTGAGCTCTCAGTCTTGTCTTTTTCTCTGCATCATAGCGGATAAATGAGCAGATCAGACATAATTACAGCACAGATAACTAGCTTTACTCTCACATCTTATTTACTCTGGGAGGTGATTACTTTCTACCGGATCAATAACGAAGCAGGAACACTGTCACAACTCGGCCTTACTCTGAAAGATGGATGAAATTCAAGCCCCAGCAGGTCATTTAACGCGGGGAAACTGTCCTGTAATAACCTGAGTCATTGATCGATGAGCATCAAGTCACATGAGCAGCTCGGCTTCTCACAGCAGCTCAGGATCTTTTGGTATTGATCACTTGGCAAATGTTTGCCAAACACATTCAATGAAGATTTCCCACATTGGAAATGGCAGCAGTTTGTCTTAATTTTGCAACCTTTTATGTAACAGTTTCTGGGAAACGTCTTTTATGACTCTGTTCTTAATGCTTTGTGATGTGAATCCTTCTCACATGACTTTCAGCAGGTTTCAGGGAAGCCTGACAGGAACCTTTAATGATCAGATTAATGATTAAAACAGCAGGACGTTTCCAAGTAAACGAAGTAATGAAGCATAAACTGGCCTGAGTTAAACATCCTTATTTCACCATAAACCTGATTCTGTTCTTCTGTTTAATGACCAAAACAATGCAGCACAATGAATGCAACCATTATCCAAAGATATGTCCAAAACAACTGAAGTGACTCATTTTAATCTGACAAAAAAGGCAAATAAAGTTTTTCTTCATTAACAGAACAGCCACACAGCTCCAAAAGGTGCCCTTTATGATGCCTGCAGGGCTCTTTCAGTCGGGCCTTTTAGCTCTGAGGTCGAACTCACTCGTGGTTTTTTTGTTCTGGACTGTTTTATCCCTTAAGGTCACAGCCGAGCCGAAGGTCATTTCAGTTAGTCTGATAACACATAAACCCCGAGCTGAAACTTAGCGAGACCTGGTGGGAAAAGGAAGCCGTCACTGCAGAGTCAAAGAGGCAGAAACAACTGAAAATGATCGACCAACAGCACGAAAACACCATCTTTAATGATCTGGCGCTATAAAGTGTGACGCACAGTTTCCTCTCTCACAGCATCTGATAATCAATAGCTTCTCTCTCCACACTTTCAGCTTAAACTTCAGCCGTTTGGAAGTTTCAGCAGAGAGAGAAAAGTATTAAACAACTAAGCTAGAATTTATGGACAAATTCAGCATGAGATGACTCCTAATTCATGGTTGACTTTTGGGGGAAATCATGCTTTGCTTTCAGCTAAAAGAGGTGGAGAAGTCCAGTTCTGCCTGCTTCCAGTTCTGCTGTAACCCGGAGGTCAGAGGTCGGAGGTCACGTGCTCACCTGCGCTCCCTCGGTCCTGTAACTGTCGCTGATGCAGTGTAAAACTCCCTTGTACTTCCTCTGCAGCTGAGCGTCGGCCTGCATTCGACTCTTCACCACGTCGGCCGGCGTAGCCGTGACCCAGGAAATGGACCCTGAGGAAGAGGAAGAGTCAGGGTTAGGGTTCAAGGCCCAGCTCCAGTCATATAAAAGCAGAAATGTTAACAATAAGGTTGTTAGCTTAGACTTCAGGAACATGTTTCAGTCAGGAAGCCTCAGAAATGACTCCATATGGCCAAAGAAACCACATAATGGTGCATTTATCAGGTCTAATCTGACTGGAATCTGTCGGTTTAAGTTAAAAAAAGCCGTTACACAGTAAGTCTAAATGAGACGTTTACTGAACGTCTGAATCGTGGGACAAACAGCCTTTTCAGTTCCTACTTTCAGGCCAAACATCGGGGCCTCTTGAGTTACGGCACAGTTGATTCTGGCCGTCTCTGTGCAACGTTTTGTCTGCATCACGTGTTCTCAGTCGGCCAGCCTGCATCTGGAAGCAATCGAGCTGAGGGCTGCGGTGTTTATCCACACAGCCCTCATTGGCTGGATGCTAACACACCTTTTATGCTGTACGTTTCTGTGCTGATAACAACCACGAGAGCCCCACATACGGAAGAAATTATGTCAGTTTCTTGAAATTATTGCCTGGGAATGAGGTCATCACACCAGAAAAGTCTTTCTGAAACTCAGGTCACGGATATCTGTGACACATCATCCCAGATAAAGAATAATCAGGGTTTCACAAGTCAAATAAACAGAAAAACACGCTTCCTGCAGTAAAGGAGCACATGGAAGACAATAAAAGGTCTGAAAACAAGCAGAAATCATCCAAAATACAGACAAAGACCAAGATGGAAGCTTTCTTTTACAGTCTGTGACACAGCAGGGAGACTGAATTTATCAAAAATAAGTTGTTATCTGGATGCAGCTGAAGTTCAGTCTTTAGATTTACAACCGTCTGTATCTTCTTACCCTCTGATCCAAGTAAAATATGCAGATTTTACTTCACTTTGTCTTACTTTGGATACTGAATTTAACTTATTTTAACTTATCAGCAGCAAAACACAAGAGCTGCAAACAGCGATCAGTCATTAAGGTCAACAAGGGGTGAAAAAATGACTAATAATAGTTAGATATCAATTCTACAAGTGTTTAAACCTTTTAAAAGAATGCTTCAACAGTCAAAGTTCATCATTCTGGAGGCTTTTTAGGTAAGCGTCAGGTTTTGGGAGGATTCTCTGTGAGTGATAATCTAATTTAGAATGTTTTATATATAGAAGCCGACAGTAAGGAATACGATCTGGAGCTATCAAATCACCAGAAGAAGAGCCGAGCAACCCCTGCTCGTGGTCTGCAGACTCTGAAAACATTTAAGAGTGAATGGACTCTGACTCTTCAATAAAAACAAATTATTGACCAGGAACGGAGCTACAGGGGTGTTTTCTGTAAGTTATCAGAGCCAAAACTGTCAAATACAGGCTGAAACACTGAAAAGAGTTCCTGTTAACTCCCTCTCTCCATCAGTTGATCAACTTCCTGCTCCGAGACCCAACATTCAGCTCAGCAACATGCACAGAGCGAATGCCATGTTGGTCTCCTACTCTGCGGCTTCCAGCACGAACACCTCCAACAGGAAAGCTTCTGACCAAATCTCACAATGAAACAGAAAACCTTCCGAACACATTTCATTGGTGATGTTCAAAAGCTGAACATTAAATGCTAAATTTACCTGCTAATCCGCCAGCGAGCCATATAGAGCAAGGATGAGGGCTGGATGAGGCGTCTGGTCTCAGCAGGTCACAGAAGAAGGCGTAAGGCAGGAAATAGAGCGTGTATCCAGGGACGTCCCTGAGGATCATGGCCCCGGCCCCTCTGTAGAGGCCCTGGAGGCCCTCAGTCTGCAGGATGCTGCTGATGCAGTGGATGGGGCCTCGGTAGAGCTGCTGGCTGGGAATGTTGACGGAGCGCAGCGGGATGCTGGTTCCACTGGGCACGTTACCAGCAAGGTGCAGGTTTTCTGCAAGAAAGAAAGAAATTACCAAAATATGACCAAAGAAATTACCAAAGAAATTACCAAAAAATGACCAAAAAATAACCAAAGAAATTACCAAAATATGACCAAAATATGACCAAAGAAATTACCAAAGAAATTACCAAAAAATGACCAAAAAATAACCAAAGAAATTACCAAAATATGACCAAAATATGACCAAAGAAATTACCAAAAAATAACCAAAGAAATTACCAAAGAAATTACCAAATAAATTACCAAAAAATGACCAAAGAAATGACCAAAATATGACCAAAGAAATGACCAAAGAAATTACCAAAAAATGACCAAAGAAATGACCAAAATATGACCAAAATATGACCAAAGAAATTACCAAAAAATAACCAAAGAAATTACCAAATAAATTACCAAAAAATGACCAAAGAAATTACCAAAAAATGACCAAAATATGACCAAAGAAATTACCAAAGAAATTACCAAAAAATGACCAAAAAATAACTAAAGAAATTACCAAAATATGACCAAAATATGACCAAAGAAATTACCAAAAAATAACCAAAGAAATGACCAAAATATGACCAAAATATGACCAAAATATGACCAAAGAAATTAGTTAAATATGAGAAAGCATGTTAGGAGTTTCTTTGAGTGGCGACGGCCAACTGAACGGTTTAATCTCTGATTTACTTAAACTCTGGTAAAAAGTAGTGTTTCAGTGTTTCTCCACACTCTGAACTAATTGTGCAGACCAGAAGTGTCAGGAAAGAGAGAACATCAGAAACATTATGTTCATGTCAGCCAGGAACTACCAGTTCTGGAAGAGATTACATAACCCAATCATCACAAATACCACACACTTCGTTTATCAGCAGTTTGTCGTTGGCAGTTAAAATGTCGACTTTTTATTTCTGTGCTAAAATAATCTTTATCGAGGTAATCGAGGCGCAGCACTTCGGATGAGTTCACTCTGACTAAGCTTTCTGGCACTTTGGACAATCATAAAACTATGAAATGAAAAAATATGAAAGTTCCTTTGAGAAAGTTCATAAAATAAATGTGAGCTGCACATGGCTGCAGGTGGTAGAGGGCTGAGCTTGGCAAACACATGAAAATGCTGTAAATGTTTCATTCTTACAATTTAACTGATGTGAACTCAGTTTGATCAGTTTATGTTTAACAGCCCAGACAATACAACCTCAACCAAAGAAATGACCAAAGATATGACCAAAATATGACCAAAATATGACCAAAATATAACCAAAATATGACAAAAGATATGACCAAAGAAATGACCAAAGAAATGACCAAAGAAATGACCAAAGAAATTACCAAAATATGACCAAAGAAATGACCAAAATATAACCAAAGAAATGACCAAAATATAACCAAAATATAACCAAAGAAATGACCAAAGAAATGACCAAAATATAACCAAAATATAACCAAAATATGACCAAAGAAATGACCAAAGAAATGACCAAAGAAATGACCAAAATATAACCAAAATATAACCAAAATCATGACCAAAGATGTGACCAAAATATAACCAAAGAAATGACCAAAGACATGACCAAAATATAACCAAAATATAACCAAAATATGACCAAAGAAATGACCAAAGAAATGACCAAAGAAATTACCAAAGAAATGACCAAAGAAATGACCAAAGAAATGACCAAAGAAATTACCAAAATATGACCAAAGAAATTACCAAAATATAACCAAAGAAATGACCAAAATATAACCAAAATATAACCAAAGAAATGACCAAAGAAATGACCAAAATATAACCAAAATATAACCAAAATATGACCAAAGAAATGACCAAAGAAATGACCAAAGAAATGACCAAAATATAACCAAAATATAACCAAAATCATGACCAAAGATGTGACCAAAATATAACCAAAGAAATGACCAAAGACATGACCAAAATATAACCAAAATATAACCAAAATATGACCAAAGAAATGACCAAAGAAATGACCAAAGAAATGACCAAAGAAATGACCAAAATATAACCAAAATATAACCAAAATCATGACCAAAGACATGACCAAAATATAACCAAAATATGACCAAAGACGTGACCAAAGATGTGACCAAAATATGACCAAAATATAACCAGAATATGACCAAAGAAATGACCAAAGAAATGACCAAAGACATGACCAAAAAAGGACCAAAATATGACCACAGAAATGACCAAAGACATATCCAAAATATGACCAAAATATGACCAAAATATAACCAAAATATGACCAAAGAAATGACCAAAGACATGACCAAAATATAACCAAAATATAACCAGAATATGACCAAAGAAATGACCAAAGAAATGACCAAAGACATGACCAAAGATATGACCAAAATCATGACCAAAGACATGACCAAAAAAGGACCAAAATATGACCACAGAAATGACCAAAGACATATCCAAAATATGACCAAAATATGACCAAAATATAACCAAAATATGACCAAAGAAATGACCAAAGACATATCCAAAATATGACCAAAATATGACCAAAATATAACCAAAATATGACCAAAGAAATGACCAAAGACATATCCAAAATATGACCAAAATATGACCAAAATATAACCAAAATATGACCAAAGAAATGACCAAAGACATATCCAAAATATGACCAAAGAAATTACCAAAAAAATTACCGAAGAAATGACCAAAATATGACCAAAATATGACCAAAAAAATTACCAAAGAAATGACCAAAATATAACCAAAATATAACCAAAATCATGACCAAAGACATGACCAAAAAAGGACCAAAATATGACCACAGAAATGACCAAAATATGACCAAAATATAACCAAAATATAACCAAAATATGACCAAAGAAATTACCAAAAAAATGACCAAAGAAATGACCAAAATATGACCAAAACATGACCTAATTTTTGCTTTATTAGTTAAAAAATAAACTGTCTAAATGAATACGAAGCCCAAGTAAACAAACCTTGATTTACCTGCTAGCACCGTCTGCGTCTGCATTTGCAGTCTGATCTTCACCAGATCCACCGGAGCTCCCAGGCCCACTGACATCAGTCCAGTCAGCATGCTGGCCACGGTCAGGTCCAACATGCTGCAGGGATGCCGCCCATCGCCATAGCGATACTTGCTCATGAGTCTTTGAACGTTGCTGAAGAAGCCGAACACAGCTGAGTTGTAGACCGTGATGCTGGCCAGCGGGAAAGACATGCCCTTAAAGAACCCCGCCACCTGAGCGTTGCATTCAAAGGAGAGAAAACAGTCACTGGTCGTCATGGTGACCACTCCAAATCAACAAAAATACAAAGATAAAAAAGGTCAAATCTGGAAACGTTTAAACTTTTAATACTCTGAGAATATCAGCCAGCACATTATTGCAATCCATGTTGCAGGGCAGGTCTGAGGTTTGGGACTGAAGGAGGCCTGAAGGAGGTCTGAAGGAGGCCTGAAGGAGGCCCGAAGGAGGTCTGAAGGAGGCCCGAAGGAGGTCTGAAGGAGGCCCGAAGGAGGCCCGAAGGAGGCCCGAAGGAGGCCCGAAGGAGGCCCGAAGGAGGCCTAAAGGAGGCCTGAAGGAGGTCTGAAGGAGGTCTGAAGGAGGCCTGAAGGAGGCCTGAAGGAGGTCTGAAGGAGGCCTGAGGAGGCCTGAGGAGGCCTGAAGGAGGCCTGAAGGAGGTCTGAAGGAGGCCTGAAGGAGGCCTGAAGGAGGTCTGAAGGAGGCCTGAAGGAGACCTGAAGGAGGCCTGAAGGAGGCCTGAAGGAGGCCCGAAGGAGGCCTGAAGGAGGTCTGAAGGAGGTCCGAAGGAGGCCCGAAGGAGGTCTGAAGGAGGCCCGAAGGAGGTCTGAAGGAGGCCTGAAGGAGGCCTGAAGGAGACCTGAAGGAGGCCTGAAGGAGGCCTGAAGGAGGTCTGAAGGAGGCCTGAAGGAGGCCTGAAGGAGACCTGAAGGAGGTCTGAAGGAGGCCTGAAGGAGGCCTGAAGGAGGCCTGAAGGAGGTCTGAAGGAGGTCTGAAGGAGACCTGAAGGAGGTCTGAAGGAGGCCTGAAGGAGGCCTGAAGGAGGCCTGAAGGAGGTCTGAAGGAGGCCTGAAGGAGGCCTGAAGGAGGCCTGAAGGAGGCCTGAAGGAGGTCTGAAGGAGGTCTGAAGGAGACCTGAAGGAGGTCTGAAGGAGGCCTGAAGGAGGTCTGAAGGAGGCCTGAAGGAGGCCTGAAGGAGGTCCGAAGGAGGCCTGAAGGAGGCCCGAAGGAGGCCTGAAGGAGGTCTGAAGGAGGCCTGAAGGAGGCCTGAAGGAGGTCTGAAGGAGGCCTGAAGGAGGTCTGAAGGAGGTCTGAAGGAGACCTGAAGGAGGTCTGAAGGAGGCCTGAAGGAGGTCTGAAGGAGGCCTGAAGGAGGCCTGAGGGAGGCCTGAAGGAGGTCTGAAGGAGGCCTGAAGGAGGTCTGAAGGAGGCCTGAAGGAGGCCTGAAGGAGGCCTGAAGGAGGCCTGAGGAGGTCTGTTGTTTCTGGCAGAGACAGCTGAGCTGAAACTGACACATCTGGACACATCTGGAGGCTCAAAAAGCAGTAAAAGAGCACAAAAGGTCCAAAATCAGAGCAGCGAATCCTGGCCCCGAACCAGATTCCTCCTGTTTTCTGAACAGGTCCCAACACCAATGTACAGATGATGAAAAGCATTCTTTTAAAGAAATGTGCAGCAAACAGAGGAGGAGTTTACCGTTTCCTTCCTGTAGATGGTGAGGATGCAGTGGACAGTGTTCCTGTAGTTCTTTCCCGCCTGGAGACGCGTCTGGAAGAAAGAAACTGAGCCGTCAGAACTTAAAGGTCACTTAAAGGTCACTTAAAGGTCACTTAAAGGTCACTTAAAGGTCACTTAAAGGTCACTTTTAGGACTTCAGCTTCAGCCAGAAGAAGCATCTTCTCTTTCTCAGAGTTCCTTTCCATCAGAAAACTTCTGGGTTCAGAGCCAGGCTGCATTTCAATCCCTTTTCTGAAAAACCCATTTTTCTTCCTGCAGATGATGTTGAGGAATAAACGGTGAGATTTACTGCCTCATGAGGGAATTATCTTTACTGCACGGATAAAAACTGAACCGGCTCTGTCTCTCCTAACTTTGGGCTTTCAGGGCTCAGAATCTGAGAGACAAACAGTCGGATTTTTACTTTAACTTGTTTTTCTCTGCTTTTAAAGGCACTTTTCTATCAGCTTTAAGTTTTATGCTTCACTTAACTTAAAGAAAAGAGTTGATAAAGCTTTATCAGTACTTTGTGGTTAATGTTTTATGAGATCAGGAAGTGAAACATTTTACTTTGTTAACGAAGGAATGAAATCCAACTTCTGGTCTTTGATTTCTCCCAGTTGGAAGTTGGAATTTAAAGTAATTATTCAGAATAAATGCAGCACAAACACAGGTTAGTGTTCCTCTGGTCTGTAAAGCAACATGAGATGTGTCTGGTTAGGATAAAAGAGGTGGAGGGACGACTCCTTTCCTCTTCCATGGTCAACAATAAGCAAAGAGTCCTGCTGTCAGGCTTTTAAAGAAGGAATCATGCCACGAACATCCCACTTTGCTGCTGCAGCATGTGGATGTAGAGCAACTAGAAACGGGATGAGGCAGCTGTAAAAGTCGAGGAAAGGTGAGATAACGTCCCGCTGCAGGCCTTAAATACCTTGACTGTGTCCAGCGGATGTCCTACGACCACACTGGCAGCTCCTGTGGCCAAAAGTAAAGGAAAACACGATGAAGCACAGGAATAACATGGAATAATCAGTGAAGTTTCAGTTTACAAGGTTGCTTCTGACTTTTCTGAGCTGGGCCCTTTCACTTTGTGATGTGCTCCAATGCAAACAGACAGAGACCCGCTGACATCTGAGTGTGCATTGGCCTCCTTATGTGCTCCCATGTGACCGTTATAGCCTTCAGAGTCGTCCTCATGTGGCACTCGCCTGAAAATGGCTGCTCTGCCCCTGTTAACCTCGCCTCACGCTTTATTACCGTGTAACAATCACTCCCACCAACGCCCAGTTCCCTTAAACTCTGTTGGACTTCACTTTGGAGCATGCTGAGGAGGCGCCGTGGAAACAGAATAACACCCAACAAGGTTAGAAAAAGCATATTTGAACATGAGCTGAGGGAGAAATGCAGCTCAGTCCTGCAAAATGGGGAGAAAGTCCCAAAAAAGAGGCCTTTGCAAATGGAGCAGAACAACAAACTGAGCTTTTACATCAGGGAACAACTCATTTTTCTGTCTTTCACTGTTTAATTCACTGTTTAATTCACTGTTTGGAGCGCTGAATGTGAGATAAAAAGTGCAGATTGAAGGGTCCGGGTCCCTCTGAGCTGTGAGAGCAGCACTGAGCGAACATATGGAAAATTAATCTGTGGAAAATCTCAACTTCTTCTTCCAAAAACAGCAGGACAAAAGCCAAAGTGTTCACTGAACTCTTCCTCATGTTGATTTTGGCCGAAATACAAATGAATCTAAAGGATAAAAACAACTTTTAGGCCCCTCAGCTGTGTTCAGGTCTTTCTGGATTCACCAGAAACTTCTCAGAGGATCTAAAAGCTCATGATTTCATTTTAAAGGCGCTGCTGATGAACGGATGAACGAACTCCAGTATCTCAGACCTACTTTTTATGGTTACGCAACCAGTGGCAAAGCAGCAGTGCCCCCACTGCGTGTCTGTCACCGCGTGCCCGCCAGCGCGTGTCCGTCACCACAGTTACACTTTCAACTTAATCAGGAAAGCTGTGACAGTCTGTGAAGGCATCACCGGAGGCTTTTACAGCTTTATTTCGGTGTGGGAAAGCGGAGGCGGGCGCCGGAATGCGCCGTGGACCCCTTTGTTTACGCAGGATGTGGATGCTTCAGGGGCTGCAGAAAAACTCCACTCCAATCATTTCACACGTAGATTAACTGGCGCAGAAACTCAGCATAAAGCGTGAAAATAAAGCTCACCTGCGATCCATCCTGCAATAAAATCATCCAAGCGAAAACTCTTCGAACTCTGCATGTTCAGAACTCATCGGCCAGCGGACGGAAACTCGGTCCCAGGGTTCAGGAGGACGGACAGACTTCGGCTTTTACCGGTAACAGCTCGGTTGTTCGCGTTTCTGACAGAAGAAAAACATTTTAAAGAGAGTATATTGATAAGAAGACGGTGCCGAAGCAACGACCAATCAGAGCTGAGGGAGCATCTGCGGGACAGATAATCCGACCAATCAGGTGCGAATTGATAAAAAGCGAACAGCCAATGGGGAAGCTGTCATGGAAATGAGCCATGAGGAGGAACAGGACCTGTGTCTCTGCTGTTAACCTGAACCCAGCCGCTCACGGTCAGGTTAGGCTCTGAGAATGACCTCTGCCCTTTGACCCCTCTGCTAACAGTGCCCGGGAACCACCTTGAGATCACAGGGAGGCTGCAGGAAACTCACAGCCTGAGGCACACGATCAGCTGCTCCAGCCTCACAACCAAACAAGCTAAATCTGTTGATTTCTGCTCTTTTTATCCTTATTTTCTTTGTGCCACTGGAAACTAAATTAGAACAGAGGAAAAGTTGTTTTCTGGGGGTCTCACTGACTCGGGTAAAGTGATGGAAGGGAAGCAGCTCAGTGCTACATCATGGTAAAATACACTGATTTAGTAGATTCCCAACACTTTGCAAAGCTCATGTCAAACCCACCTTATGGACCTCACATCTGTCCCGTACAACAGGCCAGAGTTAGGCCCAGATGTTTCAGGCCCAGATGTTTCAGCCACACTTAGCCCGATCCATAACTGATCCAGAGGTGCCGACAGTAAAGCTGGAGCCTGTCCCGGCTGTGATTGGCCGAGAGGCCGGGACTTCTTCCACAGAGCAACACGTCTCCAAAGCCTTAGCTTTTAACTTTATGAAAGGCCCAAAGCTGAATTTGAGTTGCTCAGCTTTTGATATAAAACATTTAATCTAACTGTGGATGTGGAACGGTCGGCTCGTCTGTGAACACAGTCTGTGTGGAATCATATAAGTTAATATTTCGGAGGACACTCCTCTTCCTCCAGACGTGATCCCACTCTGATAAAATCATTTTCACACTTTGTGGAAAACTACCAGAACAAAACAAGTGAGTCATGTAAGAAAAGAAGAGGAACAGCTGTTTCTCTTGTCTTTACTTTGTCATTTTCTCACATTTATTCCTCATTTTAATCTGAAAACAGACCCCATAATGTTGCAGGAGCTTCATGATTCAGTGTCTTTTTCCACAAATTAACCTGAAATTTACCTGAAAATCTCAGATTCTAAACTTCTCAGCTCTACACTCAGAGTTAAATGATCCGGACACTAAGTAAGTCTCATTCTCGCCTTTATATTCTGCATTTTACTTTCTGTTTCAGTTTCAAGGACAAGTGATAAAAAGTAGAAAGTCTTCAGTAACCTTTAACAATAGAATAAAACACCTTTTGTTCTAGAGGTTTTTCACTCTTTATTTAAGTTTTTATTGATGTAAGTTTACTGTCTAAAGTAAAAAAAAAAGAGATTAAAAGACTAAAGTTGTTCATTAAGTTGTGCTCAGATGTGAAGAAGAATGAATTCAGGTTGTTGTTTTCAGCCTAAAGTGGCTTTAACCCACAAAACTGAGCCAACATGTGAGGAGTCTGACTTATGGCTCACGGTTTAAAGCCCAAAGATGAACTGTAAAAAGTCCTGATCAGTGAAACTTCATCCCTCATGTGGTTGCATGAAGCATCACGTTCCCCAGAGACATCCCGTCCACTGCATTAAATGAACGTGACTTTACTGTCGTGGTAATATCACGGGTTCAGTTTAGGGGAACAGTGACTAAAGGGGAGCTGGGTATCAGATGAAATGTAATATTAACTGTCCAAAGCTCAGCAGAGGCTCAGAGGAGAGACTGACGTGTTTTTCTCCTCTTCCTTTAAATTTGGTCTCTATTTGCTCACATGCTGATGGATTAAAGCAGGAATAAGATGGTGTAGAAGAAGGAAAGCATATAAAAACCTGTCATTGCCAGACAGCCTATAGGCAGCGTGCGAATGTTTGCTTCTGGGGGGTCTCATATTTTTCTGTATCACATTTCAGGGACTGAAGCTCTTCACCCGGTGTGTTGACTGGTGGAAATTAGGTCAGAGTTGACCAGCTGACAGTCTCAGATGTTCAATCACCCAATAAAAGATGAAAACTTGCTTTTAAATTTGAATAAAATAGCAAAGCAGAACAGCCTCTGCAAAAAGTTCAGCGTATGTGAGGAAAAGGAGTTTTTCCAGAGCTGCTGGAGCATCTTTGAACTGAGCATAACATCAGAATCCTGAGTTAAAGTTACCTTTTGGATGGAAGAAGGTGTTTCTGGAACATCGGATAGCTTTACTTGTCCTCAGGTTTTAATTAACATTTTGATTTCCACTTCTTCAGCTCTCTTCTATTCCTCAAATTATCGATATTTCACAATGTTCTCGAGTTAAAAAGTCCAAATTATTGTGAAGTTTATGATTTGTGAAACCTATTTTGACAGCAAAGCTGGGCGTAAACTGTCAGAAAACAACATAAATGTAGTAATAAGGGCCCTTTTAAAGTAAAGTATGTGAACCTGGAGCCTGGAGTCGGTTTTTAAGCCAAAACATTAACGACCAACGAAGACTGACAGCAAAGTGAAACGTTTCTGGACAAAATCTGATCAGATGTGATGCGAATTCTTTGATTTGCTGCTCTGATGCGACTCCACTCCTTCCTGCATCCATGTGAGCCCTTTTGAACAAATATTAACTGTTTATTATCACTTTTGTTAGAACTTGCAGGATTTAAATGAGCAAAGAAAAACGATGACATGTGACAGTTTAGGAGGTTAAATATATGATAATGTTTGAGCCTGTGAGACGGTTTAATGTCACGATGTTGAAGGTGATGCAGTGTCCACTTCAGCCTGATGGTGTCAGTGTTTCCTCAGTGATCTGGGGTCCAATGATCCCAATAACATCTGGCTGAAGGTCTCCTGCTATGTCTTTCTGGGTCTGACTTTCCAGAAGAAATCTTCAGATATACAGAGAAAAATGTGTGTTTTCAAGTTAAAAAGCCAAAAAAACCTGTTCTTTACATATTAATTCCAGGATTACTGTATCTAACAGTTACTTGTGTGTTTTTCCCTCATGTTTATGAAGTGTACGAAGTCCAGACAAATGCACGTGTGAATAATAAACACCACCTGGTACACTAAATCTCTGCAAAACATATTTTCTGCCTGTGGCTTTGAACCCATGGAGGTTCAGACATGCAGGCAGGTG
Organism: Leuresthes tenuis; assembly: GCF_036924035.1. Lineage (NCBI taxonomy): Eukaryota > Metazoa > Chordata > Actinopteri > Atheriniformes > Atherinopsidae > Leuresthes > Leuresthes tenuis. Next base: position 1,098,636 of record NW_027325365.1, read on the forward strand.
CTGATTGGTGGTGAGCTGCAGGTGCGGCTGATACGGTCGGCACATGTCTGGTTGGGTTTACCGTCTCAGTAAAGAGGTCAGTGACACACTGGCTTTATGCCATGTGCAGAACTGCGTCAGTCTGACGGAGGCAAAGAAATGTCACAATGTTGCAGGGAGAAGGTTGGTCTTTTCTTTGGATTAATTCATTTATAACAGGGACAGAAAAACAAACTAATAATCAGGTGGTGATAAAATAAAGTTGCAGAAAATGGTGTGAAAGGGCATGTAAAATGCAAGAGGAATATTCAGAGTTTTGGATTCATTTGATAAAAATTCAGAAATTAAGCAACAAATACTGAAAAATGTCAAGAAAGCTCAAGAAATGTTAAGAAAACTGAAATTTTTTCAAGAAAGCTGAAAAATGTTAAGAAAGCTGAAAAATGTCAAGAAAGCTGAAAAATGTCAAGAAAGCTCAAAAAATTTTAAGAAAACTGAATTTTTTTGAAGAAAGCTGAAAAATGTTAAGAAAGCTGAAAAATGTTAAAGAAGAAATATGTCAAGAAAGCTGAAAAATGTCAAGAAAGCTCAAAAAATGTTAAGAAAACTGAATTTTTTTGAAGAAAGCTGAAAAATGTTAAAGCTGAAACATGTCAAGAAAGCTGAAAAATGTCAAGAAAGCTGAAAAATATTAAGAAAACTGAAAAATGTCAAGAAAGCTGAAAAATATTAAGAAAGCTGAAAAATGTTGTGCATCTGAAGAATTGTGATGTATGCAGATGAAGCTGGAGGCTTACTGAAGGCTTCCTCAGGGTCGTATGCTGGCTGCTAAAACGCCGCTGATTGACTTTCACAACAGCTGTTTTAGCTCAGTTTGTTTTCCTGTCAGCAGAGTCTGGAAAAGTGTTTCCTCAGATTGAAATGAGTCACAAAAACAGCAAAAAAAACCCCATTTCAATCACTGAAAAGTATTTAATTCCTGTGTTTTACATGAAGTGAATTTGTGAAAATAATGTTTCTGAAAAGAGTTTTAACCCAATATGACTGAGTCAGGTATGAAAAACACACGGAAAGGGTTAGCCGCCATCTTGTTAGCGCTCCTCTTCACTAAACAATAAGAAAACAAAGATGTTAGCAGCTGGTTTTATGTTTGCTTTTAGATGTGAATAAGAAAAACGGAAATGATCTCAGAGAGTCTGTCTGAAAACAGGGAAGTTGTTGTGATGCTCCTCCACCACATGGAGCCTGATCGATAAACTGAAGGGACTGGAGGAGGTAAAAAGGGAAAAAACAGATTTGAGCAGCTTTCTGAAACGTGTCTGACCTGGTAAAGCTGAAGACGAACCAGCTGATTCTGCTGTCTTCCCAGATATTAAAGCCTATTTTGCTCCTCTTTGAGGTTTGATCCAAACAACTTCCTGTCCTAAATCCCAGTTGTGGCGTTCGCAGCCTCCTTTATTTGCTCAAACCAAATGATTCAGGGGTTTTGCAACCTTTTGACCTTTGATCCTTGGATCTGATTATTCATTGTTAGCTTTTTGATGTCTGGTGTGGTAATAAATCTCTATGATGGCTGTGATATAAAACTTTCAGGACAGATGCTGAGCTCAGAACTGTTAAAAACTGTCTAAAACAGTCACAGGTTTGTTTTTCTCAGCTGGAAGAGGCTCATTGAGCTCTTTCTGCTCCTGTAGCCTCGTTCCTGCAGCTGTGAATGTTTCTGAAGACGCTGGAGCTGCTCACTACAGTCAAAGTCCTACGTTATCTTTCTTTTAAAGTCCGATTTCTGCAACTCTGTGTAATTCTGGCCCTAATTCGGGCCTCAGTGTGCAGCTTCTGTATCTGTTATCGGGCTGATGAGATTTGCAGATGAAGGTACTTCTGTGCTGATATGATGTCACATCAATGAAAAACATGTGTCCTGTTTTTTCTAGTCTGTCCAAAGTAAACTGACTGTTTGTTTAAGGTTAAGCTGTTTGTTCAGGAACATCGAATGTCAAATGAACAGAGTGCTTGGATTGATGCGTGACCCCTTCCAGCCCAGGACTGTGTCACAACATCATTTAATGATCCACCTCGGCTCCCATCAGCAGCGAATGAAAGGCTTTACAGCTTTTTTTAAGGTGGCCTGACAAAAGCAACAGAAAAATATGGGACTGAGAGGAGCTTTATTGGAAGTTGAGCTGGATCAATGTTCCCGATAACATGTTCAGAGTATTTACAGACAGACAGATCTGCTGCCTGGAACCAGAACAGTCAGTTCATTTCCATGATTCTGGGAGAAGAATCAGCTGGAAAACAAACAACAACCAAACAAACCCAAAAGGAAAGCGTGAAGCAGCTGGAAGAAGGTGAAAGGGGCACCTGGTATGGGTCAATAAATCGATTCCCCTCCTGTGATCAGAAGATAAGTCCGATTAAACGCTGCTCGAGTTTTAACTGCAGTCACAATTTAAAGCTGGGATCTGTTTTTACATAATGTTCCAGCTGTGTTTGATGGTTTAAAAGTGCTTTTATATAGCGATGAAACATTTCCAACACTGATTATAATCATTTATAAAGAAAGAAACTGTATTTTTCCAGTTTAGGAAGACAAAATGAGTGTTTCGGTGCAGGTCACAGGAGAATAAAGGGGAAAATGAAAAGGTGGAGACGTTTTTAAAAGCCTTTTCTCACATCCAAACAGAGCAGAACACATAATGTTCCAGCTGTGTTTGATGGTTTAAAAGTGCTTTTATATAGCGATGAAACATTTCCAACACTATATATCCATATATATTATAATCATTTATAAAGAAAAAGCATTTATAAAGCATAAAGAAACTATATTTTTCCAGTTTAGGAAGATAAAATTAGCCTTTTCTCCCATCCAAACAGAGCAGGAACACATAATGTTCCAGCTGTGTTTGATGGTTTAAAAGTGCTTTTATATAGCGATAAAACATTTCCAACACTGATTATAATCATTTATAAAGAAAAAGCATTTATAAAGCATAAAGAAACTATATTTTTCCAGTTTAGGAAGATAAAATGAGCCTTTTCTCCCATCCAAACAGAGCAGGAACACATAATGTTCCAGCTGTGTTTGATGGTTTAAAAGAGCTTTTATATAGCGATGAAACATTTCCAACACTATATATCCATATATATTATAATCATTTATAAAGAAAAAGCATTTATAAAGCATAAAGAAACTGTATTTTTCCAGTTTAGGAAGACAAAATGAGTGTTTCGGTGCAGGTCACAGGAGAATAAAGGGGAAATGAAAAGGTGGAGACGTTTTTAAAAGCCTTTTCTCCCATCCAAACAGAGCAGGAACACATAATGTTCCAGCTGTGTTTGATGGTTTAAAAGTGCTTTTCTATAGCGATGAAACATTTCCAACACTATATATCCATATATATCATAATCATTTATAAAGAAAAAGCATTTATAAAGCATAAAGAAACTATATTTTTCCAGTTTAGGAAGATAAAATGAGCCTTTTCTCACATCCAAACAGAGCAGGAACACATAATGTTCCAGCTGTCTTTGATGCTTTTCTATAGCAATAAAACATTTCCAACACTGATTATAATCATTTATAAAGCATAAAGAAACTATATTTTTCCAGTTTAGTAAGATAAAATGAGTGTTTCGGTGCAGGTCACAGGAGAATAAAGGGGAAATGAAAAGGTGGAGACGTTTTTAAAAGCCTTTTCTCCCATCCAAACAGAGCAGGAACACATAATGTTCCAGCTGTGTTTGATGGTTTAAAAGTGCTTTTCTATAGCGATGAAACATTTCCAACACTATATATCCATATATATCATAATCATTTATAAAGAAAAAGCATTTATAAAGCATAAAGAAACTATATTTTTCCAGTTTAGGAAGATAAAATGAGCCTTTTCTCACATCCAAACAGAGCAGGAACACATAATGTTCCAGCTGTCTTTGATGCTTTTCTATAGCAATAAAACATTTCCAACACTGATTATAATCATTTATAAAGCATAAAGAAACTATATTTTTCCAGTTTAGTAAGATAAAATGAGTGTTTCGGTGCAGGTCACAGGAGAATAAAGGGGAAATGAAAAGGTGGAGACGTTTTTAAAAGCCTTTTCTCCCATCCAAACAGAGCAGGAACACATAATGTTCCAGCTGTGTTTGATGGTTTAAAAGTGCTTTTCTATAGCGATAAAACATTTCCAACACCGATTATAATCATTTATAAAGAAAGAAACTATATTTTTCCAGTTTAGTAAGATAAAATTAGTGTTTATGTGCATATCACAGGAGAATAAAGGGGAAATGAAAAGGTGGAGACGTTTTTAAAAGCCTTTTCTCCCATCCAAACAGAGCAGGAACACATAATGTTCCAGCTGTGTTTGATGGTTTAAAAGTGCTTTTCTATAGCGATGAAACATTTCCAACACTATATATCCATATATATCATAATCATTTATAAAGAAAAAGCATTTATAAAGCATAAAGAAACTATATTTTTCCAGTTTAGGAAGATAAAATGAGCCTTTTCTCACATCCAAACAGAGCAGGAACACATAATGTTCCAGCTGTCTTTGATGCTTTTCTATAGCAATAAAACATTTCCAACACTGATTATAATCATTTATAAAGCATAAAGAAACTATATTTTTCCAGTTTAGTAAGATAAAATGAGTGTTTCGGTGCAGGTCACAGGAGAATAAAGGGGAAATGAAAAGGTGGAGACGTTTTTAAAAGCCTTTTCTCCCATCCAAACAGAGCAGGAACACATAATGTTCCAGCTGTGTTTGATGCTTTAAAAGCGCTTTTCTATAGCGAAGAATCATTTCCAACACTGATTATAATCATTTATAAAGAAAAAGCATTTATAAAGCATAAAGAAACTATATTTTTCCAGTTTAGGAAGATAAAATGAGCCTTTTCTCCCATCCAAACAGAGCAGGAACACATAATGTTCCAGCTGTGTTTGATGGTTTAAAAGTGCTTTTCTATAGCAATAAAACATTTCCTACACTGATAATAATCATTTATAAAGAAAAAAACTATATTTTTCCAGTTTAGGAAGACAAAATGAGTGTTTCGGTGCAGGTCACAGGAGAATAAAGGGGAAAATGAAAAGGTGGAGACGTTTTTAAAAGCCTTTTCTCACATCCAAACAGAGCAGGAACACATAATGTTCCAGCTGTGTTTGATGGTTTAAAAGTGCTTTTCTATAGCGATGAAACATTTCCAACACTATATATCCATATATATTATAATCATTTATAAAGAAAAAGCATTTATAAAGCATAAAGAAACTATATTTTTCCAGTTTAGTAAGATAAAATGAGCCTTTTCTCCCATCCAAACAGAGCAGGAACACATAATGTTCCAGCTGTGTTTGATGGTTTAAAAGTGCTTTTATATAGCGATGAATCATTTCCAACACTGATTATAATCATTTATAAAGAAAGAAACTATATTTTTCCAGTTTAGTAAGATAAAATGAGTGTTTCGGTGCAGGTCACAGGAGAATAAAGGGGAAATGAAAAGGTGGAGACGTTTTTAAAAGCCTTTTCTCACATCCAAACAGAGCAGGAACACATAATGTTCCAGCTGTGTTTGATGGTTTAAAAGTGCTTTTCTATAGCGATGAAACATTTCCAACACTGATTATAATCATTTATAAAGAAAAAGCATTTATAAAGCATAAAGAAACTATATTTTTCCAGTTTAGGAAGATAAAATGAGCCTTTTCTCCCATCCAAACAGAGCAGGAACACATAATGTTCCAGCTGTGTTTGATGGTTTAAAAGAGCTTTTATATAGCGATGAAACATTTCCAACACTATATATCCATATATATTATAATCATTTATAAAGAAAAAGCATTTATAAAGCATAAAGAAACTGTATTTTTCCAGTTTAGGAAGACAAAATGAGTGTTTCGGTGCAGGTCACAGGAGAATAAAGGGGAAAATGAAAAGGTGGAGACGTTTTTAAAAGCCTTTTCTCCCATCCAAACAGAGCAGGAACACATAATGTTCCAGCTGTGTTTGATGGTTTAAAAGTGCTTTTATATAGCGATGAAACATTTCCAACACTGATTATAATCATTGATAAAGAAAAAGCATTTATAAAGCATAAAGAAACTATATTTTTCCAGTTTAGGAAGATAAAATGAGCCTTTTCTCCCATCCAAACAGAGCAGGAACACGACACCAGGGGGCAGAAGAAGTCCATGAATGAACACCGGGGCAGACCATTAATTACCCTCTCTGTCCTGCCTTTCCAATGTCACAGATTCAATTATGCTCGACCTTTTCGCCTTGCACGGCAGCAGCCATGTCACGGAACGTGTGATTTCGATGGAATTCCTAAAGCAGCTCGGTAAATAAGTCCGGCCTCAGTGCAGATGCTCTGGAAGGATTCAGAGGTCCTGACGGCCTCTTTCTGCGGCTTCCTGCTGCCTTTAAAGCAGGAATTTACTCCTAGATATGTACAGACCATGTTTAATTGATGATTAGCTTGTTTGCACATGTAACTGGATGTGAGGTCATCCTCAGTGATGATGGTGATGAGCTGTGAGCTGAGGTTTTCTGTGCAGACGCCTCATAAAGGAACAACTCTGTGGACAGAATCGGCTGCTTTAAAGTGCAGTTCAGTGGGTTTTATGTGCCGGACAGAAGGAGATAAGCAGGATGTATATATACAGGCTAGTCATGACCCTCTGCATCCCGCCTTTCCACAGTGGTGTGCTTACTTAGAAGGGAGAGTAAGCTAACCCCACCCACAGAAAACCAAACACAGGGTTAGAAAACACAGGTTAGAAAGATATGAAAAGCAAACTGACTGTTGATGTCCTCCTTAAAGTGAAAGGAATTAACAGCTTATGCCTCTTTGACCTTTAGCACATCCCTGAGATGAAAGACCACCTTTCTTAAGCTGAGGAGGGTGGAGAGCTCAGTCCAGGTTGGGGGGGGGGGGTGGAGATGGACAGATGAACCGGGCCTTTGTCAGCAGTAATGTAGGAGCTGAGCGGAAAAGGCAAGCTTTCCATTTCCGAGTCCAGCTTTGTTCAGACCCTCGTCTGCAGTCACGTGGTTTGGATAGTGACCGAAGGAATGAGGTCGCAGATACAAGCGGCTGAAATGAGTTTCCTTCTGAGGAAGCCTGGACAAAGCCTTAGAGATTACACTGGGGCATCCAAGAGGAGCTTGGAATAGAGCTGCTGCTCCACTTCAAAATGAGTCAGCTGAGGTGGTTCAGGCAGCTGCTTAGGACCAAACTTTGCCTCCCTTTGGGGTTTTTTTGGGCCCATCCCGGACCTCGGTGGGGGGATTATAGATCCCAACGCCTCAGGATCCCCCCGGAGGAGCTGGAGAGGAGAGGGATGTCTGGGTTTCCCTGCTGGTCCTGAGCCTGGATGAGCAGAAGGAAATGAAAGGTGGATGGATGATGGATGGATGATGGATGGATGGATGGATGGATGGATGATGGATGGATGATGGATGGATGGATGGATGGATGGATGGATGATGGATGGATGATGGATGGATGATGGATGGATGATGGATGGATGGATGGATGGATGGATGGATGGATGGATGATGGATGGATGATGGATGGATGATGGATGGATGGATGGATGGATGATGGATGGATGGATGATGGATGGATGATGGATGGATGGATGATGGATGGATGATGGATGGATGATGGATGGATGATGGATGGATGGATGGATGATGGATGGATGATGGATGGATGGATGGATGGATGGATGGATGGATGATGGATGGATGATGGATGGATGATGGATGGATGGATGGATGGATGATGGATGGATGGATGATGGATGGATGATGGATGGATGGATGATGGATGGATGATGGATGGATGATGGATGGATGATGGATGGATGGATGGATGATGGATGGATGATGGATGGATGATGGATGGATGATGGATGGATGGATGGATGGATGGATGGATGATGGATGGATGGATGATGGATGGATGGATGATGGATGGATGATGGATGGATGATGGATGGATGGATGGATGGATGATGGATGGATGATGGATGGATGGATGGATGATGGATGGGTGATGGATGGATGATGGATGGATGGATGGATGGATGATGGATGATGGATGATGGATGATGGATGATGGATGGATGATGGATGGATGGATGGATGGATGGATGATGGATGGATGATGGATGGATGGATGATGGATGGATGATGGATGGATGATGGATGGATGATGGATGGATGGATGGATGATGGATGGATGATGGATGGATGATGGATGGATGGATGGATGGATGATGGATGATGGATGATGGATGGATGATGGATGGATGGATGGATGATGGATGGATGATGGATGGATGATGGATGGATGATGGATGGATGGATGGATGGATGGATGGATGATGGATGGATGGATGATGGATGGATGATGGATGGATGATGGATGGATGGATGGATGATGGATGATGGATGATGGATGGGATGGATGATGGATGGATGATGGATGGATGATGGATGGATGGATGGATGGATGGATGATGGATGATGGATGATGGATGATGGATGGATGATGGATGGATGATGGATGGATGATGGATGGATGATGGATGGATGATGGATGGATGATGGATGGATGGAGCTTTTAGCTCCTCCACTAAAACTGTTTCAAACTAAATCTCATTCATTCTTTCAGTCAGCTTGCATGAGATGGAGATGAACTTATCTTCATCATCAGAGAAATGCAGCACATTTGGTAAATATGGTTGTTTCTATCCTACAGGGTAACAAAGGATTAGCATCAGTTATTCATAGGAACACTAAACTATATCCACATGAGTCTGAGCTTCTCTGCTCGTTTCCCTCAGGCTCCCAGGTCCCAGGACCCTGAAATGCTATCAGACTGCTACAGAGGGACGCTTTCCTGTCTCAAAATGATTCAAATCTGGAAAGCAAAGTGTCGGCTTGTTGTTTGTACATTACTTTGTGATTCAAATGCAAGGATCTGACTTCTGTCTAAAGTTTTGCTCATTAAATCCAATAAGAGCCTCGGTTTCTACTTGTTTATGACCTGATTCTCAAGGACAGTCGCGCTCATATTGAAATGAGAGCTTCATTAGATTTACTTTAGATTTAAACTTCTTTTTCTTTTAGAAACGTTAGATTTAAACTTCTTTTTCTTTTAGAAACGTTAGATTTAAACTTCTTTTTCTTTTAGAAACGTTAGATTTACTTCTTTTTCCTCAGGAAATGAGTTTCTCGCTGTCATACCACTTATTTAAGACTGATGTCGAATGAATTAGCATCAGTCCAACTCATCATCCGGCTGAATCTTTCTGTGAAATCTGTGCACATGTGGTTTCTAAGACCCTGCAGATGTGGACTGTGCATGAGGTGACTGCACTGCTGCGAGGCCCCTTCATGACAAAGTGAGAAATATGCATCAATGAGCCCGAGTCCAGAGGCTAAAGGGGAAGGTTGTTTCTTATTTGGCAGTGTTTGTGATAAAGTGTTCGTATTATAGACAAAAAGACATCTTCATACATACATCAGAACATGTATTGTGCTCCAGCCTCAGTCCTTCTTTTGTTTTATGTCTAATAAAACCTGATTTGTTCTAATCATTTAGAACAGCAGCTCAGTGGATACAGACTCTTCTGTTCATTATAAATCTACATTAAACGGATTTAAAACATTTTCTTTCCATCAATCTTTGGTGAATGTTGTCATACACGATCCAGCAGTTGTATAAATAGAGTTAATTTGTCTATTTTTTACTTCTCAGTTTCAGTAGTTGAGTTTGGTTATCTATGCCAGTGACATATATCCCCCCCACCTCCCTTTTTTAAAAAATATAATCCATCTTATGCTCCTCAATGTGACCATATAATGAAGCCGGGTCTCTGAAACTGTAAAAACTGTTCATAGTAAATCGTCCAAGACAGTCTATACTTTTTTAATGATTAGAATTAAGACTCCTGCTGTTAACCCTCTGGGGTATAATTGGAGGTTTTTGATAACTTTTTACTTTACCTGATATATTTTACCTAAAAAACGCTTTACTTTACCTTATTTGGTGTCCTGATCACTTCACACGTGTAACTTAATCGTTATTTTGACATCGTATTAACACATTGGACCTAAAATCACTCAGAAAACATAAACTCAGAGTTGGAAAAAGTTAGATTTTTTATTCTGAAAACCACAGAGAGAACTTAGAACAGGCCACTTTCACCGATTCCAACAATATTTAGGAGAATCAAGGTCTATATTATTGATCATAGGTCTGCTTTTACTCAGTCTGTCAGTTTAAAAATGAAGCTGCGACTTTCTGCTACCTGATTAAAATGGATTATCGATATTACTCCATTTTCATATTACAGTTGAACTGTTCATAGATATAATACTCACAGCAGATGTATACATATAAAACTATAGAAATTATTATTTGGATCAATTTAATTTTCAATGCCTTGAGTTTTATGTTCTGTGTATTCAGATGTTGTCATATTTCATTACATTCCCTCATCATTCCGTCATCATTCGTAATCATTATATCATTCCGTCATCATTACATCATCATTACATTATTCCATCATCATTCTGTCATCATTACATCATTCCCTCATCATTCCGTCATCATTACATCATTCCGTCATCATTCCCTCATCATTACATTCCATCATCATTCCATCATCATTCTGTCATCATTACATCATTCCCTCATCATTCCGTCATAATTACATCATTCCGTCATCATTCCCTCATCATTACATTCCATCATCATTCCGTCATCATTCCCTCATCATTACATCATCATTATATCATTCCCTCATCATTCGACATCATTACATCATCATTCCAACATCATTACATCATCATTCCAACATCATTACATCATCATTCCAACATCATTACATCATCATTCCGTCATCATTACGTCATCATTCAGTCATCATTCCAACATCATTACATCATCATTCCAACATCATTACATCATCATTACGTCATCATTACGTCATCATTCCATCATCATTCCATCATTCCATCATCATTCCATCACCATTCCCTCATCATTACATCATCATTCCGTCATCATTACATCATCATTATATAATTCCCTCATCATTCAGTTATCATTCCGTCATCATTCCATCATTTTTACATCATCATTCCGTCATCATTACGTAATCAATCTGTCATCATTCCATCATCATTCCATCATTCCATCATCATTCCGTCATCATTACGTCATTCCATCATCATTACATCATCATTACGTCATCATTACATCATCATTATATCATTCCATCATCATTCCATCACCATTCCCTCATCATTACATCATCATTACGTCATCATTACATCATCATTACATCATCATTCCAACATCATTACATCATCATTCCGTCATCATTACGTCATCATTCCGTCATCATTACGTCATCATTCCATCATCATTCCATCATCATTACATCATCATTCCAACATCATTACATCATCATTCCGTCATCATTACGTCATCATTACATTATTCCCTCATCATTCCATCATCATTCTGTCATCATTACATCATTCCCTCATCATTCGACATCATTACATCATCATTCCAACATCATTACATCATTCCATCATTCCATCATCATTCCGTCATCATTACGTCATTCCATCATCATTACATCATCATTACGTCATCATTACATCATCATTATATCATTCCATCATCATTACATCATTCCATCACCATTACATCATCATTACATCATCATTCCGTCATCATTACATCATCATTACATCATCATTATATAATTCCCTCATCATTCCGTCATCATTACATCATCATTCCCTCATCATTACATCATCATTACATCATTCCATCATCATTCCGTCATCATTACATCATTCCCTCATCATTACATCATCATTACGTCATCATTCCCTCATCATTACATCATCATTCCGTCATCATTACATCATCATTCCATCATTCCATCATCATTTCATCATCATTACATCATTCCCTCATCATTACATCATCATTCCGTCATCATTACGTAATCAATCTGTCATCATTCCATCATCATTACATCATTCCATCACCATTCCCTCATCATTACATCATCATTCCGTCATCATTACATCATCATTACATCATCATTATATAATTCCCTCATCATTCCGTCATCATTACATCATCATTACATCATCATTACATCATTCCATCATCATTCCGTCATCATTACATCATCATTCCCTCATCATTACATCATCATTCTGTCATCATTCCATCATCATTCCATCATTCCATCATTCAATCATTCCATTACCATTCCCTCATCATTACGTCATCATTACATCATTCCCTCATCATTACGTCATCATTCTGTCATCATTACATCATCATTCTGTCATTATTACATCATCATTACATCATCATTCCGTCATCATTACGTCATCATTACATCATCATTCCATCATCATTCCATCACCATTCCCTCATCATTACATCATCATTACGTCATCATTACATCATCATTATATAATTCCCTCATCATTCAGTCATCATTCCGTCATCATTACATCATCATTACATCATCATTACATCATTACATCATCATTCCGTCATCATTACGTAATCAATCTGTCATCATTCCATCATCATTCCATCATCATTCCATCATCATTACATCATTCCATCATCATTCCGTCATCATTACGTCATTACATCATCATTACATCATCATTACGTCATCATTACATCATCATTATATCATTCCATCATCATTCTGTGATCATTCCATCATCATTACATCATTTCATCACCATTCCCTCATCATTACATCATCATTCCGTCATCATTACATCATCATTATATAATTCCCTCATCATTCCGTCATCATTACATCATCATTACATCATCATTCTTTCATTCCATCATCATTCCGTCATCATTACGTCATCATTCCCTCATCATTACATCATCATTCCGTCATCATTACATCATCATTCCATCATTCCATCATCATTCCATTACCATTCCGTCATCATTAAATCATTCTGTCATCATTACATCATCATTCCCTCATCATTACGTCATCATTACGTCATCATTCCATCATCATTCCATCATCATTACGTCATCATTCCCTCATCATTCCATCATCATTACATCATTACATCATCATTCCATTACCATTCCCTCATCATTCCCTCATCATTACATCATTCCCTCATCATTACGTCATCATTCTGTCATCATTACATCATCATTCTGTCATCATTACATCATCATTACATCATCATTCCGTCATCATTCCGTCATCATTCCATCATCATTACATCATCATTACATCATTCCATCATCATTCCATCACCATTCCCTCATCATTACATCATCATTCCGTCATCATTACATCATCATTATATAATTCCCTCATCATTCAGTCATCATTCCGTCATCATTCCATCATCATTACATCATCATTCCATCATTACATCATCATTCCGTCATCATTCCGTAATCAATCTGTCATCATTCCATCATCATTACATCATCATTACATCATTCCATCATCATTCCGTCATCATTACATCATCATTATATCATTCCATCATCATTCTGTGATCATTCCATCATCATTACATCATTCCATCACCATTCCCTCATCATTACATCATCATTACATCATCATTATATAATTCCCTCATCATTCTGTCATCATTACATCATCATTACATCATTACATCATCATTCTGTCATCATTCCCTCATCATTACATCATCATTACATCGTTCCATCACCATTCCCTCATCATTACATCATCATTCCCTCATCATTACATCATCATTCCGTCATCATTACATCATCATTCCATCATTCCATCATCATTTCATCATCATTCCATTACCATTCCCTCATCATTCCGTCATCATTACATCATTCCCTCATCATTACGTCATCATTCTGTCATCATTACATCATCATTCTGTCATTATTACATCAACATTACATCATTATTACGTCATCATTCCCTCATCATTCCATCATCATTCCGTCATCATTTCCTCATCATTTCATCATCATTACATCATCATTACGTCATTCCTGACAGTAGCTCATTATGTTCTGTTGGAGAGAGATGACTCCTTTCAAGGTTTGTCATGAGATCATTTTATTTGTCAGTAAACAAACTAACTAACTAATAACTAACTAACTAACTAACTAACTAACTTACAAACTAACTAACTAACCACCTGTACTTTGTGATCTTTAACGAATTAAAGAGGAGAAGTTGCCCATATTTGTCCAGTTCAGCGACTTCTCTGATGATCATAACTTCTCCTTCAAGGTCCTTTAAGTTTAATGTTCTGTCTCCTCTAGAAGTTTTTCTCATCAGGTGTTCATTGAGGTAAATATCGCTTCCTTTCAGCCCCAAAGCGTGTCATTATGGGTTTTTTAACTTAGAGAAGAGAATGAAAAGCTTTGTTATCTTTGGATACGACCCGGTCTTTAAAGCTGTGTTCGTAGCATCTTTTTTTAGGATGTGGAATAAGAAACTCAGCTCCACCCCCCCTTCCACTGTGTGCCTGATTTCAGCTCATTGTGCAGCATTGTGTGACCATGAGATAACCCTTGAAGTACATTATTATCTTATTAAAGAGCACACTGAACCGAACATCAGAGCCCACAAACAAATGTGTGTTTTCCATCATATTTATCCTTTAGAACAATTGTTCCTTTTGTGATGAGCCTGACGGGAAATTACACACTTTAGCAGAAGTATTTCAGTGTGAAATATCTATGAAATATCCATGATAAATATCACCCGTTAAATTCATCCTGATATTCGATGCTACAGGAAACAGAGAATTTCTAAAACTTAAAAGGTAAATGAACCCATCCAGTATTTAGGATCTCAAAATAATGCACAAGGTGGTTTTGATCTGTGGTTTTTCATCTATTACCTTAAATATTCACTCCACTGAAAAAAAGAATTGATCCGTTTAATTTTTTTAATAAAACATACAAAATAAATACTTAGTTTACTCTTTTTTTTTGATAAGGCACCACTTGTCACATTGTAAACCTTAAACCAGCTGCAGCAACAATCTTGACCCATGAAATGCATAAAATATCGCTGCAAAAGAAGCCAGCAGAGAGCATTGACCCACATAACCTGTCAATTAGACTATAAATGGTAAATGATGGTGCGGGGCGGAGCCTTAGGGCGGGGCCTGAGGGTGGAGCCTAGGGGCGGAGCCTGGAGGCGGAGGGGATGGAAGATTTAAGGGATTCTATAAGATTAAAGATGCTTGAATCATGTTGGCTGCACGTTCTATAAATGGTAAATGATGATGCGGGACGGAGCTTGGGGGCGGGGCCTGGAGGCGGAGTCTGGGGGTGGAGCCTAGGGGCGGGGCCTGGAGGTGGAGGGGAGGGAAGACTTAAGGGATTCTATAAGATAAGAGATGCTTGAATCATGTTGGCTGCACCAGAGTCTTTAAAGCTGAAGTCATGTTTTAACATCTTGAGCTCAAGGTGTCGGCGGTGGAATCTGTTTGTGGTTCAGAATATGATGAACTTTATTAGGGGGCAGCATCAGATACAATAAAGCAGGGAACAGGCAAAATGAACATTCAGAATCTTTTTCATCCATTCCAGGCAAATAAGCAGAAGCCGAGGCAATTAGGCTGCAGGTACCTCTCTCAGTGCATCATAATGGAAAAATAAATTAGACTCATTTTCAGTTTTCATCGGTAGAAAAACAGTTTATTCACCCTGCGGCTGATCATTTAATGAGATTTAACTGTTATTTGCTTCATATGTTTTCACATTACGACATATCTTAATAAATGTTACATTAGAAGTTCAATATTCAGTTAATATGTTTCAGTTCTGAGCATCTTGGGAGTTTGTTAATAACATTTCTTGGTGACGTCGGTATACTTCCAGGATTTATATAATTATTTTTTCTTTTTTTACAGTTGAATCCTGCTTTGACTGTTTAAAATGTAAAAGTCTACAACAATCTTTTTGCAAATCTCAGGCTCCAAATGAAGTACCATCCGGCCATTAAAATTACCTTTAAAAATGTATGGTTTTTTGCACTAAAAACCTTGATCATAAGTTATATTTTGCATTAATATAAGTAAAACAGTCCTTAGTCTCCTCGGAGGGTGACGCAGAAGAAGAAAATGGAGGAATTTGAGGTCGTGGAAGTTGTTTTTTATCCTACTTCTTCAGTAAAAGAGCTGAAAATATGATTTGGGACAGAAGAAGACAGAAAACAGAACCAATCGCTGCTTTTATTTGATTATTTTCTCATCGGCAGGTCATTAAACCCACTGACTCAGACTGGAGGTAACCAGCTGAAGATGGTGAATAGATGAGATGGTTGCTATCTCCGACTTGACCACCGGGTGTCAGTATTGAGGACACTTTGGCAGCCGTGTCATCGTCTCTGAGCACACTGTGATTACTGTGTGACATGCTAACCCTCACATGTTTACTCTCGACTGGATCTGGGTTACATTTTATGACTTTGCTCCGAAGTCAGAGTTAATTATCTGCCACGAGCTGATAAACATCTCCGGGTTCAGTCTGTGATATACAGACATATATTTAAAACGTGTTGTGAACTTCAGCCATGTGTGTGATAGCTTAATTATGATATATGTGGAGTGCTCTGCTGTTGGAAGCCACTTCAATCGCACAACTGTCTCCTTCCAGATATTTATTAACAGCCAGCAGCCTTCCACACTGTGAACATTTCAGTGTAACTCACAGCTACTGATGCATGCTGAGGTTTGTTCATGCACATATTTGCACTCGGTGCGGCGCTTGTCTTAATAAATACCTTGTTATTGATCTGCAGGCAGCAACTTAATCAGTAGTTTATAATTAGCAACAACAACGCCGCTCTGAAAAGTCTCTTTAAAAAGCAGAAATGTGTAAATTTGTCTGTTTCTTTTCGTTTTCAAGCAGTTAGTTTCTTGGCTCCCAGCATCAGATGCTTCTTCAAAACCCAGATTAACACTTTTTAATGTCAAAATGACTGAATATGCAGTTTGTTCATACCTTTTAACAACCTTTAGGGCGTCCTGTGAAGCCGACACAGGAGAAACATTGGAGCAACTGTCCTTCTGAGCCGTTTAACTGGGAACTTTTACCCTGAGGAAGGGAGGTCAGCTCCTGTTTTTCAGGGTTATGTTCAGTCAATAACTCAAAATCCCTTTACTGAAACAACTTTGACACTTTCTGGATGATGAAATAACGATATTTGGCTGGAGTTGGACATCAAAACGACTTGTTTGCGGCTGGGAAACCATCATAGTTGAGATTCAGATCAGTTTTGTCTGTTTATCATATAATTTAACTCAATTTAAACTGTTATTAACAATAATTCTGCAGAAAAAAGCGTCTCATCTGGGGTTAAAAGTCGCTCTGCAGCTGAGCTAACACACACTTTATCACATGAAAGCCATAAAACACACAGAGTCCAGCTGCTAATCAGAAAACAGCACGAATAAAACCAGGAGGAACAGATGAACATGAACTTTTTGATGCTTTCATGACTTCCAAAGAAACGTTTTTCTGTTTTTCTGTCCAACATATTTAGCCTAACAGGACTCAACTGCCTGTTAGCAAGAAAAATGACATTAAAATTGAATAAGTTATCTGTTATTAACACAAACCGAGTGGTTTTTAATGTGATAAACAGCAACTGAATTGTGAGAAGTTTATACAGGAGCTGAATGTCGAAGCTTTTTCCTAATTTCTGCCTTTATTCTCTGGTGTTTAATCCTGCTTTGATCCTTCTTTCCCATTTTTCCACTCGGTCAAACTTGCCTTAATTCCATTGTTAGGACTCTGGTCCTTTTTACCAGTTATTTCTGTTCTTTAACTCTCTTCTGTTCCATCATTCTTCTCACAGACTGATTGTGTTTGTCTTGTTATTTGTGAGCTTCTTCACCTTTTTACAGGAACAGATTATCGATATGAGTCAATTCACACATCCACTGCACCCAGGATAAATATAGTGGAGACATTTTTGATGTTCAACCACAAAAAATATGATGCAAAAAAGCCATTTAGCAACATCAGAGTGAAATATGGCGAAATTATCCTTAATTTACTGAGTTTGGTGACTGTGGTAAAAGTTAAAACTGTTTTAAAAGAGCTGGACTTGTTATTTTCATGTGTTTTAAGTCAAGTAAAATCAAATCTTTTGCATGTAACCACAGTAAGATGTCACTCTAATCCTGCTTCCTCTGGCTTTCAGCCGACAACCTGATAAATATAGTGGAGACATTTTTGATGTTCAACCACAAAAAATATGATGCAAAAAAGCCATTTAGCAACATCAGAGTGAAATATGGCGAAATTATCCTTAATTTACTGAGTTTTCCACAGTTTGGTGACTGTGGTAAAAGTTAAAACTGTTTTAAAAGAGCTGGACTTGTTATTTTCATGTGTTTTAAGACGAGTAAAATCAAATCTTTTGCATATAACCATAGTAAGTCAGTTTATGTCAGTCTAATCCTGCGTCCTCTGGCTTTCAGCAGACAACCTGATAAATATTTTCCCCACAGGTCGGTCAGATAAGCCGGAGCTCAGTCATGGACAGCATGGTCCAGGAATGTCTGAAGCCACAGTTAAAGCCCGATTAAACGACTTCATGGGGAACATTTCTTCCTCTTTTTGCTGTAACCGTGAATGATTAAAATGATTAAAGTGATCAGTAACTGAGAGGGGAGATCTTAGAGGTATTTTTCACTTCATGTAGCCATAGATGAAGAGTTTAAACACGTCTGACCAAACAGGGCAGAGAGAATTAAGCAGATTTTATCTGCTAAGAACAACAAAAATGGCCTCCTGTGCATGAAGGCATCCCAACTGGGTTAGAAATGTCCCAGATCGTGCACGTGAGGCGTCAGTGAGGATGAGTGTTGGTGAAAACCTCCCTTCAAGCAGATGTTAATCCCCTCAAACAGGAGAAGCTGTGGGCAGATCACAGAGGCGCCTCAGAGCAGCGTCGCATCAAACAGAAGGAGGTGAGATCGCACCTCAGCTTCCTGCAGCCCAGAAAGAAAGGAAGGAAGGAAAAGAAAGGAAGGAAGGAAGGAAAGGAAAGGAAGAAAGGAAGGAAGGAAGGAAGGAAGGAAAAGAAAGAAAGAAAGAAAGGAAGGAAAAGAAAGAAAGAAAGAAAGGAAGGAAGGAAGGAAAAGAAAGAAAGAAAGAAAGGAAGGAAAAGAATAGAAAGAAAGGAAGGAAGGAAGGAAGGAAGGAAGGAAAAGAAAGAAGGGAAGGAAGAAAGGAAAAGAAAGAAAGGAAGGAAGGAAAAGAAAGAAAGAAAGGAAAAGAAAGAAAGGAAGGAAGGAAGAAAGCAAGAAAGGAATAGAAAGAAAGGAAGGAAGGAAGAAAAAAAGAAAGAAAGAAAGAAAGGAAGGAAGGAAGGAAGGAAGGAAAAGAAAGAAAGGAAGGAAGGAAGGAAAGGAAGGAAAAGAAAGAAAGGAAGGAAGAAAGGAAAAGAAAGAAAGGAAGGAAGGAAGGAAGGAAGGAAGGAAGGAAGGAAGGAAGGAAGGAAGGAAGGAAGGAAAAGAAAGAAGGGAAGGAAGAAAGGAAAAGAAAGAAAGAAAGGAAGGAAGGAAGGAAGGAAGGAAGGAAGGAAAAGAAAGAAAGAAAGAAAGGAAAAGGAAGGAAGGAAGGAAGGAAGGAAGGAAGGAAGGAAGGAAGGAAGGAAGGAAGGAAGGAAAAGAAAGAAGGGAAGGAAGAAAGGAAAAGAAAGAAAGGAAGGAAGGAAGGAAGGAAGGAAGGAAAAGAAAGAAAGAAAGAAAGAAAGGAAGGAAGCAAGAAAGGAATAGAAAGAAAGGAAGGAAGGAAGAAAAAAAGAAAGAAAGGAAGGAAGGAAGGAAGGAAGGAAGGAAGGAAGGAAGGAAGGAAGGAAGGAAGGAAGGAAGGAAGGAAGGAAGGAAGGAAGGAAGGAAGGAAGGAAGGAAGGAAGGAAGGAAGGAAGGAAGGAAGGAAGGAAGGAAGGAAGGAAGGAAAAGGAAGTTGTGGCTGCAGAGGAGAATGGAACCAGAATAACTTTCAGGAAGTGAACAACTGAAAGACAGAAAGAAGCACGAGCAAAAAAAGGAAAATAAAAGCACCTGAAATCAGGTAGAAAATGTAGGGCAACCTAAAGAAAAAGCATAGGTGGGATAAATGTCCAACTTATTATTCCAGAGATTGAAACTGTCCCGATCCGTGAAAGCAGTGGCTGCAGATGCAGGATCAATAATCTGATTTTATTTATATAATTATAGTCACTTGATGAGCAAAGTAATAGATTATAAATTCCTAACTCTTCTCGATACCTATGGGGAGGAGAGTGAGACTATAAAACTTATCAAAAGAAAACTCTCTCCACACTAGGAGGAAAAAACAAAAGGTTTTATAAATCTTACAGATAAATTTATCCCTCTCAGAACCGTCGGAGGCTCTATAGAAATTTAACAAATCAATAAACAGAAAGAGACTCCTTCTAATGGAGTTGCTATGAAAGTTATAATTATAAATCAAAGACACTCCTCTACCGGAGATACTACTGAAAACAAAACTTCACTTGAGCTAAATTTATGGTAAAACTTACAACAGAAAATCACTCTTAAGGAGGAAATCATTAATAAACAAGATCTGTGGTACTTAGGCTTTGGAGGCTAGAGGACGAAAGCTCAAAAGACAATTCAACACACTGGCAACGAGACGCAGACTAAATACACCTGAGGAACTGAGGGGAACAGGTGGAAACGCTTTGGGAATCAGGGAAGACAAAGAGACACGGGAGGAAGGGCGAGTTATCTGAAACAAGAGGAGTTGTTAATTTCAAAATAAAACAGGAAGTGACAAGACAAGGTACAAAAACCTAAGAGCCTCTGTGAGACCTGACAGAAACAAATGCATCAGACGTCATCATCTTCAGAGGAGAAGCTGCAGCTCAGTCTGATGAGCTTCTCTCTGACAGTTTTTATGTTTCCGCTCCTCAGCTGCGGATGGAAAGCAGTTCTCTGTTAATCCTGAGGGAATAACAGGAAACTCTGATGCTTTCAGCTCCTGGAACCTTCATTCCAGGCGAACTCCAGGGTGAAACTAAATGGGGCCTAAAGTTAACGCCACTGGTGTTAAAGTTTTGGTTTAAAAGTGAAAAACAGAGATAAATGAAGCAGTTAAACTAAAAGAGTGAAACACAACCTGAGAGAAGCAGCAGATTACATCATTTATGGAACCAAAGTCCACACTTTAGCTGTCGCTGGCTCAGATTTCCCATCAGCCTCGCTGTGGGTTTTTTAAACAGTATTTCTCACGTTCCTGCCGTTTAAATGCTTATTCTGGCTTTGCATCACCTGCATTTCTCAGCTGTGGGATGGAAATGTTGTAAAGAACGACAGCCGAACACTTTATTATACGTTCTAATCTCTGATTCCATCATAAGGGCCTCTGACACTCTGTAGAAGGTCGAGTTTCATGCCAGATTCACCTCTCTTATGTGTGTTTGTGCTTATGTAAAAGAGTGCCCTGCTGCAGCCTCCAGGAGGCCATCTGAGGGTGAACATCTCTAATGTGGAGTGACAGAAGTAAAAGAGCTGCTGGTCACTGCGTGTCCATGTGTGACCTGATGAAAAGCAAAGTGTTGACTCTTAACTTTGGCTGCGAGGAGTCTTTTTCTGCTATTTAACAGAACAAGGAACAAAGTTTTCCTGCAGTTTGTGTGAAGTGTTTCCGCTCAAAGGCTAAACGCTGCTGCATTTCCAGGCAGAACAGAACCAAACGAGATGCGGATCGGACCTCCCTAACGGCTCAGCAGAGCGACTGCTTCTGAGGCTTTGGAGCTGCTGAAGCCTCCTTAATGAGGAGGATCAGGTGTGCATCTGTCAAACTGTGCCATGTGTGTTCAGTTTCTGCTTTAGATGGACTTGCACTTGTAATTTTTCCCTTCCACGTCACTCTCGGTTGTCGTTCGTCACGATTCTGCGCCGGCAGAAGTCAGCTCATGTGAACATGATGGACGAAAGCACAGAGAGAAGCCAGTTAAAGACCTGGAATAGAAAAGCCATAAGTGCCAAAATAGTTGCCAAACAGCTGCTTCTGGAGAGAAATGAAGTTAAAGTGCAACTTAATACGAACATCTCCTCCATAAGTTAGATGGTAACAGCAAGAGGAAACAGTTAAAACAGAAGAAACTCTGCTGCAGTTGAGCTGTTCCTCAGCAGCTCATCACATCCTGATGCCTGGTCAGAGGCCTGTTGAGCAGTGGTTTGGTTTTATAATGCAGAAGGCATCATTTTGAGCTTCTGAGCTGCAACAGTCTGACTGTGATCGATGTGTTTAATGTAATGGATAAGCATGTTTCCTCCCCTTTGACCAATAACCTTAAAGTTGTGAGGAGGTACTTCAGCTGTTTAACAAAGCAAGACAAAATGAGGACAGAAATAAGAGAAACAGTCTCAAGGTTGGACACTCGTCACCATTTACCACTGGCACAGCTTCCCTCTGCGGGAGGAGTCATGCTGCCATGCAGCCGCAGGAGGATGGATGCTGCCATGCAGCTGCAGGAGGATGGATGCTGCCATGCAGCTGCAGGAGGATGGATGCTGCCATGCAGCTGCAGGAGGATGGATGCTGCCATGCAGCTGCAGGAGGACGCATGCTGCCATGCAGCTGCAGGAGGACGCATGCTGCCATGCAGCTGCAGGAGGACGGATGCTGCCATGCAGCTGCAGGAGGATGGATGCTGCCATGCAGCTGCAGGAGGACGCATGCTGCCATGCAGCTGCAGGAGGATTCATGCTGCCATGCAGCTGCAGGAGGACGCATGCTGCCATGCAGCCGCAGGAGGATTCATGCTGCCATGCAGCTGTGGGAGGACGGATGCTGCCATGCAGCTGCAGGAGGATGGATGCTGCCATGCAGCCGCAGGAGGATGGATGCTGCCATGCAGCTGCAGGAGGATGGATGCTGCCATGCAGCCGCAGGAGGATGGATGCTGCCATGCAGCTGCAGGAGGATGGATGCTGCCATGCAGCCGCAGGAGGATGGATGCTGCCATGCAGCCGCAGGAGGATGGATGCTGCCACGCAGCTGCAGGAGGATGGATGCTGCCATGCAGCCGCAGGAGGATGGATGCTGCCACGCAGCTGCAGGAGGATGGATGCTGCCATGCAGCTGCAGGAGGACGCATGCTGCCATGCAGCTGCAGGAGGATTCATGCTGCCATGCAGCCGCAGGAGGATGGATGCTGCCATGCAGCCGCAGGAGGATGGATGCTGCCATGCAGCTGCAGGAGGAAGGATGCTGCCATGCAGCCGCAGGAGGATGGATGCTGCCATGCAGCCGCAGGAGGATGGATGCTGCCACGCAGCTGCAGGAGGATTCATGCTGCCATGCAGCCGCAGGAGGATGGATGCTGCCACGCAGCTGCAGGAGGATTCATGCTGCCATGCAGCCGCAGGAGGATGGATGCTGCCATGCAGCCGCAGGAGGATGGATGCTGCCACGCAGCTGCAGGAGGATGGATGCTGCCATGCAGCTGCAGGAGGACGCATGCTGCCATGCAGCTGCAGGAGGATTCATGCTGCCATGCAGCCGCAGGAGGATGGATGCTGCCATGCAGCCGCAGGAGGATGGATGCTGCCATGCAGCTGCAGGAGGAAGGATGCTGCCATGCAGCCGCAGGAGGATGGATGCTGCCATGCAGCCGCAGGAGGATGGATGCTGCCACGCAGCTGCAGGAGGATGGATGCTGCCATGCAGCTGCAGGAGGAAGGATGCTGCCATGCAGCCGCAGGAGGATGGATGCTGCCATGCAGCCGCAGGAGGATGGATGCTGCCATGCAGCTGCAGGAGGATGGATGCTGCCATGCAGCCGCAGGAGGATGGATGCTGCCATGCAGCCGCAGGAGGATGGATGCTGCCACGCAGCTGCAGGAGGATGGATGCTGCCATGCAGCCGCAGGAGGATGGATGCTGCCACGCAGCTGCAGGAGGATGGATGCTGCCATGCAGCTGCAGGAGGACGCATGCTGCCATGCAGCTGCAGGAGGATTCATGCTGCCATGCAGCCGCAGGAGGATGGATGCTGCCATGCAGCCGCAGGAGGATTCATGCTGCCATGCAGCCGCAGGAGGACGCATGCTGCCACGCAGCTGCAGGAGGAAGGATGCTGCCATGCAGCTGCAGGAGGACGCATGCTGCCATGCAGCCGCAGGAGGATTCATGCTGCCATGCAGCTGCAGGAGGACGCATGCTGCCATGCAGCCGCAGGAGGATTCATGCTGCCATGCAGCTGTGGGAGGACGGATGCTGCCATGCAGCTGCAGGAGGATGGATGCTGCCATGCAGCCGCAGGAGGATGGATGCTGCCATGCAGCTGCAGGAGGATGGATGCTGCCATGCAGCCGCAGGAGGATGGATGCTGCCATGCAGCCGCAGGAGGATGGATGCTGCCACGCAGCTGCAGGAGGATGGATGCTGCCATGCAGCCGCAGGAGGATGGATGCTGCCATGCAGCTGCAGGAGCGAGCAAAAGCGAGCAAACATCTGTCTGTTTAGACATGTGTCTGAAAGGCAGATGAGCCGAACCCAACTTTTTATTGTCTGATAAAAAGCTAACAAGAAACCAATCATTATGAGATAATAACTGATGGTTTTAAGCATTTTGTCCAATATACTCGGCCTGTTTTGTCCTCCACACGCTGTCCTTTAAGACTATAAATGAGCTTCAAACACAAACCAGAAAGCTGCCAGTTTCCAGATTCTGTTCTTTCACTGAATCTGAATCTGCCACCAAACTTTCGAATAGAAACCTGAAGATAACTACACTTCTTTCTCAGCAGCTCAGCTTGTCTCCCAACCTCCACCTCACTGTTTGTATCTTACTCCCCTCCCTCCCCTCTCTTCTCCCGAACTTCTCTTTCCTTCGGTCTTTTCACTGCCCTTCCTTCTCCACCCTTCACTTTCTCTCTCGTCTTTCCCCTCGCCCTGAGGACCACCAGGATGAATAATAAATAAGTTCTTTGTTTGTTTCCTTCAGGTTGTCTTGTTTTTGCTTGTGTGTTTTTTAGCTTTCATCAGATCTTTCTGCATGCTCCAAGACAAACCATGCCGCATAAATTCAAGATAGCTTTATGAAAAAGACGACATTGTGGATGAAATTCTATCCGATTGGATTCAGGTTGGGTTAAAACAAGCTGTGAAGGAGAACTGGGTCAAAGGTCGAGGAGGAGCGGGAGGTAAAGGGCTGAAACGGGGGATTACCAGTGAGGCCAGGTGGAGGAGAAACTGGGGGTGCTGCCAAGGCAGCAGCAACAACTACAAACCAAACTAAAACAGAACGAAAGAAAGAAACTGATAAGAAAAAACACAGAAGACTGCATGACACCGAGAGCAGAAGAAACAACCTACATGCTGCAGTCTGGCTGTAACATATTCTCACAAGAAGAGGGACAACCTGAACTGCACCTCATGTAGAGAGTCCTCAAACAATCCAAACACAAGCTACAGCATCACTGTGAAGAAAATGCAAACTACCACAAACATCATCTCTAAAGGTGAAAATCAGCGGATTGTTAAGTCATTTAGAATGAATAAGCCTTGATAAAAAATACACAAATGCAAAGAAACGACCTTTACTGAGCAGCTTCACTGTGTTTAGGAAAGAAAACATTAGAATTTCAAACAGGCAAGACACTCAAAAAGGTAGGAAAAGAGGCAGAAAGTTTACAGAAAAGACAAGTTACAGCATTCTGTACGACTAAAGGCAGCACTGCAGGAGAAACCGTCAGGCCACCATGATCCATACAGCCACATGGGCTCAGGAGGAGCTGGGAAAAGCATTTCCACTCAACACAGTCCACGGCTGCATCCAGAAATGTGAGCTGAAGCTGCATCACACCAGGAGGAAGCCATATATCAGCTCTGAGCAGAACCACGGCCCAGTTCTCTGGACTCCAGCTCATCTCAGAGGGACAGAAAGACAGTGGACACGTGTTCTGTGGGCAGATGAGTCCACGTTTCAGCTGCTTCTGGGAAAAACTGCTGAGAAAGAGCATCCAGCTGTTCTCAGAG
This sequence comes from Leuresthes tenuis, assembly GCF_036924035.1. NCBI lineage: Eukaryota > Metazoa > Chordata > Actinopteri > Atheriniformes > Atherinopsidae > Leuresthes > Leuresthes tenuis. The sequence goes on from NW_027325365.1 coordinate 1,124,724, forward strand.
GAAGGTTTAAAGCAGCGTCTGTGATGGTCTGGGGCTGCAGCAGAGTCCAGGGCATGGAGGGCTTCATCTGGGTGAAGGTACCACTGATGCACAGCTGGATGTTGGAGTTCTGCAGAGACAGATGCTGCCATCAAGGTGCCGTCTTTTCCCGGGAGGTCCGTGGTTATTTCAGCAGGACGATGCCAGACCTCATTCTGCAGGACTTCCAGCAGCTTCAGACACACAGAGTGTGTGAGCTCGGCTGCTGCCTGCAGTCCACATCTGTCTCCTGCTGCAGATGTTGGAGCATCATGAAGAGGAGAACCAGACAACCAGGGACTGCTGAGCAGCTGGAATCTGGGATTCAGCAGGAATGGACTCAGATTCAATCAGTTCAAAGCGTTAAAAAGAGTCATTAAAGGAAGCTGAAGGAACACGATGGAAACAGCTTTTACTGCTGATGCTGCAGATTCTGCTCAACAAAGGTTCAAATTAAACTATTTCAGTTTTTTCTGTATTTTAGAGAAAAGCTTTTATTACTAATGAAGAAATAGATTAAAGTTTAAACATTAAAGGATTAAAAGGACGATTAAAGGAAGTGTTCTCATGTTCTGAGCCATTTTATCACGTCTCATATTCACTTAGACGAAGTAACACAACAAAAGTCTTTAGGTACAAGCCAGAGATGATCATTCCCTGTGAGCTTCCTCCGGCTGAAACTGTTTCTGTCACAGGACAACAGTGCAGAGCCTTCAGCCTTCAGCCTAAACTCTGGGCTGTTTACCGCTCTGCGGCACAGCAAACCATCAGCCTCTGACCTGTGCCTCCACTTTTCCTTTGGCTTGTCACACCCAAAGCAAAGGAGGATTCCTCCAATTTGTGCAGATGATTTATTTTTCTTTGTCTTTTCCAGCTTTTAATGGAAGTGAAAATATTTAGAAATTCATTCCAAACTCATCATTAAAATCACGGCAGATCTGAGCAACAATTACATCTTAAATGCTATGAAAATAATAGCTCAATAAGCTCATTACTCACAGAGAGCAGATATTAGGATCAGCAGGTAGGTTATTGGAATATTGAACAGAAGATAGCGATAATGTCAGAGTTTAGTTTACCTCTGAGTAACGAACAAGTTGAAACTAAATCAGACTGAAAACAAAGGAAGCTTCTGATAATATCTGATAATAAGCTGGGGTTCAGAATACTTAAAAAAATAGCGATAATGTCAGAGTTTGGTGAAGCAAGGTGTGGATTTTAACTGTTAGTTTACCTAGAAACTAAATCAGACTGAAAACAAAGAAGCTTCTGATAATATCTGATAATAAGCTGGGGTTCAGAATGGTTTAAGGTGTTTCTTTTCCTGATGAATGCTTTGAATCTGACTGATTTCTCCCCAAAAAGCTGATAATATTTCCCAATATGTCTGAATTGCTTCCTGCATCTTTAGTTTTTAGTTTAAAATCATCGTGAAATCTGTGAAATCTTCAAACAAATGTCCCGTTTGTTGCTTTGTGCTGAACCCACAGAACTGAACTCTGATTCTTCCTCACAGCTCAGGCCTTCCTGAAGCCAACCACTCACACCTGTCAGGGAATTCAGAGCCTCTGGAGACAGCAGCGAGTGGGTCTGAGGGTTCAGGTGACATGGATCAGGGATATATGAAGCCTCCCAGAGCATCTGCTGACTCACACTTTATAATCCTGTTCAGGAGAGCAGGCTCTGATACTGCCAGGGTCAGAAGTTCACCGTCCACTGAGGTAAGCTGTGCTTTAAACCGGTCCTGCGAGGCAGTTTGGAGGACAAAACTCCTGCAGATTCAAACTTTTCTCTTGGATGTCAAATGAATTAAGCGATCATTAAGCTTTTATAATGATTTGTTAGAACAAGAAGATGATAAAAAGATAATGTTGCACAGAAAAATTAGAATGAAACGATCCAGAGTAAAAAAGTAATGACTTTAATGAATTATGAGCTCAATAAGTGACACGCATGATATAATCTATTCCCTCACATTTCAATCATTATTTCTGTAATATCAGAAAGAATTACTGTCGATCAAAAATCCAAAAACCAGTTATTTGGGTCCCACTTTGCACACTAAAACAGTTTAAATCATCAAAACGTGTAAAATTACGACTCTTTCTGAGCTCAAACCGTGTTTCAGCAGAAGACTTGAACAGCGGCCTGCCTGATGTGTGAAGGTAACTCATCCCACCGCTGAGCTTTCGACTAACAGCAAGTGATCTGCTGACCTGAGAGAACAGGCAAAGAACTTTAAACTCTAAAACCAAGCAGACGCCAGTGAAGAGGCGCCAGAGTCATGTGCTTTTTGCACCAGGTGGAAGCTGCTCTTAGTCCACTGCAGTAATCTGAACGAATTCTGACAAAAGCGTTGATTAAAATCTCACAGAGATGCAAAGACAGAAACGTTTCAGTTGAGCAAAGATGGATTTGAGCACTGAGCTGTGCTGCCCAGCCTCACACCCGTGTTTGGTAAGAGGATTATTGATGTCAGGGACTGAACTTCGCTCTACAACTCGAGTTATATCATCAGTTAATTAATTTGCTTTCCAACAGAAGAATATTTCTCCCTCTTATGTGACGTACTGAACCCTCCAGCTCCGACTCTCTTATATTGCTGCTAAGCTGCACAAATGACTTCCTAATCCGTCACGCAAACAGTGGTGTTTATTCATTTCAAGGTTGATATAATCTGGATCAATACACTCAAGTCACACAAAAGCAAATGTGTCACAGTGGACTTAGATAAGGATCAGGGTTGATCTTCTATCGTCCCCAGAGAGGGCGAGTTCGCTCTCACATATCTTTACCTGCACATGTGCACAGGTGTGAATACTGAACATGTTAGCGTCTACATTTAATCGCTCGATTTTGTGCTGTAGGGTTGCTGTCTAAATGATATGTGTGCAGGTGTAGCAGGTGTGTGTGCAGGTGTAGTAGGTGTGTGTGCAGGTGTAGTAGGTGTGTGTGCAGGTGTAGCAGGTGTGTGTGCAGGTGTGTGTGCAGGTGTAGCAGGTGTGTGTGCAGGTGTAGTAGGTGTGTGTGCAGGTGTAGTAGGTGTGTGTGCAGGTGTAGCAGGTGTGTGTGCAGGTGTAGCAGGTGTGTGTGCAGGTGTAGTAGGTGTGTGTGCAGGTGTAGTAAGTGTGTGTGCAGGTGTAGCAGGTGTGTGTGCAGGTGTAGCAGGTGTGTGTGCAGGTGTAGTAGGTGTGTGTGCAGGTGTAGCAGGTGTGTGTGCAGGTGTAGTAGGTGTGTGTGCAGGTGTAGTAGGTGTGTGTGCAGGTGTAGTAGGTGTGTGTGCAGGTGTAGTAGGTGTGTGTGCAGGTGTAGCAGGTGTGTGTGCAGGTGTAGCAGGTGTGTGTGCAGGTGTAGTAGGTGTGTGTGCAGGTGTAGTAGGTGTGTGTGCAGGTGTAGTAGGTGTGTGTGCAGGTGTAGTAGGTGTGTGTGCAGGTGTAGCAGGTGTGTGTGCAGGTGTAGTAGGTGTGTGTGCAGGTGTAGTAGGTGTGTGTGCAGGTGTAGCAGGTGTGTGTGCAGGTGTAGTAGGTGTGTGTGCAGGTGTAGTAGGTGTGTGTGCAGGTGTAGCAGGTGTGTGTGCAGGTGTAGCAGGTGTGTGTGCAGGTGTAGTGGGTGTGTGTGCAGGTGTAGTAGGTGTGTGTGCAGGTGTGTGTGCAGGTGTAGTAGGTGTGTGTGCAGGTGTAGTAGGTGTGTGTGCAGGTGTAGTAGGTGTGTGTGCAGGTGTGTGTGCAGGTGTAGTAGGTGTGTGTGCAGGTGTAGTAGGTGTGTGTGCAGGTGTAGTAGGTGTGTGTGCAGGTGTGTGTGCAGGTGTAGTAGGTGTGTGTGCAGGTGTGTGTACAGGTGTAGTAGGTGTGTGTGCAGGTGTAGCAGGTGTGTGTGCAGGTGTAGTAGGTGTGTGTGCAGGTGTAGTAGGTGTGTGTGCAGGTGTAGCAGGTGTGTGTGCAGGTGTAGTAGGTGTGTGTGCAGGTGTAGTGGGTGTGTGTGCAGGTGTAGTAGGTGTGTGTGCAGGTGTAGCAGGTGTGTGTGCAGGTGTAGTAGGTGTGTGTGCAGGTGTAGTAGGTGTGTGTGCAGGTGTAGTAGGTGTGTGTGCAGGTGTAGTAGGTGTGTGTGCAGGTGTAGCAGGTGTGTGTGCAGGTGTAGTAGGTGTGTGTGCAGGTGTAGTAGGTGTGTGTGCAGGTGTAGCAGGTGTGTGTGCAGGTGTAGTAGGTGTGTGTGCAGGTGTAGTAGGTGTGTGTGCAGGTGTGTGTGCAGGTGTAGCAGGTGTGTGTGCAGGTGTAGCAGGTGTGTGTGCAGGTGTAGCAGGTGTGTGTGCAGGTGTGTGTGCAGGTGTAGCAGGTGTGTGTGCAGGTGTAGTAGGTGTGTGTGCAGGTGTAGTAGGTGTGTGTGCAGGTGTAGTAGGTGTGTGTGCAGGTGTAGTAGGTGTGTGTGCAGGTGTAGTGGGTGTGTGTGCAGGTGTAGTAGGTGTGTGTGCAGGTGTAGCAGGTGTGTGTGCAGGTGTAGTAGGTGTGTGTGCAGGTGTAGTAGGTGTGTGTGCAGGTGTAGTAGGTGTGTGTGCAGGTGTAGTAGGTGTGTGTGCAGGTGTAGCAGGTGTGTGTGCAGGTGTAGTAGGTGTGTGTGCAGGTGTAGTAGGTGTGTGTGCAGGTGTAGCAGGTGTGTGTGCAGGTGTAGTAGGTGTGTGTGCAGGTGTAGTAGGTGTGTGTGCAGGTGTGTGTGCAGGTGTAGCAGGTGTGTGTGCAGGTGTAGCAGGTGTGTGTGCAGGTGTAGCAGGTGTGTGTGCAGGTGTGTGTGCAGGTGTAGCAGGTGTGTGTGCAGGTGTAGCAGGTGTGTGTGCAGGTGTAGCAGGTGTGTGTGCAGGTGTGTGTGCAGGTGTAGCAGGTGTGTGTGCAGGTGTAGTAGGTGTGTGTGCAGGTGTAGTAGGTGTGTGTGCAGGTGTAGTAGGTGTGTGTGCAGGTGTGTGTGCAGGTGTAGTAGGTGTGTGTGCAGGTGTAGTAGGTGTGTGTGCAGGTGTAGTGGGTGTGTGTGCAGGTGTAGTAGGTGTGTGTGCAGGTGTAGCAGGTGTGTGTGCAGGTGTAGCAGGTGTGTGTGCAGGTGTGTGTGCAGGTGTAGCAGGTGTGTGTGCAGGTGTAGTAGGTGTGTGTGCAGGTGTAGTAGGTGTGTGTGCAGGTGTAGCAGGTGTGTGTGCAGGTGTGTGTGCAGGTGTAGTAGGTGTGTGTGCAGGTGTGTGTGCAGGTGTAGTAGGTGTGTGTGCAGGTGTAGTGGGTGTGTGTGCAGGTGTAGTAGGTGTGTGTGCAGGTGTAGCAGGTGTGTGTGCAGGTGTAGCAGGTGTGTGTGCAGGTGTAGCAGGTGTGTGTGCAGGTGTAGTGGGTGTGTGTGCAGGTGTAGTAGGTGTGTGTGCAGGTGTAGCAGGTGTGTGTGCAGGTGTAGTAGGTGTGTGTGCAGGTGTAGTAGGTGTGTGTGCAGGTGTAGCAGGTGTGTGTGCAGGTGTAGCAGGTGTGTGTGCAGGTGTAGCAGGTGTGTGTGCAGGTGTGTGTGCAGGTGTAGTAGGTGTGTGTGCAGGTGTAGTAGGTGTGTGTGCAGGTGTAGCAGGTGTGTGTGCAGGTGCAGCAGGTGTGTGTGCAGGTGTAGCAGGTGTGTGTGCAGGTGTAGCAGGTGTGTGTGCAGGTGTAGTAGGTGTGTGTGCAGGTGTAGTAGGTGTGTGTGCAGGTGTAGCAGGTGTGTGTGCAGGTGTAGCAGGTGTGTGTGCAGGTGTAGCAGGTGTGTGTGCAGGTGTGTGTGCAGGTGTAGTAGGTGTGTGTGCAGGTGTAGTAGGTGTGTGTGCAGGTGCAGCAGGTGTGTGTGCAGGTGTAGCAGGTGTGTGTGCAGGTGTAGTAGGTGTGTGTGCAGGTGTAGTAGGTGTGTGTGCAGGTGTAGTAGGTGTGTGTGCAGGTGTAGTGGGTGTGTGTGCAGGTGTAGTAGGTGTGTGTGCAGGTGTAGTAGGTGTGTGTGCAGGTGTAGTAGGTGTGTGTGCAGGTGTAGCAGGTGTGTGTGCAGGTGTGTGTGCAGGTGTAGTAGGTGTGTGTGCAGGTGTGTGTGCAGGTGTAGTAGGTGTGTGTGCAGGTGTAGTGGGTGTGTGTGCAGGTGTAGCAGGTGTGTGTGCAGGTGTAGCAGGTGTGTGTGCAGGTGTAGCAGGTGTGTGTGCAGGTGTAGTGGGTGTGTGTGCAGGTGTAGTAGGTGTGTGTGCAGGTGTAGCAGGTGTGTGTGCAGGTGTAGTAGGTGTGTGTGCAGGTGTAGCAGGTGTGTGTGCAGGTGTAGCAGGTGTGTGTGCAGGTGTAGCAGGTGTGTGTGCAGGTGTGTGTGCAGGTGTAGTAGGTGTGTGTGCAGGTGTAGTAGGTGTGTGTGCAGGTGTAGTAGGTGTGTGTGCAGGTGTAGTAGGTGTGTGTGCAGGTGTAGCAGGTGTGTGTGCAGGTGCAGCAGGTGTGTGTGCAGGTGTAGCAGGTGTGTGTGCAGGTGTAGCAGGTGTGTGTGCAGGTGTAGCAGGTGTGTGTGCAGGTGTGTGTGCAGGTGTAGTAGGTGTGTGTGCAGGTGTAGTAGGTGTGTGTGCAGGTGTAGTAGGTGTGTGTGCAGGTGTAGCAGGTGTGTGTGCAGGTGTAGCAGGTGTGTGTGCAGGTGTGTGTGCAGGTGTAGTAGGTGTGTGTGCAGGTGTAGCAGGTGTGTGTGCAGGTGCAGCAGGTGTGTGTGTAGGTGTAGCAGGTGTGTGTGCAGGTGTGTGTGCAGGTGTAGTAGGTGTGTGTGCAGGTGTAGCAGGTGTGTGTGCAGGTGTAGCAGGTGTGTGTGCAGGTGTAGCAGGTGTGTGTGCAGGTGTGTGTGCAGGTGTAGTAGGTGTGTGTGCAGGTGTAGTAGGTGTGTGTGCAGGTGCAGCAGGTGTGTGTGTAGGTGTAGCAGGTGTGTGTGCAGGTGTGTGTGCAGGTGTAGTAGGTGTGTGTGCAGGTGTAGCAGGTGTGTGTGCAGGTGTAGCAGGTGTGTGTGCAGGTGTAGCAGGTGTGTGTGCAGGTGTAGTAGGTGTGTGTGCAGGTGTAGCAGGTGTGTGTGCAGGTGTAGCAGGTGTGTGTGCAGGTGTGTGTGCAGGTGTAGTAGGTGTGTGTGCAGGTGTAGTAGGTGTGTGTGCAGGTGCAGCAGGTGTGTGTGTAGGTGTAGCAGGTGTGTGTGCAGGTGTAGTAGGTGTGTGTGCAGGTGTAGCAGGTGTGTGTGTAGGTGTAGCAGGTGTATCAGGTGATTCTGTCGTAACTCCAGACTTTGGAGGATCTCTTTCCTGTTTTTACTCTTTCTTCTGGAGACAGATTTAAAAACACTGATTTTGAGCATCGCTCCTCATTTGGGGCAAAACCTAAAACCAGTTATCAAAACCAGAATTTTCTTTTTCTTTCATTAAGCCAATCGTTATCTTTTGCTCAGTTATTTTCCCACCTGGTAACCATGATAACAGCTGGTTTGATCCTCTAAATACTCAGGAAAGGAGCTCTGTTCCGTCCTTTCAGGAAGGAAGTCTCACAGTTAGCAGCAACATTTAAGCAACACATTTATTATTTTGTCACGTTTAAAAACAGAAAACAGAAAACAGAAACTCAGTTTAAAGCGCTCTGAGGTGTCTTTTGAGCTGGTGCTGCACACATAAAGCTGAAAGCTGAATTTTTACAGAGCTCTTACTCAGTCTCCTCAGGACTGATCACTCGGGAACGTTGTGTTTTCTGAACTGAGCTGCTTCCACTTTCGGATAATTTGGCTCCTTCTTCTGCTACTGGCAGCGAAACGCAACTCATTTTATTAGCTCCTCGGTCCTCTCCAGATGGCAGACGAGCTCAGGAAATTAGCATTACAATTTCAACTCCAGGAAGTTTTATGGAACAAACATTCCTCCCCACAGGAGACCCATCGTTTGATTTTGCCTGTGGACAAAGAAAATTACACGAATCAGACCAATTTCAGTCAGTTTTCTGGATACTGCGATGATTCATGGGGGTAAAGATACAGATGAAGCAGCTCTTCATTTCTCTCATGATTATTCCTCATTACGAGTACATGCATGATGAAGGAAGCATTCCACGAAATTTAGTTCTTCAATGAAAAAAACCGATGAAGAGCGATTGAATCACTTTTAATCCAACACGGTATTACAGGACCTCTGCTGCATTATCCTCAGAGAGGCTCCTGCAGGTCAGTGAAGACTTTCTGCACTGGACTCACAGCTCTGAGGTTAATCTTTGTGTTTAGCTCAGAGCTGCTCAGCAACACAAAAAGTGAAAGAATAAGAATATAGTATATAGTATAGCAACAGGGACTATAAAGCATGATGTGGCCTGAATACATCCTGCAGCGTGGAGCTGATATCTGTGGCTGAAATCTGGAAGCATAAATCAAAATCTTAAGTGCAGGGAACTACAGCGTGATTCCCATTAACCTCTTGCATTGACTATTAATCCGGTTTAAAAACCACCTAAATATCAGCATGCTGCTGATTTCCTTTCCACTTCGTTTCCCATGTTTGGTCTGGTTTAGTCTTCTGTTCGCCTGAAACGTTTGGAGTGAAACACACAGAAGGTGCAGTTAATGGGAAAAAAGTTTTGTAAGCCTAAAAGTGTTGGTTTTTAAATAGTTTTGCTGGGATAAAATGCTGATAAGAATGTATCAAGACATAAAACTGTCTTTACGTGTCTTAAAATGAGAAACATTTTACAAAATATTGTTATTTATTGAACACAAAAACAAGCAGAGTGTGAAAAACAGTTTCTACTTCCATAGGAATGATGAAAGTAAGTATCAGACAAGTGCTGCTAATCAAAAGCACTTCATCAACTGATCATGAGCTGTGCAATACTCAGAGAAATAGCTACATCTCAGACTCTAAAGGCCTCAGTTAGCATGTTAAAGGTCAAAGGTCACCCCAAGGTGAAAAAGCCCAGAGCTACATCTCAGACTCTAAAGGCCTCAGTTAGCATGTTAAAGGTCAAAGGTCACCCCAAGTTGAAAAAGCCCAGAGCTACATCTCAGACTCTACAGGCCTCAGTTAGCATGCTAAAGGTTAAAGGTCACCCCAAGGTGAAGAAGCCCAGAGCTACATCTCAGACTCTACAGGCCTCAGTTAGCATGTTAAAGGTCAAAGGTCATGGCAGCACAGTTAGAAAAAGACTGAACAAGGACGGCTTGTTTGGAAGGGCTGCAGGAGAAAGCCTCTTCTCTCTAAAAAGAACATGGCAGCACAGCTTAGGTTTGCAAAGCTGCATCTGAACAAAGCTCAAGACTTCTGGAACAATGTCCTTTGGACAGACCAGAGCAAAGTGGAGATGTTTGGTCCTAATGCACAGCAGCACGTTTGGAGGAAACCAAACACAGCATATCAGCACAAACACCTCATACCAGCTGTCAAGCACGGTGGTGGAGGGCTGATGATCTGGGCTGGTTCTGCAGCCACAGGACCTGGGCACCTTGCAGTCATTGAGTCCACCATGAACTCCTCTGGATACCAAAGTATTCTAGAGTCAAATGTGAGGCCATCTGTCCCACAGCTAAAGCTGGGCTGAAACTGGCTCATCAACAGGACAAAGATCCCAAACACAGCAGCAGATCTACAGCAGAATGTGTGAAAAAGAAAAGAATCAAGGTGTTGCAATGGTCCAGTCAGAGTCCAGACCTCAGCCTGACTGAAATGCTGTGGTGGGACCTTAAGAGAGCTGTGCAGAAACCAATGCTGCAAACCTCCATGAGCTGAAGTTGTTGCAGCTAAAGGGTCATTTTTACTCCATTTAATTTTACTTTGAAAGGTGAAATAATACTGTTTCTTATCCTTCTGTTTGTGTCTTGTTGCATCTTAAGGTAGGTTCTTTTGTAGAAATCCCGCCGTTAGCTCTCCTGTAGCTGCAAGTAGCCACATAACAGCAGCTATGAGCTAACAGAGCTATGAGCTAACAGAGCTATGAGCTAACAGCAGCTATGAGCTAACAGAGCTATGAGCTAACAGCAGCTATGAGCTAACAGCGGCTATGAGCTAACAGAGCTATAGCACATGTTCATTCATTCATTCTTCTTAAAGTATTGGTGAAATAAAGACAGATAATGCCTTATTTAGAGGCTGCATCCTCTAAGCCCCGTTCACTCCGTTATATGGATCTCCAGTTATCTGAATATCTTCTGAAGGACGCCGACTTTCACCAAACTGTTCTCAGTGAGTAGATGAACGTATTTCATGCCAGAAATAAGGTTAAAAAATACCGGAGTTCCCCTTGAAAATGAACATGAAAACCGCTGCAGCTTATCAAAATCTAATAAATATCCTGCCATGTTGCACAAAACTATCAGCAGCAAACTCTGTGTGAAGTTAGCCGACTGTCACAGAGCACGGAGTGAATAAACTGTGCTGCAGGGGGGCGTGTGGATGAAGTGGTCCCAGTAGAGTGCCTGTGTAGAAATCCCTCCGTTAGCTCTCCTATAGCTGCAAGTAGCCACATAACAGCAGCTATGAGCTAACAGAGCTATGAGCTAACAGAGCTATGAGCTAACAGAGCTATGAGCTAACAGAGCTATAGCACACGTTCATTCATTCATTCTTCTTAAAGTATTGGTGAAATAAAGACAGATAATGCCTTATTTAGAGGCTGCATCCTCTAAGCCCCGTTCTCTCCGTTATATGGATCTCCAGTTATCTAAATATCTTCCGAAGGACACCGACTTTCACCAAACTGTTCTCTGTGAGCAGATGAACGTATTTCAGCCAGAAATAAGGTTTAAAAACACCGGAGTTCCCCTTTAATCCAATTCAGAGTCACTCACGAACCGGCCAGATGAAAGGAGATCATCATTTCAGCACAGCCAGGTTTCACATCTGAATCTTGGTCTTTATCTGTTGAATCAGCTCTTTGACAGGTAGCTATAGTGATAAATTACGCCCAGAATATGCATGGTTTGCATATTTCCTGGATGCTTATGATTGTAACCACTGCATGTTCACAGATAGATTCTTTATTTTCTGCATGTCTGCAGCCTCCACCAAACATGTGTTCTGTTCTGGAGAAAGAAAGGAGCCGAGTGACTCTGGTTTTTCACTTTTAACGCTGCCTTTAACCCATCCTGAAGACCAAATACTTCAGCAAACAGCAGAAACCAGAACTGTTTGTTTTCTCTTCCTGTGAAACGCCGGCGCCGTGTGACCTTGAGGATGCTGGGTCAGAACCTGTTCATTCAGAGCAGATAAGGATGTGTTATCTGTGGTCATTACTGCCAGAGCAAAGTGTTGCTACTGCTTCAGCAAACATTAGAATCCTTCTGTTACTGCAACAGGAAGCTGGAGTCTTGTGATAGCAGAAAGTTGCTAAATGCCCTTGGATACAGCTGAGCTGTGAGTATCAGGAGGAGAAAGCAGTTACCCAGAACCAACTTTGGAAAACAAGCAAGGACTAATTAGTTGTAGAAGTGGGTCTGCCGTACTTTTATGGTGTGGGGGGGGCTTCGAGCTGCTGTCTCACATTATTATCCTGGAGTTGAACCTTTAGCACCCAGCAGGACTCAGTAACTGGAGCGTTCTGCAGCTTTGGTTCACTTCTGATTTGCATTAAAATCCTTTTCTGAGATTCTGAGAACAGTCTGAACATCGTGTATCAGCAGAAAACTGCTGAAGTCAAACATCTAATCAATGATATAAATGATTTATCAGCACATTTGCACTGAGCCGGCTGCTTTCTCTTGTTTTTCCTACAGTGCACGGTTAACCTTGGGTGCTCCTGCTGTTAAATATAGGCTAAAGCTGCACTTTGTGGCTCGTTACTTCCATCATGTGGCCCAGAGACACCGAACATGTTCGTGATGTGTTCACAGGCTTCTGAAGTCTCACGCACTCGAGCAGCGACTCACGGCAACAAATGTGTCTCCATTCAGGGAATTTTTGTTCAGATGACTTTGTAGAACAGGAAAAGGCAACTGACACCACCAGTGATGCCAAATTTATCATTTTATCTCAAGATTTAAAACCTTTCAGGCCCTTTTAGCGACTTTATTTCAGTACAAACACCCCAGCGCTGCCCCAGAAGGGCGAGGTCCCCCCCCCCCTGCTGCAGGAACACCAGCGACAGCAGCATCTGAGCAGCGTGCACGTGCACATGCACGTGTTTCTGTGGTGCGTTCGGAGGGTGAGTGAGAAAAAGACTTGCAGCCACTTCTAATTATCTCTCTTTGTACGTGTAAATTCAGCCGTAATTGCTGCTCAGACGCTGCTGTCAGACGCAGCTCCGGTTATAAAGTCATAAAATGCTCGTGAGAGTGGAAGCAGCGGGTTGACATGTACTCTAATGGGTCCCTTTTGCTCTCAGCTGCAGGATGTTTTTGGTGAAAGAAAAACACGTGCGTGAGAGCAGCTCTACTGGGGATTTGGCTGCATTAACGTTGTGAGTCTCACGAAACTGTCTAACCTTTGCAAAAAACAAATTTAGGTCAATTTTGCTATTTTTTTCTCTTATTAGTATTAAGCAGGGCCTCAATTAACTGGCTCAAGTAAAATTAGTGATCAATACACGTTCTTTAACACATTTTCGGAATGTTTTATTGAGTCGTTGACCAAATAAATTCATTACCGTAACACATTTTCAATTGATGATAACTGAATATGTATGAAAGGTAGAGCTTTTATTTTTTCATGCACGTTCTATTAATAGTTCAGAATAGGGTATATATGTGTATAAGTGTTCTGTACACATTTCTGTTGCCATGCAGACTCAGAGGACAGTTAAGTTTTAGCTGTATCCAGTTTTAAAACCTCTTAAAACATACCTGTTCAGGAGTGTTATTTTGACTGTTTCTGTCTGTTGCTTTTGTCTTTGTATTTTTACTTTATTTGTGTGTAACTGTTTCATGATTTTAACGGTGCTAAATGAAGCACTTTGTGAGTTTTTTTCCTATAAATACATTTTACTTCCTTACTAAATCAGCTGTTGTTGCTGATTTGCATATTTTGGTGTTTTTGATCTGTTGCTCTGATGAAAAAAGCTTTAATAATTTATATTTGACTGATTTTTAGAGAGTAAATGAAGCTAAATTCAGCACCTTAACATGAGATACAACTAACAGAACTCAGGTTTTAAATGATTTTACATTTTCTAACGAGGAGTCGGTGATAAATAACTGGTTGACATTTTCTACAGAAACCAAAGACATTCAATACAAATCACCAAAACTGATGAAAAGAGCCGTTGGTGCACCTGAGGCTGGGTTAGTCATGTGTGAGCAGATCAGACATCTGTTTATCACGCAGGACGATGGGCAAACTGCCTCAGCCTCAGTCTCAAAGGTCGGGGAGTCTGGTGATGTGATCGCACTGACAGGCCTGCAGCCGATGTCACCCTCCACCTCCTCCGAGTCGACTTCCTCAGCTGTTTCAGAGGCTTTCCCATGCAGAGCATCTTCAGATACCCACTGGTGTGTGAGGAGTCAATCAACTCCAGGACCGCTTTCTTCTTTCAGTTCATCGACTCGCTATCTTTCTCACGGATGCCGTTCCTCTCTCATCCTCCTCCACATCTTCCTCAGTCTGAAGATATTTCTGTTTGTGCACATCTTTCAGAGATAAATATCATGAAGTTTTACTCTCATTTCAAACAGAAAATGACAGATTTCTGTGATGCTGTGATGGACTTTTTCCTGGTTTTAGCTCCTGTCTCTTTCAGGCTTCCCTTCAGAGAGGTTCAGCTGATTTATTTCTTATTTCTTCATTTGAGATTTAGCCAAATTAGCCACCAGGCTAGTATTATGGAAATGTGAATGTCCCGAAGTAAAAGAGGAAAAGCAACATGTCCTTTGCCTCCTTTGGCGTGACATAAAAGAGCAACTCAGAGGGCGAACATGCCACCTTTAATCCGACTTATCTTCACAGATAAAGCAGGAAAATGACATTTCTGGCCTTTGTGAGGCTAAACATAACCATGAAAACCATTTATTGTTTTTGTGCCACGGACAGATTTGTCATGAGGTTGTCAAAGTGATCGTTTTATCCTCACATGGTAATGAGCTGCCATGTCGTTTATCTCGATAAAAACCTTCTGAATGTGTGAGTTCAGGTTTTATTGGAGCATCTCCAGCCTGTGATATCACAAGATCTACCTCCAGCAAAATGACAGTCGTTTCCGCTGACCTGACCGAGTAATCTTTGCAGAGATCACAGCACTTATGCACAGCAGGAAGTCTTTAGTGTGGCTGTGAGCTGAAAGTTTGCTTTGACTGTTGACCCGTCCTGCAGGGATGAGGCTGAACACAAAGCACAGCACTTTGGTACGACTTTACCTCGGGCCATTCGTTGACCTTAAGCTCATCCAGACACTGAGATCTCCTTTGATTTCTTTAGATTTCAGACGCCGACTCTCCAGGTCACAGGAGGACAGAGGACACGAAGTGGCAGATAATGGAAAAATGGGACGAGACTTTAGTATTTCTCCCTTTCTATCAGTTCATCTGTTCACCTGCCTGCTTCCTGAGAGAGATTCCTGCATCTTCCCCTCCGTGTTGCTGCGTTTTTACTCATCAGTTTTAACTTTTATTTACTTTTATTTAGGCTTATCTGCCCTGAGGCATTCTCTTATGTGCTGTAATAGTTAAATTTGCCTGCTATCCTCTGACAGCACCTCTGTTAGTTTGCTCAGTACTGTTTGCACAGATAATATCTGGACGATCATTGTATTCTACTGCGAGGAAAGAGCTTTGTGTCCTGTTGGTGCAGTTATGCAGCACTGAAGGTCCAACAGCAGGTTGGAGGCAGTAAATTACCTCCCCCCCTCTGTTTCTCCATAACTGCTCTGCATCCTGTTTTACCCAGTGTTCCTCTCAGCTATGAGCGATGTCCTTTGGCTCCCTGTGTAATGTACAGTATCAAGTAGTTTCTCTTAAAGGAGTAATCATGCAGCGCTCCAGGGGATGCTGAGCACAGTAATCGAAGACTCTCTGAGAGGCTGCTGATGTGCAGCGTGACACCTCTGGGTGCCGAATGCTACCGTATGTGCTGCGTTGCACTGCGCTTTCTCCTGAGTTATAAATACGGGAATGATTTAAAATCCCGGATGGGAAACACTCAGCATTCTGCAGGGAAATGATAGACAACTTTTCTTGGCTATGCCATGGGGAGTGCTGTCCAGACGTAAGGTACACAACAGTGCTGCTATGTCAGCCATTAAGGTGACTGTAGTCTGTCATTTGGATGTGGCTGACTGACATGAATGAGCTGATTAAAGCTGCCCGTTAGGTGAAAAGTGATGATGCGAAGTCATGAGGATAGCTTATCGGATGAGTGTTGGAGGAGTGTTGGAGGAATGTTGGAGGAGTGTTGGAGGAATTTTGGACGAATGTTGGAGGAATTTTGGACGAATGTTGGAGGAATTTTGGACGAATGTTGGAGGAATTTTGGACGAATGTTGGAGGAATGTTGGAGGAATTTTGGACGAATGTTGGAGGAATTTTGGACGAATGTTGGAGGAATTTTGGAGGAATTTTGGACGAATGTTGGAGGAATTTTGGAGGAATTTTGGACGAATGTTGGAGGAATGTTGGAGGAATTTTGGACGAATGTTGGAGGAATTTTGGACGAATGTTGGAGGAATGTTGGAGGAATTTTGGAGGAATTTTGGACGAATGTTGGACGAATTTTGGACGAATGTTGGAGGAATGTTGGAGGAATTTTGGACAAATGTTGGAGGAATTTTGGACGAATGTTGGAGGAATTTTGGAGGAATGTTGGAGGAATTTTGGACGAATGTTGGAGGAATGTTGGAGGAATGTTGGAGAAATTTTGGACGAATGTTGGAGGAATGTTGGAGGAATTTTGGAGGAGTGTTGGAGGAGTGTTGGAGGAATTTTGGACGAATGTTGGAGGAATTTTGGACGAATGTTGGACGAATTTTGGACGAATGTTGGAGGAATTTTGGACAAATGTTGGAGGAATTTTGGACGAATGTTGGACGAATGTTGGAGGAATTTTGGACGAATGTTGGAGGAATGTTGGAGGAATTTTGGACGAATGTTGGAGGAATTTTGGACGAATGTTGGAGGAATTTTGGAGGAATTTTGGACGAATGTTGGAGGAATGTTGGAGGAATTTTGGACGAATGTTGGAGGAATTTTGGATGAATGTTGGAGGAATGTTGGAGGAATTTTGGAGGAATTTTGGACGAATGTTGGACGAATTTTGGACGAATGTTGGAGGAATGTTGGAGGAATTTTGGACAAATGTTGGAGGAATTTTGGACGAATGTTGGAGGAATTTTGGAGGAATGTTGGAGGAATTTTGGACGAATGTTGGAGGAATGTTGGAGGAATGTTGGAGAAATTTTGGACGAATGTTGGAGGAATGTTGGAGGAATTTTGGAGGAGTGTTGGAGGAGTGTTGGAGGAATTTTGGACGAATGTTGGAGGAATTTTGGACGAATGTTGGACGAATTTTGGACGAATGTTGGAGGAATTTTGGACAAATGTTGGAGGAATTTTGGACGAATGTTGGACGAATGTTGGAGGAATTTTGGACGAATGTTGGAGGAATGTTGGAGGAATTTTGGACGAATGTTGGAGGAATGTTGGAGGAATTTTGGACGAATGTTGGAGGAATTTTGCAGGAATGTTGGACAACAAACTGTTGTGGTTGACACTGAGTTAGCAGTCATTAGTCATTAGTCACAGCCGTTCTTTAAATATTTAACAACTTGGTGGTTTTTATTAGACTCCTCAGCCGTCTGCTGGCAGAGATAAAAGATTTGAAAGAAAAGATAAACTTCTTCCTTCATTTCCTGTCGGTTTGAGCTTTGTCAGCATTAGCAGCAAACAGTCGGAGTTAATTAATTTCACCTTCATGTCGGTCAAAAGTGGCCAAATTACATTAAAACTAATGAAATCACAGAGTTTATTAACTGGAGACAAACATGTTGGAGACTGGCAGATTAATATTCTAAGGTACGTGTCTGAAATTAGTTTGTAAATGAGATAAAATCACGTCCTCATACATTTGGCATTTCTGATGTTGTCCTTTTCACTTAGAAATCAATTCAACTGTCCCATTAAACCCCTGAAATGTGTTCTCATGTCAGTTAATTCTCCCTCTTCTGTTGTGGAAAGCAGCAATACATCATCCCTGCTGACTGATGCAATGGACAGCCCAATTAATTGAAAAATATGTAATCCTACTTATCGCTTCTGTCAGCAAACCTCGAGGCTTTATCTCATATTAAAAATACAATCGGAAAAGTTTTACTGATTAATGCCTGAAGAAGACGAGGCACACAAGAGATGCTTGAGGAATGTATTCAGCTGACAGTCACATGCCAACGAGCCCGAAACCAACACCAACAGAGTTATTACCGATCTGCATCCACCTGTAAAACAGAAAGAACTCAGAAAGTGGACCTGAGAGGGTTAAATACCATAAACTGCAGCTCTGAGATGTTTAATATGTCTCACTGAGGCTGAAGCTGGTGCATTGTGTGGCTGCTAACCTGCATTCATCTTTAAAACTGTTCCTCAGTCAGGTCATCAACATGCTGGCTGTGAGCCTTTTAATTCCAGTTTTTGGACCATATTTTCACTTTAAAAATCATTCTGGTAAAATTAGAAAAAGATTACAAAACAAAATAAAGTTCTGGTGAATTTGGGATCTGTAAACTGCACAGTCATTGAACCAGCTGGAGCTTTTGCAAACTTTATGGTTATTTTTCATGAAACTGGGGGCAGCAGCTCTCCTTGTTACCATGGCGATTAGTGCCATGACAGCGATGTCACCTGCTGATGTGTCCCCAGCCTTAAACAGCTTTTTACTGAAGTCTGTGAGAGTCCTTCGTGGATGAACAGAGTTGTGCACACAGACAGCACATCCTCATCACACTGTTTTCTACTTTTCTACTCGTTCTCGCTCATTTTCCCTGTTTTGTTCTCGCATGTTGGGGAAAATAAGGTCTGTGGAACTGCCCTGCACAGTCAAAGTTGATGCTAAAACAGTACAGTATGACAGCTGAGGGCGTGGAAGAAGCCTTTCACAGCATAAAACCACAGAGTACATATGTATGCACGATATATCCGACATATGAGCTGTTATCAATGACATTTAAACTCCAACAAATTACCTCGGGCCATTCGTTGACCTTAAGCTCATCCAGACACTGAGATCTCCTTTGATTTCTTTAGATTTCAGACGCCGACTCTCCAGGTCACAGGAGGACAGAGGACACGAAGTGGCAGATAATGGAACATTCACAACATGGAGGAATTTTGGACGAATGTTGGAGGAATGTTGGAGGAATGTTGGACGAGTGTTGGAGGAATTTTGGAGGAGTGTTGGAGGAATTTTGGAGGAATTTTGGACGAATGTTGGAGGAATTTTGGAGGAATTTTGGAGGAATTTTGGACGAATGTTGGAGGAATTTTGGACGAGTGTTGGAGGAATTTTGGACGAATGTTGGAGGAATTTTGGAGGAATTTTGGAGGAATTTTGGAGGAATGTTGGAGGAATTTTGGAGGAATTTTGGACGAGTGTTGGAGGAATTTTGGACGAATGTTGGAGGAATTTTGGACGAATGTTGGAGGAATTTTGGAGGAATTTTGGAGGAATTTTGGACGAATGTTGGAGGAATTTTGGACGGATGTTGGAGGAATTTTGGAGGAATTTTGGACGAATGTTGGAGGAATTTTGGACGAGTGTTGGAGGAATTTTGGATGAACAGTGGATGAACAGAGTTGTGCACACAGACAACACATCCTCATCACACCGTTTTCTACTTTTTCTGATTTCACTCTCGTTCTCGCTCATTTTCCCTGTTTTGTTCTCGCATGTTGGGAAAAATAAGGTCTGTGGAACTGCCCTGCACAGTCAAAGTTGATGCTAAAACAGTACAGTATGACAGCTGAGGGCGTGGAAGAAGCCTTTTACAGCATAAAACCACAGAGTACATATGTATGCACGATATATCCGACATATGAACTGTTATCAATGACATTTAAACTCCAACAAATGCTGTCAATGCAGAGTTGGTGTATCACGATGCATTCAGGTGCTCCAGTTATTCTGCCCACTTTCCAAACTCCTCCTCAGCCGTGTTGCTATGCAGAGGAAACGCACCTCCCGTGTTCGCCGCATCGTGCACATTCACAACATGGAGGAATTTTGGACGAATGTTGGAGGAATGTTGGACGAGTGTTGGAGGAATTTTGGAGGAATTTTGGAGGAATTTTGGACGAATGTTGGAGGAATTTTGGAGGAATTTTGGACGAATGTTGGAGGAATTTTGGAGGAATTTTGGAGGAATTTTGGACGAGTGTTGGAGGAATTTTGGACGAATGTTGGAGGAATTTTGGAGGAATTTTGGACGAATGTTGGAGGAATTTTGGAGGAATGTTGGAGGAATGTTGGACGAGTGTTGGAGGAATTTTGGAGGAATTTTGGAGGAATGTTGGAGGAATTTTGGAGGAATTTTGGACGAGTGTTGAAGGAATTTTGGAGGAATTTTGGACGAATGTTGGAGGAATTTTGGAGGAATTTTGGACGAGTGTTGGAGGAATTTTGGACGAATGTTGGAGGAATTTTGGAGGAATTTTGGACGAATGTTGGAGGAATTTTGGAGGAATTTTGGAGGAATTTTGGAGGAATTTTGGACGAATGTTGGAGGAATTTTGGAGGAATTTTGGAGGAATTTTGGACGAATGTTGGAGGAATTTTGGACGAGTGTTGGAGGAATTTTGGACAAATGTTGGAGGAATTTTGGAGGAATTTTGGAGGAATTTTGGACGAATGTTGGAGGAATTTTGGACGAGTGTTGGAGGAATTTTGGAGGAATTTTGGAGGAATGTTGGAGGAATTTTGGACGAATGTTGGAGGAATTTTGGACGAGTGTCGGAGGAATTTTGGAGGAATTTTGGACGAATGTTGGAGGAATTTTGGAGGAATTTTGGAGGAATTTTGGAGGAATGTTGGAGGAATGTTGGACGAGTGTTGGAGGAATTTTGGAGGAATTTTGGAGGAATGTTGGAGGAATTTTGGAGGAATTTTGGACGAGTGTTGAAGGAATTTTGGAGGAATTTTGGACGAATGTTGGAGGAATTTTGGAGGAATTTTGGACGAGTGTTGGAGGAATTTTGGCCGAATGTTGGAGGAATTTTGGAGGAATTTTGGACGAATGTTGGAGGAATTTTGGAGGAATTTTGGAGGAATTTTGGAGGAATTTTGGACGAATGTTGGAGGAATTTTGGACGAATGTTGGAGGAATTTTGGAGGAATTTTGGACGAATGTTGGAGGAATTTTGGACGAGTGTTGGAGGAATTTTGGATGAACAGTGGATGAACAGAGTTGTGCACACAGACAGCACATCCTCATCACACCGTTTTCTACTTTTTCTGATTTCACTCTCGTTCTCGCTCATTTTCCCTGTTTTGTTCTCGCATGTTGGGAAAAATAAGGTCTGTGGAACTGCCCTGCACAGTCAAAGTTGATGCTAAAACAGTACAGTATGACAGCTGAGGGCGTGGAAGAAGCCTTTCACAGCATAAAACCACAGAGTACATATGTATGCACGATATATCCGACATATGAACTGTTATCAATGACATTTAAACTCCAACAAATGCTGTCAATGCAGAGTTGGTGGATCACGATGCATTCAGGTGCTCCAGTTATTCTGCCCACTTTCCAAACTCCTCCTCAGCCGTGTTGCTATGCAGAGGAAACGCACCTCCCGTGTTCGCCGCATCGTGCACATTCACAACATGGAGGAATTTTGGACGAATGTTGGAGGAATGTTGGAGGAATGTTGGACGAGTGTTGGAGGAATTTTGGAGGAATTTTGGAGGAATTTTGGACGAATGTTGGAGGAATTTTGGACGAATGTTGGAGGAATTTTGGAGGAATTTTGGACGAATGTTGGAGGAATTTTGGACGAGTGTTGGAGGAATTTTGGATGAACAGTGGATGAACAGAGTTGTGCACACAGACAGCACATCCTCATCACACCGTTTTCTACTTTTTCTGATTTCACTCTCGTTCTCGCTCATTTTCCCTGTTTTGTTCTCGCATGTTGGGAAAAATAAGGTCTGTGGAACTGCCCTGCACAGTCAAAGTTGATGCTAAAACAGTACAGTATGACAGCTGAGGGCGTGGAAGAAGCCTTTCACAGCATAAAACCACAGAGTACATATGTATGCACGATATATCCGACATATGAACTGTTATCAATGACATTTAAACTCCAACAAATGCTGTCAATGCAGAGTTGGTGGATCACGATGCATTCAGGTGCTCCAGTTATTCTGCCCACTTTCCAAACTCCTCCTCAGCCGTGTTGCTATGCAGAGGAAACGCACCTCCCGTGTTCGCCGCATCGTGCACATTCACAACATGGAGGAATTTTGGACGAATGTTGGAGGAATGTTGGAGGAATGTTGGACGAGTGTTGGAGGAATTTTGGAGGAATTTTGGAGGAATTTTGGACGAATGTTGGAGGAATTTTGGACGAATGTTGGAGGAATTTTGGAGGAATTTTGGACGAATGTTGGAGGAATTTTGGACGAGTGTTGGAGGAATTTTGGATGAACAGTGGATGAACAGAGTTGTGCACACAGACAGCACATCCTCATCACACCGTTTTCTACTTTTTCTGATTTCACTCTCGTTCTCGCTCATTTTCCCTGTTTTGTTCTCGCATGTTGGGAAAAATAAGGTCTGTGGAACTGCCCTGCACAGTCAAAGTTGATGCTAAAACAGTACAGTATGACAGCTGAGGGCGTGGAAGAAGCCTTTCACAGCATAAAACCACAGAGTACATATGTATGCACGATATATCTGACATATGAACTGTTATCAATGACATTTAAACTCCAACAAATGCTGTCAATGCAGAGTTGGTGGATCACGATGCATTCAGGTGCTCCAGTTATTCTGCCCACTTTCCAAACTCCTCCTCAGCCGTGTTGCTATGCAGAGGAAACGCACCTCCCGTGTTCGCCGCATCGTGCACATTCACAACATGGAGGAATTTTGGACGAATGTTGGAGGAATGTTTTTAGGAATGTTGGAGGAATGTTGGAGGAATGTTGGACGAATGTTGGAGGAATGTTGGACGAATGTTGGAGGAATTTTGGAGGAATTTTGGACGAATGTTGGAGGAATTTTGGAGGAATTTTGGAGGAAATTTGGAGGAATTTTGGACGAGTGTTGGAGGAATTTTGGACGAATGTTGGAGGAATTTTGGACGAGTGTTGGAGGAATTTTGGACGAATGTTGGAGGAATTTTGGAGGAAATTTGGAGGAATTTTGGACGAGTGTTGGAGGAATTTTGGAGGAATTTTGGACGAATGTTGGAGGAATTTTGGACGAGTGTTGGAGGAATTTTGGACGAATGTTGGAGGAATTTTGGAGGAATTTTGGAGGAATTTTGGAGGAATTTTGGAGGAATTTTGGAGGAATTTTGGACGAATGTTGGAGGAATTTTGGAGGAATTTTGGAGGAATTTTGGACGAGTGTTGGAGGAATTTTGGAGGAATTTTGGAGGAATTTTGGACGAATGTTGGAGGAATTTTGGAGGAATTTTGGAGGAATTTTGGACGAGTGTTGGAGGAATTTTGGAGGAATTTTGGACGAATGTTGGAGGAATTTTGGAGGAATTTTGGAGGAATTTTGGACGAATGTTGGAGGAATTTTGGAGGAATTTTGGAGGAATTTTGGACGAATTTTGGACGAATGTTGGAGGAATGTTGGACGAGTGTTGGAGGAATTTTGGAGGAGTGTTGGAGGAATTTTGGAGGAATTTTGGACGAATGTTGGAGGAATTTTGGAGGAATTTTGGACGAGTGTTGGAGGAATTTTGGACGAATGTTGGAGGAATTTTGGAGGAATTTTGGACGAATGTTGGAGGAATGTTGGACGAGTGTTGGAGGAATTTTGGAGGAGTGTTGGAGGAATTTTGGAGGAATTTTGGACGAATGTTGGAGGAATTTTGGAGGAATTTTGGACGAGTGTTGGAGGAATTTTGGACGAATGTTGGAGGAATTTTGGAGGAATTTTGGACGAATGTTGGAGGAATTTTGGAGGAATTTTGGAGGAATTTTGGACGAATGTTGGAGGAATGTTGGACGAGTGTTGGAGGAATTTTGGAGGAGTGTTGGAGGAATTTTGGAGGAATTTTGGACGAATGTTGGAGGAATTTTGGAGGAATTTTGGACGAGTGTTGGAGGAATTTTGGACGAATGTTGGAGGAATTTTGGAGGAATTTTGGAGGAATTTTGGACGAATGTTGGAGGAATTTTGGACGAATGTTGGAGGAATTTTGGAGGAATTTTGGACGAGTGTTGGAGGAATTTTGGATGAACAGTGGATGAACAGAGTTGTGCACACAGACAGCACATCCTCATCACACTGTTTTCTACTTTTTCTGATTTCACTCTCGTTCTCGCTCATTTTCCCTGTTTTGTTCTTGCATGTTGGGAAAAATAAGGTCTGTGGAACTGCCCTGCACAGTCAAAGTTGATGCTAAAACAGTACAGTATGACAGCTGAGGGCGTGGAAGAAGCCTTTCACAGCATAAAACCACAGAGTACATATGTATGCACGATATATCCGACATATGAACTGTTATCAATGACATTTAAACTCCAACAAATGCTGTCAATGCAGAGTTGGTGTATCACGATGCATTCAGGTGCTCCAGTTATTCTGCCCACTTTCCAAACTCCTCCTCAGCCGTGTTGCTATGCAGAGGAAACGCACCTCCCGTGTTCGCCGCATCGTGCACATTCACAACATGGAGGAATTTTGGACGAATGTTGGAGGAATGTTGGAGGAATGTTGGACGAGTGTTGGAGGAATTTTGGAGGAATTTTGGAGGAGTGTTGGAGGAATTTTGGAGGAATTTTGGACGAATGTTGGAGGAATTTTGGAGGAATTTTGGAGGAATTTTGGACGAATGTTGGAGGAATTTTGGACGAGTGTTGGAGGAATTTTGGACGAATGTTGGAGGAATTTTGGAGGAATTTTGGACGAATGTTGGAGGAATTTTGGAGGAATTTTGGAGGAATTTTGGAGGAATGTTGGAGGAATGTTGGACGAGTGTTGGAGGAATTTTGGAGGAATTTTGGAGGAATGTTGGAGGAATTTTGGAGGAATTTTGGACGAGTGTTGAAGGAATTTTGGAGGAATTTTGGACGAATGTTGGAGGAATTTTGGAGGAATTTTGGACGAGTGTTGGAGGAATTTTGGAGGAATTTTGGAGGAATTTTGGACGAATGTTGGAGGAATTTTGGAGGAATTTTGGACGAATGTTGGAGGAATTTTGGAGGAATTTTGGACGAATGTTGGAGGAATTTTGGAGGAATTTTGGAGGAATTTTGGACGAATGTTGGAGGAATTTTGGACGAATGTTGGAGGAATTTTGGAGGAATTTTGGACGAATGTTGGAGGAATTTTGGACGAGTGTTGGAGGAATTTTGGATGAACAGTGGATGAACAGAGTTGTGCACACAGACAGCACATCCTCATCACACTGTTTTCTACTTTTTCTGATTTCACTCTCGTTCTCGCTCATTTTCCCTGTTTTGTTCTCGCATGTTGGGAAAAATAAGGTCTGTGGAACTGCCCTGCACAGTCAAAGTTGATGCTAAAACAGTACAGTATGACAGCTGAGGGCGCGGAAGAAGCCTTTCACAGCATAAAACCACAGAGTACATATGTATGCACGATATATCCGACATATGAACTGTTATCAACGACATTTAAACTCCAACAAATGCTGTCAATGCAGAGTTGGTGGATCACGTTGCATTCAGGTGCTCCAGTTATTCTGCCCACTTTCCAAACTCCTCCTCAGCCGTGTTGCTATGCAGAGGAAACGCACCTCCCGTGTTCGCCGCATCGTGCACATTCACAACATGGAGGAATTTTGGACGAATGTTGGACGAATGTTGGAGGAATTTTGGAGGAATTTTGGAGGAGTGTTGGAGGAATTTTGGAGGAATTTTGGACGAATGTTGGAGGAATTTTGGAGGAATTTTGGACGAGTGTTGGAGGAATTTTGGACGAATGTTGGAGGAATTTTGGAGGAATTTTGGAGGAGTGTTGGAGGAATTTTGGAGGAATTTTGGACGAATGTTGGAGGAATTTTGGAGGAATTTTGGACGAGTGTTGGAGGAATTTTGGACGAATGTTGGAGGAATTTTGGAGGAATTTTGGACGAATGTTGGAGGAATTTTGGAGGAATTTTGGAGGAATTTTGGACGAATGTTGGAGGAATTTTGGACGAGTGTTGGAGGAATTTTGGATGAACAGTGGATGAACAGAGTTGTGCACACAGACAGCACATCCTCATCACACCGTTTTCTACTTTTTCTGATTTCACTCTCGTTCTCGTTCATTTTCCCTGTTTTGTTCTTGCATGTTGGGAAAAATAAGGTCTGTGGAACTGCCCTGCACAGTCAAAATTGATGCTAAAACAGTACAGTTGTGACAGCTGAAGGCGTGGAAGAAGCCTTTCACAGCATAAAACCACAGAGTACATATGTATGCACGATATATCCGACATATGAGCTGTTATCAATGACATTTAAACTCCAACAAATGCTGTCAATGCAGAGTTGGTGGATCACGATGCATTCAGGTGCTCCAGTTATTCTGCCCACTTTCCAAACTCCTCCTCAGCCGTGTTGCTATGCAGAGGAAACGCACCTCCCGTGTTCGCCGCATCGTGCACATTCACAACATGGAGGAATTTTGGAGGAATGTTGGAGGAATTTTGGAGGAATTTTGGACGAGTGTTGGAGGAATTTTGGAGGAATGTTGGAGGAATTTTGGAGGAATGTTGGACGAGTGTTGGAGGAATTTTGGAGGAATTTTGGAGGAATGTTGGAGGAATTTTGGAGGAATTTTGGAGGAATTTTGGAGGAATTTTGGAGGAATTTTGGACGAATGTTGGAGGAATTTTGGAGGAATTTTGGAGGAATGTTGGAGGAATTTTGGAGGAATTTTGGAGGAATTTTGGAGGAATTTTGGACGAATGTTGGAGGAATTTTGGAGGAATTTTGGACGAATGTTGGAGGAATGTTGGACGAGTGTTGGAGGAATTTTGGACGAATGTTGGAGGAATTTTGGAGGAATTTTGGAGGAATTTTGGACGAATGTTGGAGGAATTTTGGAGGAATTTTGGACGAGTGTTGGAGGAATTTTGGAGGAATTTTGGACGAGTGTTGGAGGAATTTTGGAGGAATTTTGGACGAATGTTGGAGGAATTTTGGACGAGTGTTGGAGGAATTTTGGACGAATGTTGGAGGAATTTTGGAGGAATTTTGGACGAATGTTGGAGGAATTTTGGAGGAATTTTGGACGAGTGTTGGAGGAATTTTGGACGAATGTTGGAGGAATTTTGGAGGAATTTTGGACGAATGTTGGAGGAATTTTGGAGGAATTTTGGACGAATGTTGGAGGAATTTTGGACGAGTGTTGGAGGAATTTTGGACGAATGTTGGAGGAATTTTGGAGGAATTTTGGACGAATGTTGGAGGAATTTTGGAGGAATTTTGGACGAATGTTGGAGGAATGTTGGACGAGTGTTGGAGGAATTTTGGACGAATGTTGGAGGAATTTTGTAGGAATTTTGGAGGAGTGTTGGAGGAATTTTGGAGGAATTTTGGACGAATGTTGGAGGAATTTTGGAGGAATTTTGGACGAATGTTGGAGGAATTTTGGACGAGTGTTGGAGGAATTTTGGACGAATGTTGGAGGAATTTTGGAGGAATTTTGGACGAATGTTGGAGGAATTTTGGATGAACAGAGTTGTGCACACAGACAGCACATCCTCATCACACCGTTTTCTACTTTTTCTGATTTCACTCTCGTTCTCGCTCATTTTCCCTGTTTTGTTCTTGCATGTTGGGAAAAATAAGGTCTGTGGAACTGCCCTGCACAGTCAAAGTTGATGCTAAAACAGTACAGTATGACAGCTGAGGGTGTGGAAGAAGCCTTTCACAGCATAAAACCACAGAGTACATATGTATGCACGATATATCTGACATATGAACTGTTATCAATGACATTTAAACTCCAACAAATGCTGTCAATGCAGAGTTGGTGGATCACGATGCATTCAGGTGCT
This sequence comes from Leuresthes tenuis, assembly GCF_036924035.1. Classification (NCBI taxonomy): domain Eukaryota; kingdom Metazoa; phylum Chordata; class Actinopteri; order Atheriniformes; family Atherinopsidae; genus Leuresthes; species Leuresthes tenuis. Next base: position 1,151,847 of record NW_027325365.1, read on the forward strand.
CCAGTTATTCTGCCCACTTTCCAAACTCCTCCTCAGCCGTGTTGCTATGCAGAGGAAACGCACCTCCCGTGTTCGCCGCATCGTGCACATTCACAGCACATTTGGCTGCAGGGCACTGTCCTGCCTGTCAGATCTCTGCATCATTCCTCCACTTTCAGATGCAAACCAACAACCGTGCTGGAATGTAATTGCCATTCAGCAAATATCTCGGCGTGCCTCGGCGGCGGCATGCACGCTCATAAACTCCCCCGCCGGAATAGTTGCTCAGAGATGGACGGGAGTATTACTCACCATGCAGTTATTGCTCACGAATAAAACCAAAGCGTAATAAAAGCGATCCTTTAAAAATTCATGCGAGCCGAGGCGGTGTGGAGGTTAGTGAGTGGTGGAGTGTGTGAGGATGTTTGAGGCTTTATGTTAAATTATTCTGGTCATTAAGCTGCATCAGCACCTGTGTGTCACGGCTCTCTGGCCCTGTCTGAGTAAGTGTGTGTTTTCTGGGAGGTATTTATGGTCATGTGTGCATGTTTGTGGGTGTTTCAGCATGTGTACGATGAGTGAGAAGCTTGTGTTTAAATGCATGAATAGGTATGAGTTCTACTACTTATGTATGTGTGAGGATGTTTTATTGTGACTGTGTGAGGAGTGCAGCCTTATATTTATGCATTATGTGATCTTAAACCTGTGTGTGGATTTGTTTGGCTGTTCCTCATGTATAAGGGATCATTTGTTTGTGCATTCGTGTTTATTATCATCTGAATAAGTCAGCAGATGTTCTTCTTGGGTCCAAATCTGAGACCCAAACTTGACATGTTCATCCTTTGCTGTCTTTATTTTAGCATAATGCAGTTTGTCTCAGTCTGAACACAAATAGTTTCAGGGAAATCAGCAGCAAAATGTTTGATTTGACCCTTTAAAGGAAGAAAGTCCATGCTGGATACCCATGAAAGGCGCCCTCCTCTCTGGGGGAGATCTTAAAGAACAGAACTGCTGAATCTGAAACCTGAACCCAACATGGAGGCATCTGATGACACTAAATATTGGACTCGCTTCGACTGGATTTGTTATCTACTGAAAGGTCACAAAGGAGGCAGAAGAAAAGGAGGCGTATTATCTGGAGGGGCCACAGTCCTGCATGGTTTGGGTCCCTTTGTTCTGAGTCACCTTTAGCCTTTAATGAAACATTCCTCTAATGACGGCAGTCCGTTCTTCTAAGATGGCAGTGTAGGCCAGGAGGGTCACTAAATGCTTTAATGATGATAAAAGGTTGTGAATCATATGCCACGGCCTTTATAAATGTCAATCCGACCGAGCACCTCGGGGAGATTGTGGAAAACATGGCTGACAGCGCACGCATCATCGGAAAAATACAGGGAACAGCTTTTGGAGAAGTTGTGTTCCAGAGATTTTCAGACTCTTTGGTTAATGGTCCATCAGTGACTGGCAGGTGAGGAGCAGAGCTGGATGATGTTTGAGGCCTTGCAGGTTTGGTCAAACCATCTGCACACATTAAGCTTAATGTCACAGCCTAACCCTTCACTATGTGGTTGTTGCATTCTGTGGTTTGCAGTAAACTTAAAAGAGAACACGTCCCCCCTCTGTTCATTGAGCTCCTCTGGCTGCCCTTAGCATCAGATCCAAGTCCCTGATGTAAACACTCACTGTATGCATGGATTCTCTCCAGGTATTCCACTCAGAAAGGCTCCAGCCAGGATTCAAACCAGGAGACGATGGTGATAACCACTTTACCACCTGTGCCCAGGTCCTGGAGCTGTAAAACGAGCCCAAATCAGCCGGCCTCCACCACCGTGCCGGACAGTTGGTACAAGGTGTTTCCCCCAAACGTGGCACAGCACACATCTAACCCAACATGCCCCCCCAGCTCCTGCTGCAGGCCATGGTCATCTCCCACCCAGACTACTGCAACGCTCTCCTAACTGGTCTCCTAACTGGTTTCCTAACTGGTTTCCTAACTGGTTTCCTAACTGGTCTCCTAACTGGTCTCCTAACTGGTTTCCTACCTGGTTTCCTAACTGGTCTCCTAACTGGTTTCCTAACTGGTCTCCTAACTGGTCTCCTAACTGCTCTCCTAACTGGTCTCCTAACTGGTTTCCTAACTGGTCTCCTAACTGGTTTCCTAACTGGTCTCCTAACTGGTCTCCTAACTGCTCTCCTAACTGGTCTCCTAACTGGTTTCCTAACTGGTCTCCTAACTGGTCTCCTAACTGCTCTCCTAACTGGTCTCCTAACTGGTCTCCTAACTGGTCTCCTAACTGCTCTCCTAACTGGTCTACTAACTGGTTTCCTAACTGTTCTCCTAACTGTTCTCCTAACTGGTCTCCTAACTGGTCTCCTAACTGCTCTCCTAACTGGTCTCCTAACTGGTCTCCTAACTGCTCTCCTAACTGGTCTCCTAACTGGTTTCCTAACTGGTCTCCTAACTGGTCTCCTAACTGCTCTCCTAACTGGTCTCCTAACTGGTTTCCTAACTGGTCTCCTAACTGGTCTCCTAACTGGTCTCCTAACTGCTCTCCTAACTGGTCTCCTAACTGCTCTCCTAACTGGTCTCCTAACTGGTCTCCTAACTGGTCTCCTAACTGGTTTCCTAACTGGTTTCCTAACTGGTTTCCAAACTGGTCTCCTAACTGGTCTCCTAACTGGTCTCCTAACTGGTTTCCTAACTGGTTTCCTAACTGCTCTCCTAACTGGTCTCCTAACTGGTCTCCTAACTGCTCTCCTAACTGGTCTCCTAACTGGTTTCCTAACTGGTCTCCTAACTGCTCTCCTAACTGGTCTCCTAACTGGTTTCCTAACTGGTCTCCTAACTGGTCTCCTAACTGCTCTCCTAACTGGTCTCCTAACTGGTCTCCTAACTGCTCTCCTAACTGGTTTCCTAACTGGTTTCCTAACTGGTTTCCAAACTGGTCTCCTAACTGGTCTCCTAACTGGTCTCCTAACTGGTTTCCTAACTGCTCTCCTAACTGGTCTCCTATTTGGTTTCCTAACTGGTCTCCTAACTGGTTTCCTAACTGGTCTCCAGCCTGTGAAACCTCTGCAGATGGTCCAGAACACGGCGGTGCGTCTGGTCTTGGATCAGCCTAAAAGAACACGTCCCCCCTCTGTTCATTGAGCTCCTCTGGCTGCCCTTAGCATCAGATCCAAGTCCCTGATGTTAGCTACAAAGAGCTTAATGGAACGGCTCCATCTACTTGAATGCTCTTGCAAAGGCTTCTGTCCCAACTGGGTCCCTCCGTTGGTCCCAGGATTGTCGTCTAGCAGCTCCTACACCACGCCTAAGACAATCCAAACTCTGTTCATGTGTCGTCCCACGATGGTGGAATGACCTACCGAGCGCTACCAGAACAGGGGCGTCCCTGTCTATCTTCAAGAAGCTCCTGAAAACCCAGCTCTTCAGAGAGCATCTCCTATCCCAGCACTTACCTTGTACTTCCCTCCCCCCTCTATCTCTGCACTTTATCTTTCTGCTCTTCCTTCTATGCCTGCACCCTATCTCTACTCTGTCCCCTCTGACAGAGTCGGACTCCTGGGTTCCTTCTATGTAGCTTATTGTTAGCTTTTTATAAAGCTGTTATATCTTCATTTGTAAGTCGCTTTGGATAAAAGCGTCTGATAAATACAGAAACAGAAACATTAAATCATACAGTGTGAAGCAACCTTTATCAAGGCACCGTCATCCATCTGCATTCACATCACAGGACTTGCTCACATAGAGCTAAATTATCTGCTGTCAGAGTGGCATAAAGGCCCCACAAAGAAGAAGCTCCCTGTCTGCCATCAGAGCAACTTCTGGTCTCTTGTCTGTGCTGCTATAAGTCTAAGTCAGCCACCCTTCAGGCTGGGCTTCAGTCAGCCAGCATACCTGCGTTTGATCAGCTAATTTCCTGCAGTATATCTACGCAGCGCCGTCAGTCACTCTGCCAGAACGTTCTGTCTGCTTCAGTGAAGTCAGCGCCAAAGCCTCCATGCTTTGCCTGGTCGGCTTAATCTGCTGTCTGCTCTGCTTACCTCAGCTTCCACTCTCCAGTCTGCCTTTTAAACAGGTCTGCCACAACCAGCCCATAACCCTCCACCTGCAGACCATCAGCTCAGCTCAGTTTCTCCTCTATACACCCCCCCCAGCTCATCTGCAACCATTCTTTCAACCAAAAACACCTTAAAGTTACAGCCTGGAGGCATGCAGAAACTGCAGATTCGAACTGATTTTTTAACAGTTTGAATTTCATCACTAATTATCTGAAGAATAGAAGAGCTAAAACAAATGATGGATTAGAGGATAAGTGATGGTAAAGTTATCAACACAACAATTTGGCCCTTTGTCAGTGGTCACTTCCTGGAAACCTCTCTGTAACGATCCTTCATCTTAACATCAGAAATAAAACTGAAAGCTGATGATACAGAAACAAATATGATAGTTTATTACCTCCTAAACAACTATTACAGCTCAAGTTTAAATTCTGCATCCCAACCTGTGCATTCTTCAAGGTGTGCATGCAAAGATTAGCTCCCTTACACCAAGTCTGTACCAACCAAAAAGATGCCAAAGATGGATGAAATCAGATGAAACAAGCTCTGCATCTTTTGCAGTGACCACAAAGCCTGAATAAATATGTTTGTCAGATGTTAGATGTGCCAGAATCCGTGTTTGTGGATGTGAAATGTCAGCAGGTTCATGACATGATGGGATTTACGACCTATTAATAATAAGAAATAAGAAAGAAGAGCTGAAACAAATGATGGATTGGAGGATAAGTGATGGTAAAGTCACTTCCTGGAAACCTCTCTGTAACAAAAAGTAAGGCGGTTGATGTCAGACGTCTCCTCCTTGTACCTCAGCACAGTGTCATTAAAGGAAAGGACGCAGAAATGCTCGCATGCTAAAAATATCTGGGCACCTTGACAGATAACTGGCTTGAATCTGACTTGAACAGTGCTTCTGTGTGTAAAAAGAGGCCAACAGCGGCTCTTTGCATGCAGAAGCAGAACAGCGATGACCTCGTTTTGCACACTGAGTCTGGTCTGACATTCCCTGTCATCTCATTTTTAAAGATTAGGAGTGAAGCTCAGGAGTTTTACTCAGATTTTTAACACCAGAAGCGTGTTGTTACGACCTGCCTCGTGCTTTAAAACTGCCACTGCTTTTAAACAGATGCAGAAATGGTTTCATGTCCATTAAAGCACTCGTTAGAAATAACTTGGCAAAGATTAAAATGACTCAACTAACAACTAACCAATAAACTCACCTGACTGAGCTGCATCTCTCAGATATAATATCCCAGATATTCCCAAAGATGAACGCAGTTCCTTTTATGGACGTTAAAGTTGTATTTTTCCTGCTTCGGTTTAGTTTTCTGTCAGAACAGCAGCAGTTAGAACTTCTTCTGCTGAATAACTCAGCCTGCTTTGCCATCCTCAGAGGAACTCTTTACACCTTTTTTCACTCGTTTCTTTTTTTAAAAGATTGTTCCGGATTTGTTTTGAAAGTCAATCAAAATGTAACAAAAGGTCCAAAAGGAAAGATTTTGATCCTTTATGCCTGCAGAATCATTTCTTCTTCTGTGGAACTACTTGTTGCTCGTATGGCACGACCTCGGCGTTATCAGCGCCGCTGTCTGCTCCTGAAGAGCCTCGGATCAGGAGAAAATGCCAGTTTCCTGAGAACTTTCCCTTGTTGCATCAGGATTAAATCTCCTACGCTTGTGAATTTCAGACAGGATTCTAATTAATTTCCTCACAAACAGTTTCTCCCATTGATCAAGTTTGTGTCATTCAGAGGAAAGTTTTCTGACTCATCAGATCAATAGTATCTGAATAATCACAGAAGACATTATTTTCCCGTTACTCTTTGTATCTGTTCTGCTCATTTGTTCACATTTCATGAAGCCAGCTCACTCTCCCTGGCTCGATGTCGCCCTTTCCTTCACATTTATCTCTTTCTGTCCATCACTTCATCAGTCATTCAGCTCTCCAGTTCTTTCATTATTCAGCGACTCACCCTCAGCCCCTCACCTCTCCTGCTGGCTCTCGCACCAAATCTAGTTTGAGACTTTATTGTCCTTGAAATTACGTTTGCAGCAGAGCATGCCCCACAGAACCGACGATAAACAAAATCTATGAGAACATACGAGACTCACACATTAAAATGAGCTCTGAACAAGTGGAAGACGGAGAGTCTTTGTTGCTGCAGACAATTCTTCTGCATCTGTGAGACGTGTTTTCTCTTCTCTTTACAGAAACTCTGAACTGAATCATGTTCTGTGACTGTTTGATGTCGAGTGAAATGCTTTCAGGTGGATCTGTGCTGCAGAAATAAAACTGAAAGCTGATAATACAGAAACAAATATGATAGTTTATTATCTCCTAAACAACTATTACAGCTCAAGTTTAAATTCTGCATCCCAACCTGTGCATTCTTCAAGGTGTGCATGCAAAGATTAGCTCCCTTACACCAAGTCTGTACCAACCAAAAAGATGCCAAAGATGGATGAAATCAGATGAAAGAAGCTCTGCATCTTTTGCAGTGACCACAAAGCCTGAATAAATATGTTTGTCAGATGTTAGATGCGCCAGAATCCGTGTTTGTGGATGTGAAATGTCAGCAGGTTCATGACATGATGGGATTTATGACCTATTAATAGTAAGATGTGAAGTTCTGTAACTTTAAAACATGTAAACCATGTTCTAACCTCATCCATGTGCGTTTAACTCCTAACCATACATGTGGGAGAATTAGATAAAAAGAAAAGAAAATGTGAGAAAGATACAACGGCTGTGGAAAAGAAACAGTCTCATGATGAATGTTCGAGGAATAGTGCCTCCTGCCATCCCAGCCTTCTTCTTTATTAACTTTTGTGATGATTTAAACACTTTGAAGAGATAAAAAGTTCATGTTCACATGCTGAGTATTCAGGCTAAGGAACAAAGTAAGGAAGACATATTTTGGATCAATGCAGAATCTGTCATGAGATCAGCTGAATTCTCTTAACTCTGCAAGTTGAAACGTCCTTTAGCATTAAGCTAAAGCCCATATTGCCCCCAATGTGTGCCGCACTTTGCATGAAAGTACCTGATGAACTGATTGATGTTAACGATCCACAGCAAACCCTCCACATGTGTCCACAGACGGGCTCAGAAGTAACGGGACACACTTCCAACAGGAAACACTGATAAAGGAAGTAAAACGTCAGCTTCTGTGGGGATACAGTTTGTTCACCGTTAGCTTGCTTTCCTCAGAGGTTGGATGACCTAATCTGGGAAGAACCGCTGAGTAAACTCAGCATCATGTGCTCCTTTTTCCTACTTTAGGCTCCACACAGATTTGAAAAGTTTTCCCTCCAACTATAGATGTTGAAGCTCTTAGAATATTTCCTTTATCATTTCCACCAGCGCTCTCATCCAAAGTCGTTCTTTCTCTCTCTTTCTACCCCATTTCCAATTTAAATTGGGAAAATCCATTAGGTCATGGACAGCCATTCCTCAAATGCACGTGCACGCACACACGTGCGCACACACTTGCATAGTTGAAGCGGACCATAAATCGCTGTCTCCATTATAGTTCTGACAGTGGCCCCTCCATGCTGGCTGCACAGCATCTTTATAGTCCAGCTTTGATGTATATGTGGGGCCCAGCTTGGCAGACTGGGACACTGACAGAATGGGGGTGGAAAATGAGTGGGAGGGGCATGCCGGCCCGACACTAATGCTGGAAAGAGCAGGAAAGAGCAGGAAAAAGGTGGAAATGCAGCAGCTGCAGGAGATAGGCACTCATTTTAAAAGCTGTGGTTTCTATGAAAAGATTCATTTGGAGGGACAGAAACATGCCAGGTACCATCAGGATAAGCATCACTGACAGGATGGGCCACAGCATCATGCATCACTGATGTTCTGACCGGTTTTATCCCACTCACAGCCTGGACTGGCGTTTCTGTAACACAGTAACTTTCTCTGAAGCGATGGCCAGTCCATAGGACAGCTGTCACGGTTCGGAGAGGTAGGACCCAGATGCAGTTCTTTCAAACGGAACAAGGTTTATTAACAAAAAGGGACAAGGAGCAAGAACAAAAAACGCAGCTGAGCCGGATTATCAAAAACACTAAACTATTAAATAACAAAACCATGAGAAACAAAACAAGACTGAGATCGGCAAAACGAGACTTATCTGTGTGGCAAGGCATAAAGTGAGGTAAGGATTCTGCAGTGACTGAAAGGAAACCAGAAGACTAAATACTGTGGAGGGAGTGATCAGTGAATGCAGCTGTGAACAATGAGCCAGGTGACCTGAGTGAACCGAGGTGGGAAAAAACAGGACTAGAATATAACTGAAACCATGATTAAACAAACTGTGACCGATAAAACATAGACTGTGAAAGAGCAGACTGTGACAACAGCTGTGAACAGCCTCAGCACGGAAGGACTGATGGGATTTGATCCCAAAGAGAGCAAACGAACCACACATTCTGACATTTCCATCAACTTGTACCGATTTTTCTTAAATAGTTATAGTCATTTCAAGCATCATTCTTCATAAGTTCCTGAGATAAAACATGAAAACCAGACTCCTCTGAAGCTCTCCAAAACCTTAAAAATCTCAGAGAACATTCTGTTCTGATCCAAACATCAACAGCATCTCATTTTATAGATGATCAACAAAAACGATTCACAGTAATATTTGTGCAATATGAATAGAAAGCTTAAGAGATATATTTTTGGGCTATAGAGTTAACTTTAGGTAATGAAAACAGATTTGAAGAGTGTAAATGTTTATGTTTATGCATTTAGCAGATGCTTTTATACAAAGCGACTTACAGGTAGGGTAAGGGGGTCTTGCCTAAGGACCCCTACTGGAGGTAATACCTTTCATGCAGGGGATGCAGGGGAGTGTAGATTTGGCACCAATGAGAAGCAGTTCTGTTTTAGTTGCATTGGGCTTCAGAAAAGGTTAAATATCTTGTAAGCAGTCAAGGAGGGAAGAGGAAGGAAGAGCTGGGCTTGGAGGAGACGTAGAGCAGGCTGTCATCTGCATAACAGCAGGAATAGAGACCGTATTTCAGAAAATAGTGCCTGGAGGGAGAAGGATGAACAGGAGGAACACCAACGCTGACTGGGGAGGGTTCAGATTGGTCCTTCTTTAACTGAACAGACATGAAGTGATGAACTGATGATGTTTATAACAACAGAAGCTCGACAGTTATGGAGGATATGATGTCAGATTGTGCCAAAAGCTGGGCTAAAGTCGAGATTTACTGGAGAGGTGACAGGAATAGGACCACAGTGTTGGTATCAGGCTCAGGTGGAGGCTCCATCTCCGGCTCTGCTTCCTCAGGAGGAGGTCCTCGAAGTATTCCCACCATCTCCCAACGTCCCTAGTTGAGGTCAGCAGAGCCCCATATTCACCAAACATGGTGTAGATATCTATATCTATAGATATATAGACATATATAGGGGTGTAGATATCTATAGATCTATATATCTACACCATCAACACAGTTTATGGTGAAGATGGGGCTCTGCTGATCTCATCTAGGGACGTTGGGAGTTGGTGGGAATACTTCGAGGACCTCCTCAACCCGGAGATGGAGCCTCCACCTGAGCTTTACCAACACTGTGGTCCTATTCCTGTCACCTCTCCAGTAAATCTCGACTTTAGCCCAGCTTTTGGCACAATCTGACATCATATCCTCCATAACTGTCTGGCTTCTATTGTTATAAACATCATCAGTTCATCACTTCATGTCTGTTCAGTTAAAGAAGGACCAATCCGAACCCTAACTCTCTATATATCTATAGATATCTATATCTATATCTATATCTATATCTATATCTATACAGAGAGTTAGGATGCAGGTGATATTTGATCTGATTCCAGGGGGCTGTACAAACACAAAGGAACAACAAACTTGCTTGAACAACAGATGAAAATCAGAGTAAAACACGTTTGTGGACGAATATTACAGTCAGGTGGGGACGCCAGTTTGTAATTAGCGGCCATGTGGCCTGCAAGAGAGCAATGAAAAAGAATCTGAATGGAATTACAATGAAACTGAGGTTGTTTAATGGACTCTCTGATTGCCTGGCTTTCACTGGTGATATACAATGCAATTACATATTCTTGCACCAAGTGAGAAATAAAAGGCGGGTGGACGGAGTTTCTAATGGCTGTTTGAATATTAAAAACACAGATAGTATAATAGCTACCGGCCAGTTTTGGCAGCAGCTCAGAAAATGGAGTTGGAGCTAATCAAAGCTGCCGGTCTTCTGTGAGGTTTAATGACGGTTAATAATCTGAAGTTAAATATCTTCATGCAGAGCTTCAGGCTGCAGCTCCCACAGATGCCTCAGCTTCTCTTAAACTGTCTTTCTGTGGCTGCAGGTCATACAAACACTCTCTCGCCTTCTTATTTTTTGATGTATTTACTTCACTGAGTGTGTTTTGGAGGAAGGTTTAAATCTTTGTTGACTTTGAGTGATCTTCCTCCCACAGTCCAGAGACCTGGGAGAGCCTTCAGCTCCACGCTGGATGAAACGGATCCAGACAACGAACAGATGAACGTGTTTTGCCTTCTTAATATAATTGTGAACCGCAGCAGTTTCACCTTTCTTTCTCCAGCCCCATCAGCACATCTGTAACCGAGGCTCTTGCCGTAATTATTTGAAGATTAGCTCTGGTGACCACTTAAGAGTCAGCAGAAAGAAGATTGGAAGTGGGACAGAAACCAAAGGAGGTCACCAAACGACCTGAGAATTCATAAGGAAGTTTTCTTGCTGCTTCGCTTTGCCCACAGAGTGATTCATCCACTGTGGGGGGGTGAAAGCAATGTCATGCACTGACTGATTAATGTTTCCTTAATGTGACAAAGGATGGAGCATGTGGGTAATTTGAAATATGATTTCAGAAGTAAAGCTTGTTGTTTTATGTCCAAAAGCAAAAAAAAGAGCCATTTCCACCTGAAGAAGAATAGAACTTAAATATAGATGCTAATAACAGTAATAACACATTGTTTTTTAAATAACTGGATTCAGAGTTGAAATGAGTGAAAGCACCAAAATTTAAAGGCAAATAAGAAAATCTGAAATATTAACAGCAAATAAAAAAAATAAACCAAATAATGTTGCTGCAGCCTGTGAACTTTGAATGGTTTCTGTGTTAAAATGCAGATTAGTTAAGTTCTGATGTTGGTTTAATGCTGTGCAGCTAATTAGGTCTGATGGTAATCTGTTGGGCCGGTGGAAGATGGTGAAGGTAACCCTGTCCAAAAGGTAAAATAATGCCTGAAAAAAGATCCCGAGTCCAGGTGAGTTAAAGGGGAGGATCAGGGATATAAAACGGGAGCAAAGTGGCAATCAAACAGGAAAAACTAAAATAAATTTAACTGTGAAATAAAAAGTTATGAGATAATCCACCAGGTTAGTTAAATAACTAGTTAAATAACACAGTTATGAGATAATCCACCAGGTTAGTTAAATAACTAGTTAAATAACACAGTTATGAGATAATCCACCCGGTTAGTTAAATAACTAGTTAAATAACACAGTTATGAGATAATCCACCCGGTTAGTTAAATAACTAGTTAAATAACACACAGTTATGAGATAATCCACCAGGTTAGTTAAATGACACACAGTTAGGAGATAATCCACCAGGTTAGTTAAATAACTAATTAAATAACACAGTTATAAGATAATCCACCCGGTTAGTTAAATAACTAGTTAAATGACACACAGTTAGGAGATAATCCACCAGGTTAGTTAAATAACTAGTTAAATAACACAGTTATAAGATAATCCACCCGGTTAGTTAAATAACTAGTTAAATAACACACAGTTATGGGATAATCCACCAGGTTAGTGAAATAACTAGTTAAATAACTCACAGTTATGAGATAATCCACCAGGTTAGTTAAATAACTCACAGTTAGGAGATAATCCACCAGGTTAGTTAAATAACTCACAGTTATAAGATAATCCACCAGGTTAGTTAAATAACTCACAGTTATAAGATAATCCACCAGGTTAGTTAAATAACTAGTTAAATAACACAGTTATAAGATAATCCACCCGGTTAGTTAAATAACACACAGTTATGAGATGATCCACCAGGTTAGTTAAATAACTAGTTAAATAACACAGTTATAAGATAATCCACCAGGTTAGTTAAATAACACACAGTTATGGGATAATCCACCAGGTTAGTGAAATAACTAGTTAAATAACACACAGTTATGAGATGATCCACCAGGTTAGTTAAATAACTCACAGTTAGGAGATAATCCACCAGGTTAGTTAAATAACACACAGTTATAAGATAATCCACCAGGTTAGTTAAATAACTCACAGTTATGGGATAATCCACCAGGTTAGTGAAATAACTAGTTAAATAACACACAGTTATGAGATGATCCACCAGGTTAGTTAAATAACTCACAGTTATAAGATGATCCACCAGGTTAGTTAAATAACTCACAGTTATAAGATAATCCACCAGGTTAGTTAAATAACTAGTTAAATAACACAGTTATGAGATAATCCACCAGGTTAGTGAAATAACTAATTAAATAACACACAGTTATGAGATAATCCACCAGGTTAGTGAAATAACTAGTTAAATAACACAGAGTTATGAGATAATCCACCCGGTTAGTTAAATAACAAGTTAAATAACACACAGTTATGAGATAATCCACCAGGTTAGTGGAAATATTCACATTTCTTCTTATCATTCATGTTTCTTTGCTTTTTGGATCATTAGGTGTTGAACACATCCCAGTTTGTGCTTATTATTTCCCTGATTGTTTTGTCCTTGTTTCAGTATCAGAGAAGCTACAAAAGCTTCTTTATTATTTGTATTATTTGTGCCTTGAGGCCCATTTTTAGACAAACTGGGATCATTTCTCTGTGTTTTGGATAATTTATATTCATTGTTAATTTTGAAACGCAGTTATTTATAATCATCCTTCCTATTATTATGATCATCATTTGATCCATTGCTCTGATCCTTTAGTTTTCTCATCACAGCGTTTCCGTCCTCGGGGGTTGCTTCGCTCTGCGGGACCAGGCTTTGCATACAGAAGGCGTCCTCGCCACACGGTGACACTGTCAGTCGGCCCAATCGATGGCATCACTTAACGCCTCTCCAAGGTGCCGTGAACCGGTGTCACTCGGCTGGCTGCGATTCAACCACATTAACTAATTAACTGCAAGATACATATCCAATATGTCTGAGGAACCCGACTTATACAACTGTGTCACAGCCCGTGTGCAGCCAACACCAGTTTGGAGAAGTGCACTCGTAAATATTGTATCCGTGGCAACAAAAAGCAGCGAAGCTGACAAGCTGCTGTAATGAGTAGAGAATCATTTTTCTGCAGGGACATGGCATGAATTTTGAATTCTCCTGCAGAGGTCAGCGTAATTATCTGGAGATATTAAGTGTTTTATTATGGCAGATAGACTTTGGTTTGAAGCTTTAATGGTGATATTCCTCATTTACTTGCCTTTTTTTACATGGTTATTGTTACTTTTGCTGACAGTCACTGGTTGGTTTGGTTCAGACAGGAAACCACCTGGTTAGGGTTTGTCATCACAATCAAGTGGTATATCTATCTATCCATCCATCTATCTATCTATCTATCTATCTATCTATCTATCTATCTATCTATCCATCATCCATCCATCCATCATCCATCAATCCATCCATCCATCATCCATCCATCCATCATCCATCCATCCATCATCCATCCATCATCCATCCATCCATCCATCATCTATCCATCCATCCATCCATCCATCCATCCATCCATCCATCCATCCATCCATCCATCCATCCATCCATCCATCCATCCATCATCCATCAATCCATCCATCATCCATCATCCATCAATCCATCAATCATCCATCAATCATCCATCTATCATCCATCCATCATCCATCCATCCATCCATCCATCCATCTATCCATCAATCATCCATCTATCATCCATCTATCATCCATCCATCATCCATCCATCCATCCATCATCCATCCATCCATCATCCATCCATCATCCATCCATCCATCCATCATCTATCCATCCATCCATCCATCCATCCATCCATCATCCATCCATCCATCCATCCATCCATCCATCCATCATCCATCCATTAATCCATCCATCCATCATCTATCCATCCATCCATCCATCTATCTATCCATCCATCCATCCATCATCCATCCATCCATCCATCCATCTTCCATCAATATTGTATCCGTGGCAACAAAAAGCAGCGAAGCTGACAAGCTGCTGTAATGAGTAGAGAATCATTTTTCTACAGGGACATGGCATGAATTTGGAATTCTCCTGCAGATATCAGCGTAATTATCTGGAGATATTAAGTGTTTTATTATGGCAGATAGACTTTGGTTTGAAGCTTTAATGGTGATATTCCTCATTTACTTGCCTTTTTTTTACATGGTTATTGTTACTTTTGCTGACAGTCACTGGTTGGTTTGGTTCAGACAGGAAACCACCTGGTTAGGGTTTGTCATCACAATCAAGTGGTTAAGAAATACGTAAAAGAGATGAACTGGAACCTGGTTTTAACAACTACTGCATCAGTGTGTAAATCAGCCAATGCTCCATCAGTCTGGGTATCATTTGGATTTTGTAAGAAGGAGGAAATCTTTCACAAAAAGCTTCAGAATATGGATTAAGTACAGCAGAAGCACGACTAATCTGGTGGAAATACTGCTAACACACAGGAACAACTCAGCTACAGACATCAATGACTTTTTCCAACAGCAACTTAGACACAACTCAGTGAAGTCAAAGTTAATTACAGCATCTGTTGCCTAATTTATTGCTAAATATTTATGATCCCATAATGTTGCTGAGTGGGACTCCTTTGGGGACATGAGTCCCAGGATGATGCACCAAAGCAAAGAACTACATCCAACAAGAGCTAGAAAATGCATGATTCCTGGTGGTGAACCAACAAAACTGCCCGTCATTTAGAAATCTATCAATAAATAAATCAATAAATCTATCCATCCATTTATATATCCATCAATCATCCATCCATCATCCATCCATCGTCTATCCATCATCTATCCATCATCCATCCATCTATCATCCATCCATCCATCCATCATCCATCCATCGTCTATCCATCCATCCATCCATCCATCCATCCATCCATCCATCCATCATCTATCCATCATCATCTATCCATCATCCATCCATCCATCATCCATCCATCATCCATCCATCCATCTATCCATCATCCATTCATCCATCCATCCATCTATCCATCATCTATCCATCATCTATCCATCATCATCTATCCATCATCCATCCATCCATCATCCATCCATCATCCATCCATCCATCTATCCATCATCCATTCATCCATCCATCATCTATCCATCCATCTATCCATCATCTATCCATCATCCATCCATCCATCATCCATCCATCATCCATCCATCCATCCATCCATCTATCCATCCATTCATCCATCCATCATCTATCCATCCATTCATCCATCCATCATCCATCCATCCATCCATCCATCCATCATCTATCCATCATCATCTATCCATCATCCATCCATCCATCATCCATCCATCCATCCATCTATCCATCATCCATCCATCCATCTAGCCATCATCCATTCATCCATCCATCATCTATCCATCCATCTATCCATCATCTATCCATCATCCATCCATCCATCATCCATCCATCATCCATCCATCCATCTATCCATCATCCATTCATCCATCCATCATCTATCCATCCATCTATCCATCATCTATCCATCATCCATCCATCCATCATCCATCCATCCATCCATCTATCCATCATCCATTCATCATCTATCCATCCATTCATCCATCCATCATCTATCCATCCATTCATCCATCCATCATCCATCCATCCATCCATCCATCCATCATCTATCCATCATCATCTATCCATCATCCATCCATCCATCATCCATCCATCCATCCATCTATCCATCATCCATCCATCCATCCATCCATCCATCATATCCATCATCCATCCATCCATCATCTATCCATCATCCATCCATTCATCATCCATCCATCATCCATCCATCATCCATCCATCCATCATCCATCCATCATCCATCCATCTATCATCATCTATCCATCATCCATCAATCATCCATCATCCATCCATCATCCATCCATCTATCCATCATCCATCCATCATCCATCCATCATCTATCCATCCATCATCCATCCATCATCCATCCATCATCTATCCATCCATCATCCATCCATCCATCCATCCATCCATCTATCGATCATTGCTGATGTCTTTCCTCCTGAATGCTGCAGAACAGCAAACTGAATTTCTTTGACTGATCTCACTTGCATTTGATGAACAGAACCTGTGTAACGTCTGTTGTTATTTCCTGTTGAATCAGTCAGAAGTGACACCACTTCTGCATTTTAGCTTAGTTTTTGTGGAATAGATTATTCACAAGATTCATCTGAAGTTGTTAGAACATCTTAAAAAAATAATACTTCCCAGAATACTTCACCCAACCATGTATGATCAGAGCATGAGAAGAAGCAAAGAGACACATGTCAGCAGCTGGTTAGGCTGCTTTCCTTTACTGACAGAATGAAGAGACTCGGCATGTAGAAAGAGAAAAAGGTTGATGAGGCTGTTCTGAGGATTTCCCAGATGGGTCATAATATCATAACAGCATCCTGTGACAGCACAAGCTCATCCTCCACTGTCCTCTGACACAGCACCGCCAGCAGGGGGAGGGAGCAGTGGTAAAAGGTGATTTATATGCTGCGTAGGATGGCTGCAGGGGGAGGAGAAAGGAAGATAATGAATGGAAACTGAAGGGATGAGGGCGGTCGAGAGGATGATACAAATGTGGCAAAAATAAGAGAATAAGGTTGGATGGTGAGAAATAACAAAAGTAGAGAAGGATACAGAGGAGATAAAAAAGAGGGGCTTAGAGGGAGAAAACAGAACAAAGAAGTAATGAGGAGAAAGAGGACAAGACAGGAAGGAAAGGTCAGAGAATAGTGATGCAAAAGAAATGAAGAAACAGGTGAGAAGAGGATGAATTAGAAGGGATGGGAGAAGCTCAGAGGACCTCAGGAGAGAAATGTAGAGAAGATAATGGGAGACGGGGGAGGCGAAGAGGTCAGGGCTGGAGATGGAAAGAGGAGAAGGAGGCACTGGAGGTGGGGAGAGGAGGAGTCTGAGGCCAGCAAGGACAGAGGCAGCCGTTAAACGAGTTTGTTTCTAAAGCAGAGCTGACAGGTTTCATCACGGCGTTTTTCTGTGAAGGTGAATCACCTGAGAGGAAGGACCTCAGCCTGAGCCGAGCTGTACTGCTGCGCTTTGCATAATTCAGACGTCACAGGACCTTTAGCTCAGTAACCCTCTTTGTTTTGGATCATGTAAGAATTTTACAACCTGGAAACAAGATTCCAAAGACCTTTGGGTTGATCCATGTGAGTTTTTAAAGTTCTTAAAGTTCTGAATGGGCCCTGAACGCTGCTGTAATTCCCTGAGGGATCATCTCTGAGAAGAGCAGATGTTTGGCTCTGTGACTCAGATGCAGAACTTATTCATGAGAGGAAACGTAACCAACCACAGAATGCATTTTAGATTCCATGCCTTCCACTTAGCCAGTTATCCAACGTTAGAACGAATCAACTTTCATACATTTTTCAGAACATCTGGCCACAAACCTGCTTTCGTCAAATCTATGAGCATCACACAGAAAACAGGTCAAATTGAGCCATTGTCCATTAATGATTCATTTTTGTCTGTTTTCGCTCATGTTGTGTTTTTTTTTTAATTGTATCTTTACAACTTTGTGAGTTTTTCGACCTGGTTTGATGTTTTCTGCCCCCTGGTGGCCACAGCTGGCAGAGGCTGAAATGAGGCAATCGATGCCTCTGTGTCAGGAACCTGAGTTTTAAAATAACAGGCAGATAAGAACCAGATAAAAAGTGGAGAAGTATGTTTATGTTTATGTTTTAGTTAGGGTTTCTGTTTCTGTATTTATCAGACGCTTTTATCCAAAGCGACTTACAAATGAAGATATAACAGCTGTATAAAAAGCTAACAATAAGCTAACAATAAGCTAACAATAAGCTAACAATAAGCTACATAGAAGGAACCCAGGAGTCCAACTCTGTCAGAGGGGACAGAGTAGAGATAGGGTGCAGGCATAGAAGGAAGTGCAGAAAGATAAAGTGCAGAGATAGAGGGGGGAGGGAAGTACAAGGTAAGTGCTGGGATAGGAGATGCTCTCTGAAGAGCTGGGTTTTCAGGAGCTTCTTGAAGATAGACAGGGACGCCCCTGTTCTGGTAGCGCTCGGTAGGTCATTCCACCATCGTGGGACGACACATGAACAGAGTTTGGATTGTCTTAGGCGTGGTGTAGGAGCTGCTAGACGACAATCCTGGGACCAACGGAGGGACCCAGTTGGGACAGAAGCCTTTGCAAGAGCATTCAAGTAGATGGGAGCCGTTCCATTAAGCTCTTTGTAGCTAACATCAGGGACTTGGATCTGATGCTAAGGGCAGCCAGAGGAGCTCAATGAACAGAGGGGGGGCGGGTTCTTTTAGGCTGATCCAAGACCAGACGCACCGCCGCGTTCTGGACCATCTGCAGAGGTTTCACAGGCTGGAGACCAGTTAGGAGACCAGTTAGGAGACCAGTTAGGAGACCAGTTAGGAAACCAGTTAGGAGACCAGTTAGGAGACCAGTTAGGAAACCAGTTAGGAGACCAGTTAGGAAACCAGTTAGGAGACCAGTTAGGAAACCAGTTAGGAAACCAGTTAGGAGACCAGTTAGGAAACCAGTTAGGAAACCAGTTAGGAAACCAGTTAGGAGACCAGTTAGGAGACCGGTTAGGAGACCGGTTAGGAGACCGGTTAGGAGACCGGTTAGGAGAGCAGTTAGGAAACCAGTTAGGAGATCAGTTAGGAGACCAGTTAGGAGACCAGTTAGGAGAACAGTTAGGAGACCAGTTAGGAGACCAGTTAGGAAACCAGTTAGGAGACCAGTTAGGAGACCAGTTAGGAGAACAGTTAGGAGACCAGTTAGAAGACCAGTTAGGAAACCAGTTAGGAGAGCAGTTAGGAGACCAGTTAGGAAACCAGTTAGGAGAGCAGTTAGGAAACCAGTTAGGAGACCAATTAGGAGACCAGTTAGGAGACCAGTTAGGAGATCAGTTAGGAGACCAGTTAGGAGACCAGTTAGGAGAACAGTTAGGAGACCAGTTAGGAAACCAGTTAGGAGAGCAGTTAGGAAACCAGTTAGGAGATCAGTTAGGAGACCAGTTAGGAGACCAGTTAGGAGAACAGTTAGGAGACCAGTTAGGAGAGCAGTTAGGAGAACAGTTAGGAGAGCAGTTAGGAGAGCAGTTAGGAGACCAGTTAGGAGACCAGTTAGGAGACCAGTTAGGAGACCAGTTAGGAAACCAGTTAGGAAACCAGTTAGGAGAACAGTTAGGAAACCAGTTAGGAGACCAGTTAGGAGACCAGTTAGGAGACCAGTTAGGAAACCAGTTAGGAAACCAGTTAGGAGAGCAGTTAGGAGAGCAGTTAGGAGAACAGTTAGGAGAGCAGTTAGGAGAGCAGTTAGGAGACCAGTTAGGAGAGCAGTTAGGAAACCAGTTAGGAGACCAGTTAGGAGACCAGTTAGGAGAGCGTTGCAGTAGTCAGGGTGGGAGATGACCATGGCCTGCACCAGGAGCTGGGGGGCATGTTGGGTTAGATGTATCCTGTGCCACGTTTGGGGGAAACACCTTGTACCAACTGTCCGGCACGGCGGTGGAGGCCGGCTGATTTGGGCTCGTTTTACAGCTCCAGGACCAGGGCACAGGTGGTAAAGTGGTTATCACCATCGTCTCCTGGTCTGAATCCCGGCTGGGGCCTTTCTGAGTGGAATACCTGGAGAGAATCCATGCATACAGTGGTTGTTTGTCCCATTCGTCCCTCTCTGGGCGGCACCCTGCCTCCTGCCCGATGGCACCGGGGATAAGAGCGACCCTGCATTGGATGAATGAACCTGGGCACCATTCAGGGCGTGCAGTTAAGGCTTTGAATGCCAGTTCTTATCCTAAAACTGTAGTTTTTAATCCCCGAACAACTGAAGCCAAAAGTTTAAAGCTAAAGCAAAGTGTCGTGGGTCAGAGATCCACTCAGATCCACCTCCACCGAAGCCCTCCAGCCTCCTGAAGCGCTCTTCTTCACCTGTTAATATTTAAAATCCCTCCTTGTGCCACAGTGTCACACAAAGCCCTTTAGACGCAGTTTGTGTCCACATGCATGAGAAAAAGAATAGAAAAAGCTGGGTTCAGTTGGCCGTTTGGAGACTTTTTCACATGCTGTGATCATGAGAGGCTGTCATCCATCATTTTTAGGTTTGCAGATATACGCCACAGACCTAATGAAGCTTTAACATCACTGCATGTAAACCAGCAGTGACTGAAACGCAGTTTTAACACAGAAGTGAGTTTAGCTCAGCTTCAAAACACATTTTTCTTTTTTTTAACGGCAAAAACAAGTTATTGGACAATCTCAAAAGCCGACAGACACAATCTTCGATCCATGTCTGGCCTATTAAAGAGACCCAGGCAGGTGCCAACAATCAATACCCGATGATTCATAACTTTTAGCACAAAAACACCAGAGAATGTGTTTCCTGATGGAGCCGATCGGCGCCTCTGCATCGTGAAAGTTCAGGAAACTGTAACCAGGACTGAGTAACTGTCCCAGCCTGTGCTCTGCTGCACGGATACAGCAGCAGGGGAACATCCCAAAGAGCCGTTAACACTTCACACGCCGGACCTGACAGGCAGCAACTGCAATCAATGGAGTCCCAAACTTCAGCTTCAGCACAGCATGCTGAATCAGAAAAATAAATGTCCCCGCTGTGCACGGGCTGGACTGCTGCAGTAAGCGGTTTCAGGACAGCGCTCACTCTGACCGATCCACATTAAGTCCAGCGGCGGATATAAATAACGGCCCAGCGTGTCGGAGGGGATGGATATTGATTACTGAGCGAGGCGGGATGACACTGCAGCCGGGCTCTGGTCAGCAAGACAGAATCTGCCTTCTTAGGACACAGTTTGTGCAATAATTACTCTGATAACTGATAATTCATCTTCTCTTTGTCTGCAGATCATTCTTTGCGGTTCACAGCATTTAACCTCCCAGTTAAAGGTGATTTTATTGAATAAAACCTGCAGCAACTGGAGCTAAATGCATTTTTCTGGCCATGATGGAATCAGACACAGAGAGTTATGAAGGTTTTCTATCAGCTGGTTTATTTCTGTTGCCAGAGCCGGGTGGAGGGGGCCTTTGGGGCTTAAATGCAGTTATTTTCTGGAAACTGCACTGTTTTATAGTGTGTGCCTGTGACCTTCATCACAAAACATCTAACAACCAGCATTTAAAGAGTTTTACTTTGAACCAGAAGGAAAACAGCAGATGTTGTGACCAATGGACGCTCAGAGGGACGCGTTGGAGCGTGTTGAGGGAGAGTTTGACCCAATATACACAATCCTTTTTGTCCTGTGAAGACCTTGGGAGAAGCTGAAGCTGAGCCAGGAACTTTCCTCTCGCTGCTTTTACTGATTTTTAAGGAAACTGTACTCAACTACATTCTGCAGCCATGAGAAAGCTGTCCTGAAACAGTGAAAAATGCACTTTATGATGGCCGAGGGAGGCCAGAGCGGATCAGTCAGACACAAGAAGAATGTTCATTTTGATTAAAGTTACCGACTGAAGAGGGAATCATCGGGTCTGTGCAGCAACTGGCAGCTGAGAAAGGAAGAAGCAGCGATAAGAACGCACAGCAAGAAGAAAGAGACACGTGGGAATAACTGTTCAAATAAAAAGTGCTGCACAAACAGCTCAGTAAAAGGTCCAATTTCAATGTTTAATATCTGTTTATTAGGTTCAGAATCATAGATTAAATCATGTGAACAAAGATAAACTCGTCAAAGACTGAAGGTTAATCATTCAAGTTAAGAACAACAAGAACAACGAGGCTGGAGGATGACTTTAGGTTTGAAGAAGTTGTAAAACAACGTGTTTAAACCTCGAAGATCAGATCTGTCTGATGCTCCCAGCCTGAGAACAATTCAATTCAACTTTATTTATAAAGCGCCAGATTACAACAAATATCATCTCAAGGCTCTTAAGTAATAAAGTCCAATTCAAGCCAATTGGAATTCAATTCATTTTAATCATAATCCAATTAATTCATATGGAGCCAATTCAAAAATAATATCCGAGCTAAGGAAACCAACAGATTGCACCGAAACTTGTCTTCAGTCCAATCTCCCGTCCTGAGCCTGAGGGACTGTGGAAAGGAACGACTCCCTTTAACAGGAAGAAACCTCTGGCAGAACCAGAACCAGAACCAGGAAGAAACCTCTGGCAGAACCAGAACCAGGAAGAAACCTCTGGAAGAACCAGAACCAGGAAGAAACCTCTGGCAGAACCAGAACCAGGAAGAAACCTCTGGCAGAACCAGGAAGAAACCTCTGGAAGAACCAGGAAGAAACCTCTGGCAGAACCAGACTCAGGAAGAAACCTCTGGCAGAACCAGACTCAGGAAGAAACCTCTGGCAGAACCAGAACCAGGAAGAGACCTCTGGCAGAACCAGAACCAGGAAGGGACCTCTGACAGAACCAGACTCAGGAAGAAACCTCTGGCAGAACCAGACTCAGGAAGGAACATCTGGCAGAACCAGAACCAGGAAGAAACCTCTGGCAGAACCAGAACCAGGAAGGAACATCTGGCAGAACCAGACTCAGGAAGAAACCTCTGGCAGAACCAGAACCAGGAAGAAACCTCTGGCAGAACCAGGAAGAAACCTCTGGCAGAACCAGAACCAGGAAGGGTGGCCATCCGCCTCGACCAGCTGGGGTTTGAGAAGACAGAAAAGAGGGAAAAGAGGGGGAAAAACACCATAACACCATTCAAAGGATATCTGTTGGAACAGGGAAACACAAGTTAATAACCACAATAATGTCACAGGGACATAAAATCATTTGAGAAATTAAACAGGAGGAAAAAGAGAGCAAAGAGAGGAAAGTGAGGAAAGGTGTGACAGATGAGCTCCCCCAGCAGTCTAAGCCTATAGCAGCAGAACTATGGGATGTTTCAGGAACAACAGACTTGTATCATTTGGCACATTAAAGACAAAAATGACTTGTCCACATGCCGCTTGATGAAGATCAGTAGAGGTGGAGGTTATTTCTGGAGAAAAGCTAGCTGGGTGTGACCTTCTGCCTCTGGCCAGCTGTGAAGTGCGACAGCTTCTTTAGTCCTGAACACAAAGGAAACACACTGAATAACAATCAGCACAACACTGCGGTGAACATCTTGGAGCACATGGTTTAGTATGCATGGGGGGGGTTAAAGGCAGCTAACGGACGGGACTGAAGAGCCAAAGTTATTCAAGCTTTTTATATGCAAATATAAGCCGTCAATAACGCTAAAATCACAGCAGAACGGCTGCTTTATAAGGAAGTTTGTCACAAATCTTAGCGTTTTGACATCAAATATCCAGACAGTCGGCAGAGAGGAGAGACGAGCTTTACCTGGAAGAAGAGACAATAAAACTGTCAGCAGATGCAGGGTCTTATGGTTCAAAGAGGGTTTTATTTAAATAAAACACAAGACAGCAGATCCCAGCACTGCAGGGCGATCTATCAGGGTGGTACCAGATCTGCTCGGGGCCCTGCGCCTGCTTGGGTTTACATTTTATGAATGAAGTATTTTTTGCCAATATGAGGTTATTTAATAGAAACTTTATTACAAACTACATTTCATAAGAATCAGATGTGCTCGGGGTCCCTTTAGAAAGATAAAGTTGGATTTCTTTGTAAAAGTCGTCCAAGTTTCCTACGAAGAGCCGCGAAAACGACTTCAACAGGTTGGTTTTTTTACCTCTTCAGTAAGTTGTCCGGACCAATCACATTCCCTTACGTTACCGTGCCAACGTCCAGCCAATCAGGCGCAGGGCCCCGAGCAGATCTGGTACCGACACCGGCAGCACAAAAGAAACTCCTAAACGCTCTCCTCCGTATCTAAGGTGGAGGAGGAGCGCAGCTATGAAAGTTAACATAAACTCTCCAAACTGGGAGGTAAACAGAAAGGCTATGAAAACTTTAACAAAACTAAGTCACGCTCTCAAAGTGAGGCGGAATAAAACAAAGGTGCACTCTTAATAAAACAGAGGCTCTATGAAACTTTAACTTGAACTAAAAGCTCTCCTTTAACAGAGACAGGTAACAACGAAAAATCACTCCTAGAAAATGGAGGAAAAACAAAGCTATGAAAGTTTTTATTAACCTTTATTTCTACAGGTAAAATCTCACTGAGACCTGTTTTAGGCAGCAGCAAAACACAAAGTTACAGATTAACTGAAGGTACCAGAGACAAAAACAGGAACATATGATAATTAATAATAATAAAATTAAAGAAAAAAGGAACTAGTTCAGTACAGAACATGTGCAGACCCCCACTGACTGTCTCACCAGTCCTCTAGTGAAATAAAACTGGAGCTTCAGCTTCTTACCGTAACAATAAATAAACTAAGGCTATGGATCAAGGATAAATTACAAAACAAGACGCACTGCAGGAGAGTCGCTCACTGCAGGAATCTGTGGAATTTGTGGGTTCAAGGGACAAGACGAGAGGCTGGTAATGAAGCTCAAAATGAGACAAAATACTGGCACAAGACAAGGGAAACAGACTATTTGAACACATGAGGGACCAAAGGGAACAGGTGGAAACACTTTGGGAATCAGGGAAGACACGGGAGGAAGGGGAAGATACCTGAAACAAGAGGAGTTGTTAATTTCAAAATAAAACAGGAAGTGACAAGACATGGAACGGAAACTAAACCGTGACACAAACCCAGCTAAAAGTTTATGTTCCTGCTTCTTGTTTTTGCAGGAAAGCTGTCAGCTTGTTGCAGGATTTATCAGGAGAGTTTTCCTGATGGCTGGTAATGAAGCTCAAAGTGAGACAAAATACTGGCACAAGACAAGGGAAACAGACTATTTGAACACATGAAGGACCAAAGGGAACAGGTGGAAACACTTTGGGAATCAGGGAAGACAAAGAGACGCTTTACACGGGAGGAAGGGGAAGATACCTGAAACAAGAGGAGTTGTTAATTTCAAAATAAAACAGGAAGTGACAAGACAAGGTACAAAAAACCTAAGAGCTTTTGTGAGAGCTGACAATAGCTGTTCAAACAACCTCATCAAACTCCGACTGCATGTGGAGTAAAGTGTGAACAACCAGCTGCTGCATTTACTGTGTAAACAGGGCAGCAAATGGAACTGAACTAAATAGATTAAATGAAATGAAAGAATACTTTATAATGTCAATATTTTTCCTCTCATCAGTCATTACAGGCTGTCATTATGACTTATAATGGACAAAATACTGGTGACGAGACAAGGGAAACAGACTATTTGAACACATGAGGGACCGAGGGGAACAGGTGGAAACACTTTGGGAATCAGGGAAGACACGGGAGGAAGGGGAAGTCACCTGAAACAAGAGGAGAAAGTCAGTGGATTTTCAAAATAAAACAGGAAGTGACAAGACATGGAACGGAAAATAAACCGTGACACAAACCCAGCTAAAAGTTTATGTTCCTGCTTCTGTTTTTGCAGGAAAGCTGTCAGCTTGTTGCAGGATTTATCAGGAGAGTTTTCCTGATGGCTGGTAATGAAGCTCAAAGTGAGACAAAATACTGGCACAAGACAAGGGAAACAGACTATTTGAACACATGAGGGACCGAGGGGAACAGGTGGAAACACTTTGGGAATCAGGGAAGACACGGGAGGAAGGGGAAGTCACCTGAAACAAGAGGAGAAAGTCAGTGGATTTTCAAAATAAAACAGGAAGTGACGAGACAAGGAACGGAAAATAAACCGTGACACAAACCAAAAACTCTGCAGTATTTTCACCTCGTTCTGCTGCAGTCATTTCATAAAGTGGTGTGACTCTGAGCTGCAGCTGTACATCTGCCTCGAATCCAAACTGAGAGGCAGAACTGTGCAGCGTCCCGCTTTAAAACAACGTCAGCGGATGGCGGGAGCAGAGTTTTAACTGGCTGCCGGGGCGGCTGTGGGGAGGTTGTTCAGGTCCAACAAAACTATTTCTGACAGATTAAGCTGTGAGAGGGTTTGTCTGCCTGGCCGCACAACCACTTATTGTCAGTGGAATGAGTTCCTGCAGAGGCCCTTACCAGGGAGTGTGTGTTTTCTGAGTGCGCTTGACCTCTTGTGGGAGATTAAGGTCGCCGGCTCGGTGTCAGGCAGCGCAACATGACTGATGTTTTAATGGGAACTTATTAGGCCCTCCCTGCTTTCATGGACAGTCGCAGGCTGGAGACGGAGAGGTCGTTTTTCAGCCAGATTGACTTGACCTTGGGTTTGATCTATTTCTGCCTGGACAGCATCTAATCCCCCCCCCCCCCTGTGATAAAAGAATACATAAATAAATGTTCTGCTTTCACAATACACCACAGTATGCAAACTAAAACCAACTAACCTTCAAAGATCACCTCGGCTGCTCGTTCAGCCGCTTTGCATTACTAAAGATAAGAAAGATCAGACCAAAGCTAACCCAACATGCCCCCCAGCTCCTGCTGCAGGCCATGGTCATCTCCCACCTTCACTACAGCAACGCTCTCCTAACTGGTCTCCTAACTGGTCTCCTAACTGGTCTCCTAACTGGTCTCCTAACTGGTTTCCTAACTGGTCTCCTAACTGGTCTCCTAACTGGTCTCCTAACTGGTCTCCTAATTGCTCTCCTAACTGGTTTCCTAACTGGTCTCCTAACTGGTCTCCTAACTGGTTTCCTAACTGGTCTCCTAACTGCTCTCCTAACTGGTTTCCTAACTGGTCTCCTAACTGGTCTCCTAACTGGTTTCCTAACTGCTCTCCTAACTGATTTCCTAACTGGTCTCCTAACTGGTCTCCTAACTGGTTTCCTAACTGGTTTCCTAACTGGTTTCCTAACTGGTCTCCTAACTGGTCTCCTAACTGGTTTCCTAACGGGTCTCCTAACTGGTCTCCTAACTGGTCTCCTAACTGGTTTCCTAACTGCTCTCCTAACTGATTTCCTAACTGGTCTCCTAACTGGTCTCCTAACTGGTTTCCTAACTGGTTTCCTAACTGGTCTCCTAACTGGTCTCCTAACTGGTCTCCTAACTGGTTTCCTAACGGGTCTCCTAACTGGTCTCCTAACTGGTTTCCTAACTGGTCTCCTAACTGGTTTCCTAACTGCTCTCATAACTGGTTTCCTAACTGCTCTCATAACTGGTTTCCTAACTGGTCTCCTAACTGGTCTCCTAACTGGTTTCCTAACTGCTCTCCTAACTGGTTTCCTAACTGCTCTCATAACTGGTTTCCTAACTGCTCTCCTAACTGGTTTCCTAACTGCTCTCATAACTGGTTTCCTAACTGGTCTCCTAACTGGTCTCCTAACTGGTTTCCTAACTGCTCTCCTAACTGGTTTCCTAACTGCTCTCATAACTGGTTTCCTAACTGGTCTCCTAACTGGTCTCCTAACTGGTCTCCTAACTGGTTTCCTAACTGCTCTCCTAACTGGTCTCCTAACTGGTTTCCTAACTGGTCTCCTAATTGGTCTCCTAACTGGTTTCCTAACTGCTCTCCTAACTGGTTTCCTAACTGGTATCCTAATTGGTCTCCTAACTGGTTTCCTAACTGGTCTCCTAACTGGTTTCCTAACTGGTTTCCTAACTGGTCTCCTAACTGGTTTCCTAACTGGTCTCCTAACTGGTCTCCTAACTGGTTTCCTAACTGGTCTCCAGCCTGTGAAACCTCTGCAGATGGTCCAGAACGCGGCGGTGCGTCTGGTCTTGGATCAGCCTAAAAGAACACGCCCCCCCTCTGTTCATTGAGCTCCTCTGGCTGCCCTTAGCATCAGATCCAAGTCCCTGATGTTAGCTACAAAGAGCTTAATGGAACGGCTCCATCTACTTGAATGCTCTTGCAAAGGCTTCTGTCCCAACTGGGTCCCTCCGTTGGTCCCAGGATTGTCGTCTAGCAGCTCCTACACCACGCCTAAGACAATCCAAACTCTGTTCATGTGTCGTCCCACGATGGTGGAATGACCTACCGAGCGCTACCAGAACAGGGGCGTCCCTGTCTATCTTCAAGAAGCTCCTGAAAACCCAGCTCTTCAGAGAGCATCTCCTATCCCAGCACTTACCTTGTGCTTCCCTCCCCCCTCTATCTCTGCACTTTATCTTTCTGCACTTCCTTCTATGCCTGCACCCTATCTCTACTCTGTCCCCTCTGACAGAGTCGGACTCCTGGGTTCCTTCTATGGAGCTTATTGTTAGCTTTTTATAAAGCTGTTATATCTTCATTTGTAAGTCGCTTTGGATAAAAGCGTCTGATAAATACAGAAACAGAAACTTAAAAAAAGGATCTCTTTAATAATCTGCAGCTGATGGTGTCACAGCCTGCCAGAGACTGATGTGAACAGATCAGCCGAGCCAGCAGCATCCAAATCATTTGCTAGCATCTAGCATGCTAATGACCAGTCCAGATATGCTAATGATCAGCTGAGTCAGTAACTATCCTAATTGGTTCCTGTACATATGACCAGTTGAGTTATGATATGTCCTAATGGTTTGGTGGGAAAGACACGAGTGAACACCTTCTCATTACCCTCTAATGAGACCCTCTCACTCAGAAAAGATGGAGCCTCTTCCAGTTTCTCATTAGTCCTAATTTTGTCCCACGTCCTGCTTCATACGAAGTAAAGACAGCATTCTCTGATGAAGAATTGTGATGTAGTCTTTACTGTTGTCATTTAGGTGTCTTCCTTTATAAAGCTGCACAGTTCTGATGCACTTTGGAGATGGCAAATTAAATTGAATAGTTAAATATCTGCAACAATGCTGCACAGTTTCTGAGAATACCTTCCATAGCAGAGATTTCATCAGGCTCCTAACTGGTCTCCTAACTGGTTTCCTAACTGGTCTCCTAACTGGTCTTCTAACTGGTCTCCTAACTGGTTTCCTAACTGGTCTCCTAACTGGTCTCCTAACTGGTCTCCTAACTGGTCTCCTAACTGGTTTCCTAACTGGCCTTCTAACTGGTTTCCTAACTGGTCTTCTAACTGGTCTCCTAACTGGTTTCCTAACTGGTCTCCTAACTGGTCTCCTAACTGGTCTCCTAACTGGTCTCCTAACTGGTTTCCTAACTGGCCTTCTAACTGGTTTCCTAACTGGTCTCCTAACTGGTTTCCTAACTGGTCTCCTAACTGGTCTCCTAACTGGTTTCCTAACTGGTCTCCTAACTGGTCTCCTAACTGGTCTCCTAACTGGTTTCCTAACTGGTCTCCTAACTGGTCTCCTAACTGCTCTCCTAACTGGTCTCCTAACTGGTCTCCTAACTGGTCTCCTAACTGGTTTCCTAACTGGTCTCCTAACTGGTTTCCTAACTGGTCTCCTAACTGGTTTCCTAACTGGTTTCCTAACTGGTCTCCTAACTGGTCTCCTAACTGGTCTCCTAACTGATCTCCTAACTGGTCTCCTAACTGGTCTCCTAACTGGTCTCCTAACTGGTTTCCTAACTGGTCTCCTAACTGCTCTCCTAACTGGTTTCCTAACTGGTCTCCTAACTGGTCTCCTAACTGGTTTCCTAACTGCTCTCCTAACTGATTTCCTAACTGGTCTCCTAACTGGTCTCCTAACTGGTTTCCTAACTGGTCTCCTAACTGGTCTCCTAACTGCTCTCCTAACTGGTCTCCTAACTGGTCTCCTAACTGGTCTCCTAACTGGTTTCCTAACTGGTCTCCTAACTGGTTTCCTAACTGGTCTCCTAACTGGTTTCCTAACTGGTTTCCTAACTGGTCTCCTAACTGGTCTCCTAACTGGTCTCCTAACTGGTCTCCTAACTGGTCTCCTAACTGGTTTCCTAACTGGTCTCCTAACTGGTCTCCTAACTGGTCTCCTAACTGATCTCCTAACTGGTTTCCTAACTGGTCTCCTAACTGGTCTCCTAACTGGTTTCCTAACTGGTCTCCTAACTGGTCTCCTAACTGCTCTCCTAACTGGTCTCCTAACTGGTTTCCTAACTGGTCTCCTAACTGGTTTCCTAACTGGTCTCCTAACTGGTTTCCTAACTGGTCTCCTAACTGGTTTCCTAACTGGTTTCCTAACTGGTCTCCTAACTGGTTTCCTAACTGGTCTCCTAACTGGTTTCCTAACTGGTTTCCTAACTGGTCTCCTAACTGGTCTCCTAACTGATCTCCTAACTGGTCTCCTAACTGGTCTCCTAACTGGTTTCCTAACTGGTCTCCTAACTGGTCTCCTAACTGCTCTCCTAACTGGTCTCCTAACTGGTCTCCTAACTGGTCTCCTAACTGGTTTCCTAACTGGTCTCCTAACTGGTTTCCTAACTGGTCTCCTAACTGGTTTCCTAACTGGTTTCCTAACTGGTCTCCTAACTGGTCTCCTAACTGGTCTCCTAACTGATCTCCTAACTGGTCTCCTAACTGGTCTCCTAACTGGTCTCCTAACTGGTTTCCTAACTGGTCTCCTAACTGGTCTCCTAACTGGTCTCCTAACTGATCTCCTAACTGGTTTCCTAACTGGTCTCCTAACTGGTCTCCTAACTGGTTTCCTAACTGGTCTCCTAACTGGTCTCCTAACTGCTCTCCTAACTGGTCTCCTAACTGGTCTCCTAACTGGTTTCCTAACTGGTCTCCTAACTGGTTTCCTAACTGGTTTCCTAACTGGTCTCCTAACTGGTCTCCTAACTGATCTCCTAACTGGTCTCCTAACTGGTCTCCTAACTGGTCTCCTAACTGGTTTCCTAACTGGTCTCCTAACTGGTTTCCTAACTGGCCTTCTAACTGGTTTCCTAACTGGTCTCCTAACTGGTTTCCTAACTGGTCTCCTAACTGGTCTCCTAACTGGTTTCCTAACTGGTCTCCTAACTGGTCTCCTAACTGGTCTCCTAACTGGTTTCCTAACTGGTCTCCTAACTGGTCTCCTAACTGCTCTCCTAACTGGTCTCCTAACTGGTCTCCTAACTGGTCTCCTAACTGGTTTCCTAACTGGTCTCCTAACTGGTTTCCTAACTGGTCTCCTAACTGGTTTCCTAACTGGTTTCCTAACTGGTCTCCTAACTGGTCTCCTAACTGGTCTCCTAACTGGTCTCCTAACTGGTCTCCTAACTGGTTTCCTAACTGGTCTCCTAACTGGTCTCCTAACTGGTCTCCTAACTGATCTCCTAACTGGTTTCCTAACTGGTCTCCTAACTGGTCTCCTAACTGGTTTCCTAACTGGTCTCCTAACTGGTCTCCTAACTGCTCTCCTAACTGGTCTCCTAACTGGTCTCCTAACTGGTCTCCTAACTGGTTTCCTAACTGGTCTCCTAACTGGTTTCCTAACTGGTCTCCTAACTGGTTTCCTAACTGGTTTCCTAACTGGTCTCCTAACTGGTCTCCTAACTGATCTCCTAACTGGTCTCCTAACTGGTCTCCTAACTGGTCTCCTAACTGGTTTCCTAACTGGTCTCCTAACTGGTCTCCTAACTGGTCTCCTAACTGATCTCCTAACTGGTTTCCTAACTGGTCTCCTAACTGGTCTCCTAACTGGTTTCCTAACTGGTCTCCTAACTGGTCTCCTAACTGATCTCCTAACTGGTTTCCTAACTGGTCTCCTAACTGGTTTCCTAACTGGTCTCCTAACTGGTCTCCTAACTGCTCTCCTAACTGGTCTCCTAACTGGTCTCCTAACTGATCTCCTAACTGGTTTCCTAACTGGTCTCCTAACTGGTTTCCTAACTGGTCTCCTAACTGGTCTCCTAACTGCTCTCCTAACTGGTCTCCTAACTGGTCTCCTAACTGATCTCCTAACTGGTCTCCTAACTGGTCTCCTAACTGGTCTCCTAACTGGTCTCCTAACTGATCTCCTAACTGGTTTCCTAACTGGTCTCCTAACTGGTCTCCTAACTGGTTTCCTAACTGGTCTCCTAACTGGTCTCCTAACTGATCTCCTAACTGGTCTCCTAACTGGTTTCCTAACTGGTTTCCTAACTGGTCTCCTAACTGGTCTCCTAACTGGTCTCCTAACTGGTCTCCTAACTGGTTTCCTAACTGGCCTTCTAACTGGTTTCCTAACTGGTCTCCTAACTGGTTTCCTAACTGGTCTCCTAACTGGTCTCCTAACTGGTTTCCTAACTGGTCTCCTAACTGGTCTCCTAACTGGTCTCCTAACTGGTTTCCTAACTGGTCTCCTAACTGGTCTCCTAACTGGTCTCCTAACTGGTTTCCTAACTGGTCTCCTAACTGGTCTCCTAACTGGTCTCCTAACTGGTTTCCTAACTGGTCTCCTAACTGGTCTCCTAACTGGTCTCCTAACTGGTCTCCTAACTGGTTTCCTAACTGGTCTCCTAACTGGTCTCCTAACTGGTTTCCTAACTGGTTTCCTAACTGGTCTCCTAACTAATTTTGTCCCACGTCCTGCTTCATACGAAGTAAAGACAGCATTCTCTGATGAAGAATTGTGATGTAGTCTTTACTGTTGTCATTTAGGTGTCTTCCTTTATAAAGCTGCACAGTTCTGATGCACTTTGGAGATGGCAAATTGAATTGAATAGTTAAATATTCTCTGAGAATACCTTCCATAGCAGACATTTCATCAGGCTCCAGCTCTGTGGATGATGTTGCAGGGAGATGGAGCTGAGTTCTGCCTTATTTAATGACTGCAGATGCTGCATCAGTTCTGATGACAAACAGTTTGCCGGAGGAAGCCGGAGAGTCACAGACAAAACACAATTAGCAAAGCTGTTCCACACAGACTGTTTAACACCCAGCAGAGTGCATTTTCACCAGGTTCTCCAGCTACTGTAGGCTGCTTGAAGCTGATCCATTTGTCTTTTTTAAGCTTTTCTGTGGGGAAGGAGAAATGGGGTTTTTACTCTGAGAATAAGGACATTTAGCTTTGCCCAAAGCTACAGCTTCATGAGAACATATTATTACTTTTATCATCTGGAGAGCTTTGTTTCCTCTCCCAGCTTTGACTTTTACTCGTTTATTGTTGCGTTCTGTCGGGTTTCTGGTGATCGTGAGTGAGCTGAAGTTAACTTCTTTAATGGCAGAGTGTAACGGACACGATTCAAGGTGCAGTTTTCTACATTAAAAAAGACTCAATCTACCTTGAAAAGAATATTGAAACGCTCACTCATCCGATAGAAAGCCAGCAGCATAAACCTGGGACCATATCGTCAGTTTTACATCTCTAAAAGTGGAACTTAATTCAAAACAGACATTTTATCATCAGGCCATTACTTGAAACAGATAAATATAGAAAATATGCATTAAGAAAGTTGCAAATATCTGGTTTTAAATTAATAAAACACGAGTTTCTAACAAAACGTCAGCAGAGATTTACCGTATTTGGGATTTTATGCTGCTGTGTCCTGCTTCATCCACACTGTCAGACTCTCCTTATCACTCTCTGGTCTCTGGTCCAGTTTATTGCTCTGTTTTCCTCTGGATATACCTTCTGTTGGGCCGGACTCCCTCCAGGCAGCAGCCTCATCAGAAGTCTGTGCTGCCTCCTAATTTTGTTCATTAATCTCCAGCATCCAGACTCTGAGGGTTCCTCCTTCCTGCAGTTATGTCACCACTCCACTGAGATCCTACGCTGGAGTCTTATTGCATCTGAACATCTGTTTTTTCTCTCTCATACTTCAGTAAATGTTCTTGTTACGTTGCTGCAGTATATTCTAAGGA
Source organism: Leuresthes tenuis (assembly GCF_036924035.1). NCBI lineage: Eukaryota > Metazoa > Chordata > Actinopteri > Atheriniformes > Atherinopsidae > Leuresthes > Leuresthes tenuis. Next base: position 1,185,673 of record NW_027325365.1, read on the forward strand.
CAACAGACCGCTTTGCACACGTGAATAAAACAGAGTTCATGTCAGTGAGAATCCATCAGCTTCTTTTCCAGAGGTGGAAACAGCTGATGGATCAAACCTGTCCTCCAAAACGTTTGCTCACACAGGTAATAACAGCCCATAATTATCAATCTGCTGCTCGTCACGGCGACAGTGGAGCAGCTTCAGCCCAAAGCAGCATCTTGTGTGCTTCATGAGGGTTAAACATGTTCACATCCTCCTGTGGATGCTCTGAGCTGTTGGTAATAACATCCAGGAACTCAGGGGAGAGGTGACAAGAGGGATCAGGCTAAATTACTCCCCCCCCGTGTTGTCAGTGCAGTATTTTCCTTCATCTCATTCTTTTCAGCAGACTCTCTGTGACCTTCCTCACCTGCGAACCAAAGCGCTGCACACTGATGGCAGAGTTAATGCAGTTCAGGTGCCCTCGACCCCCCCCTCCTCATCGGAGTTGGTCTACTTCAGAAAGAAGAAGAAAGGGAAAAGATCGCCTTGGCATTTCAGACGGTTAGCAGGTAGATTCTCATTCAAGCTCCTCTGAGGCTGGAGGTTTTTTCATTACGGCAGAAGTCTGCTGGAGCTGTGACAGATTTCCAGCTTTCTGATTGGAAGTGTGCTGAGTTATGAGGAACATTTGCAGTGCAACACATTCAGCTGAAGATTATTCGACGATGCGAAAGCGAGGTTTTATGACATGTCTCCATATTTTCATTTATCTCAAAGTGCTCAGAATATTTGATTTCCACCACTTCTGTGTCAACGGGACAAACTGCTTCAGTTCATCAGAAGGTGATTTTCAGAGCCAAACCAATCAAGAGCTAAACTAACTTAGTGGCTCTCCGAACTGTCGAGTAAGATTCAACTTAAATGGCCATCAGCTCGGTTCAGGTCCATGAAGGCTTATTGAAAAGTAATTAAAGTCACCGTGGGTTCAGACAAACTTCAGAGAGTGAAAACTGTAAGTTAAGCTGCGTTATCAGGGTTGGAAACGTTTCCCAAACAGAATCATTCTGACCAAAAGACAACTGAGAGCAACAAGAATACAACGATTAAAGTTATTAAACTAGTAATTTTATGAAATTATGGACCTGAAACCAAGCCAAGCAGTCACATAGAAGCTGACCACACAACAGCATCCATCACAATAGATCTGCTTCACAGTTTAAGATGATCAGAAGCTCGGATGAAAAGCAGAACTTTGCAGATCTGCACTTTTGTTCCATTCGTTTGTTTTCTTTTTTTTCCCCTTGTCCTGTCCAGCATTATGGCAGCAGAATAATCTTTGATGCCAAGGGAAGTTTTATAAATGTAAAGCTCCCCTTGATGCCCATTTATTTATTTCTGTTTACAATATATGACATGTAATAGAACTGAACCGGACCGGGGGACAAGGAAAGAAGAAGAGGAAAGAAGAGGAAACAGAACAAAAATAGAAACAAAAACCAGACAACCAGCTGCTACACCTGTAAAAACAAAACAGACAACAATCCATGGCCTCTGAGGGGAATCCAGCCTTAGAGCCACCAGGAGCACCTGAAAGCAGACAAGCAGAGAAAAAACAAACAAACAAAAACAAGCACACAAACAAACAAAACAAACACACAAACAAACAAAAACAGACACACAACCACACAAAACAAGCACACAAACAAACAAAAACAAACACACAAACAAACAAAAACAAACACACAAACAAAAACAAACACACAAAACAAGCACACAAACAAACAAAAACAAACACACAAACAAACAAAAACAAACACACAAAACAAGCACACAAACAAACAAAAACAAACACACAAACAAACAAAAACAAACACACAAAACAAGCACACAAACAAACAAAACAAACACACAAACAAACAAAAACAAACACACAAACACACAAACAAACAAACAAAAACAAACACAGAAACAAACAAAACAAACACACAAACAAACAAAATCAAACAAACAAAAACAAGCACAAGAAGCGGTAATCGCATACAACACAGCTGTGGATATAGATGACCTGAGACGACATGATAATACATCACCTGCTTAGCGAGCTACTGCACTAATGAATGAATACGTTTGTTTTCTAATAGTTTGTTAACAGATAAAAGCAACTCAAACAGAACACCAGACCTCAGTGAGTGCTGATCTAAACCTTCTGTCCTTTCATTCTTCTCAAAGCAACGTCGAGCAAAGGTTGAAGCTCGACTAAACCGTTTAACTGGAGGACTGAGGGGAACCGATGTATTGATCGCAGTATGTCTGAATCTGTGTCGGGTGTCTTCGTGCACTGAGTCAGGCTAATTCTGAAAGTCTGGTTTTATTTGGAGTAGCACAATAATTAACTTTATCCAGACATCCTATGAATATATTGGAGGGGGGGTTATGGTTCTGGCTGCAGGCGAGACTTTGTGGCTCTCCACTAGATTTTTTATTAAACTTAAATAGATTTTTTTAACACACAGCAGCCCAAAACAACTCAGTGAGACCCCAGCCTGTAGCTTATAAGTGGTTTTACCATCTAATAACAGGAAAGTGTAGCAGCTACTGGAGCAAAAACACACATGCCCTGCCGGTTATAAGATCCCCCGCTGGTATAAAAACCGGTCAAAGGAGGAGTTAGAAGCCACTGATATCAAGACAAGAAAGCTCCTCACAATGCCTGCAGGGTTTCTCCCCAAGTCTAGCATCCATGGAGTGCACTCTAAGAGGAATAAGGGAAGCTGAGGGCTGCTGAGCATCAGAGCCACCATCCATAAGAAAACAACAAAGATCCAAGAAAAAACCAGGAGGTGAACTGCTGAGTGAGTCCCCCAAGCTGCTGTAAGCCTGGGAGAGGAGAAGGAGGAGTAACTTTGATCACTGACATGTTGAAGAAGTGGCAGATATCAAGAATAAGAGTCTAGAAAAGGCTGGTCTGAAAGACAGCATGGAGGCAATACTCACAGCAGCTCAAGCAAAGGTCCTTAGCCTGAAGACGAATAGAGGCGGGGGGGCTACCACAGCAGGTAGGTCCCCAGGTGCAGGCTGTGCAAGAAGGCCTCTGAGACTATCCAGAACATAGCAGCAGAGGCTGAGATGTATGGCATACATAAAACATGCATGAAACATACAGGAAACATGCATGAAACATACATGAAACATACAGGAAACATACATGAAACATACAGGAAACATGCATGAAACATACAGGAAACATATATGAAACATACATGAAACATGCATGAAAAAACATGCATGAAACATACATGAAACATACAGGAAACATACAGGAAACATGCATGAAACATACATGAAACGTACAGGAAACATACAGGAAACATGCATGAAACATACATGAAACATACAGGAAACATGCATGAAACATGCTTGAAACATACAGGAAACATATATGAAACATACATGAAACATGCATGAAAAAACATGCATGAAACATGCATGAAACATGCATGAAACATACATGAAACATACAGGAAACATACAGGAAACATGCATGAAACATACATGAAACATGCATGAAACATACATGAAACATACAGGAAACATACAGGAAACATGCATGAAACATACATGAAACGTACAGGAAACATACAGGAAACATGCATGAAACATGCTTGAAACATACAGGAAACATATATGAAACATACATGAAACATGCATGAAAAAACATGCATGAAACATGCATGAAACATACATGAAACATACAGGAAACATACAGGAAACATGCATGAAACATACATGAAACGTACAGGAAACATACAGGAAACATGCATGAAACATGCTTGAAACATACAGGAAACATATATGAAACATACATGAAACATGCATGAAACATGCATGAAAAAACATACAGGAAACATATATGAAACATACATGAAACATGCATGAAAAAACATACAGGAAACATACATGAAACATACAGGAAACATACAGGAAACATGCATGAAACATACAGGAAACATACATTAAACATACAGGAAACATGCATGAAACATATATGAAACATACAGGAAACATGCATGAAACATACATGAAACATATATGAAACATGCTTGAAACATACATGAACCAAGTGGTGAGAGAACAGTGTACAAAGTTACCGCCAAAGGTAGCGTAGAACGCCAGAGTTAAGATCCTGGCTGATAAAGTGATGATGGCCGACTGCACGCTGTGATGGAGAAGCTGAAAACAACAAGGCCAAAGGTGGTGCCAGAGGAGCACCTGACCCCCGAACTGGGATCCAACAGATGCAATATGCATGAAGATCATCTATAAAAATGAGAAGCTCTGTGTGTTCAAACCTGAGTCTGTAAGCGTTGATGAGTGATGATGAAAAAGTGTGAAACAAACAGAAAGTGACTGGAGGCAGGAGAGGACCTGACTGGGCCTTTTATAGCCTGGATGCACCGGACCCAGGTTCTCAAGCCAAAGGAACCCCCCACTCAGGCACCACATCTGCAACATCTGTACAACAGAGGTGTTGATGTGTTCCACTAAACAATAATAACTATTGGATATGAAAATAAGACCATAATAGATTCGGATTAAACATGTTTATTGAGAAACTGTCTGGAACCAGTGACAATATCCGCCATTAAGATTCTGAACGATGCATTTTCTGTGCTCCCCTGTAATTAACAGAAAGATTTAAGTGAGGCGTATGAAAGACTTGGCTGGTCCGGTCCTTAATCATTTTCCCGAGCTGACGTTCCTGCACAAGCCAAGGTTAGACCCACTTCTACTGTCTTTGTGTTTCAGTTTCTGAACAGCATTCGGATGAGTTCAGGAAACCCAGAGAGGAGGAAACGGTGAAGATAAATGCATAAAACGCTCACTTCTCCTTTGTTTGTGGGAAGCTGCCCGCCCCTCATTGAGCAAAATACTCTCGTAGCCCCAGCTCGGCAGGAGCCTCGTCCCTGCATTGCAGAGGCTGTCCGGACGCCGATTGATTTGTAGCCATTGAGAGAACACTGATTCGTTACCGTGAAGGCGAACGTCAGCAATCGCCCACTGATTTTCAAGTGAGAGGCTGGACTGCTGAAGAGGAGGGTCACAGACAACAAGAGAAAGCAAGACATGAGGTGAGGAATTTTCAAAGTGGAATGCCTTCACCTTGCTGTTCTCTTTGTTATTTTCTGCCCGGCACAGGAAGACAGGCTGTGCATCGCATCTGTTATCACAGCACCAGTCCTCGTGGCATTTGAGAAATGACTCTGCGGAAAGAGCACTCCCCGTGAATGTTAACTAGGCTGGGAATAAAACTCAACCATCATGTGTTTCAGGGCTGCATTATTCTTCTATGAAAGCTTAAGTTTCTGCGTCTCGTTGTAAACTAAACAAGGACAAAGCAAACTGATTCTGAGGGTTTATGTTTGGCTGTTGGAGCTCTGCAATGCTACCAAATGCAATCAGCGGTAAAAGCTTTATTTTCAAGGTAATGAACCCTCCTCGGGGTATGTGTGATTTATGTTCCCTATTCCAGCCACTCTGAATCACCCAGAACTGCCTCAGATTCAGTTCTGACCTTATAATACCTCTGTGCTCCACCTTCCAGCACCAACACAAAGATGCTTCCCTGCAACTGTAGCTGAAAACCTCTTATTGAACAATAAAAAGGCATAAAATGATACTTCTCTCAATAATGCAGCTTGTTTAAAGGGAAAATAGAGGATAGAAAGTGTATTTTTCTGATTATTGCTTGCCTGCTTTCTGTGTGCACGCACTGTGCTTCGAGCTATAAAACACAATTATAGATAATCTCTGGTTTCACGTCATCACTTAAAAGAAAACAGGGTTGTTATGAAGCGCCTTCATATCGATGTTATCCCTGAGCTGAAAGAGGAAAACATGGCCGGGGTTAAAATTCCAATCAGTTCGGGGACGCTCGAGGATTTCAGGGATTTACCCTCCGTGTCAGATTGTGTTGATATAGATTAGTGGAAGATGAGGCACGAGAGCAGCATCGAGTTACGAGTCAAACCACAGAAAAAAAAACAGTTTTTTTAGTGTTTTTTAAAGGGATTCTTGGTGATCAGCTTGGCAAACAGTGGATTATTATCAGCCTGAACTTGGTAAATCCCGTCATACGATCCCACACATGAAGGACAGCACCAACGGGTCCAGATGTGACTGTGGTTGGGTTCAGTTTGGGGTTTCCTGCTTGGTTCGGATGAGGCAGCTAAGGTGCTGCGATCCTGATTAAAACAGACCCATTCACAATGTTTTGGATCTATAAATAGTTAATTTTTGGGGGATAAGCAGGCTGTTGAGTCTCGTTAAATGCATCATATGTATTTATATCCCTTTTAAGTCCAATTCAACATAAACATGCGACTTATGATGCCATTATTTCAGGATTTTGTATCACTTCCTATCTTATTTTCCTAATCTTGTGCTAAATTCTTTGCCTTTGTCCACTTTAGTGTCAGTTTGGGCTCCAGTCGTCCGTTCATTTGGTATCCTTCAGTGTTCCCTGGCGGATTGTCCAGAAAACTTTCTTAATTACTGAAAAGAAATGATTCCCGGATTGATTTAGTGGCATCAGATGATACCTGCATCACCTCCAGCTTCAGACACGAAGCTCCCTCCGTATGAAAGCTTTCGGTCTCTGTTTGTCTTTCACTTCTGCAGGATCGTTGCTCTGAACTCATGGAGCTCATTGCTTGTCTTAGTTAAGGTGACCAGAGCTCCCAGTTCGAAGCTGTCCCCGAAAATGTCCCCGATTTTGGCACTAAATGGGGGGAAATGCGCGCAGACTCAAAGTAACACCAGTTTTTACGGTAGCCATTGAACGCATCGCCAGAAATGACGTCATACGACGTACAGACGCAGCAGCGTCAACAACAACAATCCGAGGCGGCAAAAAGGAAAGAAAAGGAGAGCAGCGGCCGCGATAAATGGTATGTTGTGTTTTAACTTATTTATTTTGTGTGAACTGGAAGTTTTTTGTTTTTTTGGTAGATTTTTCTAAGTCACCTTAGTTTTAGTTCTTTTCTGTTCCTCATTTATTTGTTCTGTGCTCTTTGCTCCACTTTGAGCGTCACATTTGGTAAAATTGAAACTTTCTGTTCTTCCTAATTGTACAAATAATTAGGAATAAAAAGAGATTAATAAGATAGGAACAAAAGTTTTGTAAATCCTGTGAAAGTACGAACATTTAAGTCTTTTTGTTCACACACAGCTTTAATATAAACGGGCCTCAGGGCACAGATGGAGGGTCCTTTCAAAAGCAAAGTGTTGGTTATCAACACAGCAGAGCAAGGCTGGTGGAGGATCTCCTCACAGAGCAAAGGACTCAGGCTGTGGAAACCCTCAGTGATGATGGCTGAGGATGAGCTGCTGCTATGAAAGTTGAACATAAACCGCTCCGGGAGGAAAACAAAGGACTCTTTAAATATAACAAAACAAACGCTCTCCTGATGAGGCGGATTTCAGCAAAGGAAGCTCTGAAAAAACCACCGAGGCACTGTGAAACTTAACGACTACAGGCACAAAGATCTTTAGGAACAAACAAATCGCTCCGCTGTCGGAGGTTTCTATGAAATATTATCAACCCAAAAACCTCTCCAACCAGGAAACACTTCCCGTGGATTTAATAAACACATCAGCCATGACTGTGAACCATTCACAAATAAATACGCTCTGCAGGAGAGTCGCTCGACTGCAGGCTCGAGCACGACTGACTGTGGACGATTGTGTTTTATTGATTTTATCTGATAGATAATTTATCTGACAGATTCATATTGTTGAATTAAGTACATATTTTCATCCTCATCTTGCTCTAAGTTAAAGGGAATTTCAGCTGGAATCTGTCTGTGACGCTAAGTTGTTGGAGGCCGGGCTGAACCAATCAGCTCTCAGCTCAGTAATAAACACCAGCACCCCCCCCCCCCAGGCATTATATGAAATAGATCTGCTGAAAAGTGTTATTCTGGGCTGCAGGTAGCTCCAGGTTTGACAGTAACCTGAATGTATTGCAGAGCAGAGCTCAGACTTCAGCTGCTGCTCTGGAAAAAAAGGAAAAAGCTGCAGTCGCCAATTACTAAATTCTGAGTCACAGCTGAGCCATTAATCAGAAGTCTGAGCTCTGTCAAAGCTTGGTTTCACCATCCACAGCAGCTCCATGGATCCCCCATCCAGACGGATGAGGAGGCAGACGTTTCCTGGAGGAGGACAGAGAAATCTGGACAGTCTGGGAGTCATGCAGCTGATGAGCAGCCGTGACAGATTTTGGAAACTGTCCTCTTCCTCCTAATTACTGTCAGATCTCCAGCTCTGCTCCACCTGCGGCAGTTGGCAGCCGATGTTCACTGAAAAACTCTCAGCCACCATCCAATTTAGGTCAAATCCTCCATTTGGTGCTTTCCCTTCCTCTGTCTTCTTTACACACCGTCACTTTGTGCTAATTAGCTTCCTCTTTAGTAGCTTTGGACCTCAGCAGGTTGAAAAATGAAGAAGGGTCCTGCTTAGTTAAAATAACGTGTTTCACCTCTGAATGCAAAAGATTTAAAATCCAAATCACAGCTGTTACATACATGCAGTATCTGTGATGAAAGAGAAGCAGGAAGTAACTGGCAGCCATGATAAGAGCTGTTTGAACGCAGAAGGAAAGGAGCTTCAGTGCTTCCTTCATCATAGGAAACGCTGCACCGTCCTCTCAGAAAGGTAAGATCCGCTGTTGTCCTCCAGCAGCTTCACCGGCCTTGATGCAAGGTTGCATTCAGACGATTTATCTATCAGCTGTCCCCAGGAGCGCCACCCTCCCCCACTCTGTAAATTACCCCTGAGGAAAGATTAAAGCCTTTGTTGTTACCGGCAGGTTGAGGAGCTGCAAAGTCAGAGGCACGGCGCCCTGTTGGTGGAATATATGAGAAGGTTAATCATCCAGCTGTGAGCGTTCAGGGGAAATTAAGCGTGTGGTCAGGTGAAGCGTTTCAATTCCAGGCTGGATTTTAAGATCCTTTCTCACGTCCTTCATTTCTTTCTGTATCTTTGTTCTCGCTCACTGAAACACCGACTGCTTCACGGACTGCAGAACTCTGCAGAGTTCTGCAGAACTCTACAGAACTCTACAGAACTTTGCAGAACTCTACAGAACTCTGCAGAACTTTGCAGAACTCTACAGAACTCTGCAGAACTCTACAGAACTCTACAGAACTCTGCAGAACTCTACAGAACTCTACAGAACTATGCAGAACTGCAGAACTCTACAGAACTCTGCAGAACTCTACAGAACTGCAGAACTCTGCAGAACTCTACTGAACTACAGAACTCTACAGAACTGCAGAACTCTGCAGAACTCTACTGAACTACAGAACTCTACAGAACTCTGCAGAACTCTGCAGAACTCTACAGAACTGCAGAACTCTGCAGAACTCTGCAGAACTACAGAACTATGCAGAACTATGCAGAACTCTACAGAACTGCAGAACTCTGCAGAATCTGCAGAACTCTACAGAACTCACTCTTAAATGAAGCCACTTACTGACACGTCCTGTTTCTGTGCTGAGACCCGGTACAGATGCACGGTGAGCATCTCACACCCAACTGTGGGGATCAAACTCTCTGTTAAACCTCAGTAGCTGCAGACTTTTAACATGTTCAAACATTTATTTCACATTTGAATGGAAATGCCACCCTTACCGGGGGCTCACAACCCGCCGCTTCTACTTCTTCTGCCGCCGGAAGCGGCCAGAGAAGCCGGAAGCAGCTAAAGGGGCGGGGCTTATATGTATAGCAACTAGCAGATATATAATAATCCATCCATTTTCCCTCTTTCACCATGGATCGTACTCTTGGCAGCCTTCTTTGTGTTTCTTTGTGTTTGCGCTCTGCCGTTTTCCGCCCTTTTCCGCTTTTTTCCCGCCTTTTTTCCGCCTTCGGAATCCAGATCGGCCCTAATTGGCTGTCGTCGCGTCATTTGCATAAAGTTGAGCCTTTCTCAACTCTTGGGGTCTGGTTCAACAGAAGTGGATAGTGTCGTGGTATTCCATGTGGGAGATCTGGGTTCAAATCCCCTGCATGAAAGGTATTACCTCCAGTAGGGGTCCTTGGGCAAGACCCCCTTACCCTATCTGCCTACCTGTAAGTCGCTTTGGATAAAAGCGTCTGATAAATGCATAAACATAAACTCTTGAAGCTCATGAAGCTCACAACGCCGGCCGCTCATCGACGCCAGTTTACATTGAAAATGAACGGCAGCTGGCCGCTCACGACGCTTTTGGTGTGAGCCCCGGTTCGATTGACTGTCAGAAGTGTTCAGTGTGATGCTGGATGTTAGGAAGGGGAGCAGCCTGGGTCACATCTGGGGTCACATCTGGGGTCACATCTGGGGTCACATCTGGGGTTTCTACTTTCAACAGATGATGCTGACAGAGGGGTCTGCGGTCTTCAGTGGAACGTAATGTCACTTTAATGTGAATCAGCACCTTTAATTCTTTAGTAAACAGGACATCATTCCAGATGAGAGAGGACAGTCTTTGTCAGGGGGAGGAGTTTAATAAATCTGGGTCTTTTTCACGCTGAACAGGTCCAGTACACCTCAGGTAAGGTGGAGGTTTGACAGTAATGTGGCTGCTTTACCAGCCTGTCTGTGTCCTCACCATCATGTCTGGAATGTGGAAGAAAGTAGAGCCAAAGAGCTTTTTGTCAGAGATCAGGTGAAAAGTCTGATATCGAGGAGCCTCAGAGCAGAGCCACGACTGCTCCGCCTTAGTAAGAGGAACCAGTTGAGATGCTCGGGGCAGCAGATGAGCAGAGATGCCACCGGAAATCTTCCCTCCAAAGTTTTAATGAGCACATGACCCAGCTGGAGGCCCTACATTAATAACTAAGGATGAATCACTGAAGGAACCGTATCTTCTTCAGATAAAGGGAACTGCAGCAGACATGCAGGCTTAGGCTTCTCTTCTGCTGTTCCCAAATTAGCAAAGTGGTTTCAGAGTCTATCAGTGCCTCCATCCATCAGCGGTACCCATAACAGTCCATAACATTCAGAACAGGATGCTTTAAAGGGGAACTCCGGTGTTTTTAAACCTTATTTCTGGCATGAAATACGTTCATCTGCTCACTGAGAACAGTTTGGTGAAAGTCGGCGTCCTTCAGAAGATATTTAGATAACTGGAGATCCATATAACGGAGTGAACGGGGCTTAGAGGATGCAGCCTCTAAATAAGGCATTATCTGTCTTTATTTCACCAATACTTTAAGAAGAATGAATGAATGAACGTGTGCTATAGCTCTGTTAGCTCATAGCTGCTGTTAGCTCATAGCTGCTGTTAGCTCATAGCTGCTGTTAGCTCATAGCTCTGTTAGCTCATAGCTGCTGTTAGCTCATAGCTCTGTTAGCTCATAGCTGCTGTTATGTGGCTACTTGCAGCTATAGGAGAGCTAACGGAGGGATTTCTACACAGACACTCTACTGGGACCACTTCATCCACACGCCCCCCTGCAGCACAGTTTATTCACTCCGTGCTCTGTGACAGTCGGCTAACTTCACACAGAGTTTGCTGCTGATAGTTTTGTGCAACATGGCAGGATATTTATCAGATTTAGACAATGTGAACGACGACTTTGAGTAAGATGGACGTTCTTACCGGAGTGAATGAGCTGTGCTCAGTAGTACTTCCACAGTAGTAGAAGTTTAGTTGCATTTTTATCCTAACATACATCTTGTTTTGTTGGTCAGGTTGTGTCAGATCCATTTATTCTCCTTCCAATCAATAAAAATGCATGCTTTAAGTTTAAATGCTAAGTTTAATCATTTTACTCATTTCCTTATTCATTTTACTTTGTTATAAAGAAAGACGAGCAACTCTTTATTGTGAAACTTCTGCCTTCTGTGAACAAACATAGCTTTTACAGGCTGTTTGTTCTATTCGTGACCAGATAAATCGCAGCCATAAAAGTATGTTTTGGCTTCAGATATATTTAAGATCATGTAGCTTTTCTGTTATACGACACTGTACAATCTGACTTATTTAATCAAACATCCTAAAGCATTTAATTTAGACTTTATCCATCTGGGGGGCACACAAATACTGACTCATATACCCAACATCTGGATGGGAGCAGTCATTAGCTGGTGGCTGGACAGAGCTGCATCGATTGGATGAGACTTTATTGGTCCCTGAGGGCGAAGCAGGTTTGCCACGGCAGCAACTCTATTTACTCACTGAAAGAAGATAAAAAGGTGCCCAGAAATGAACTATTAAACAGAAGAAATAGAGATATGCCAGAGTAAGGCAGCACTGAGGTTCCACTAAAGTTCAACTTGCTGCTATAAAAGATCAGCATTAGTTTGCTGAAAGGCTGATATAATCACTTCAACTATGAACCACTGAGTTAGACTGTGGGGGAATTGGTTTCCTGGGTTCTGGGATTACCCAGAGTTCCCCTCAAATATCATTTTTGTATGTGGATAACAAACCGAAATGGGCTGGTTTGTACTGGGAAAATCCAATAAGATTCTTCCCCCGGCAATACTAATACTTCCCAGAAAAGGCTGGTAATAAACCTGGGGCAACATAAATTGGAATTTTCCTTGCAACTAGAAACAAATCAAGCTATAGATCCCCATAAAATGGATCCAGATAGGTTCAGGAAATAAGATGTTCCAGTGTGAGTTACGGTCCTCCCCTGGTAGTGTTTTACATTCACTTTTTATTATCTTCTCTTTAGCAGTCATAATTCAGGAGGCCTGGAAAAGGCGACTTATGTTGCAGCAAAGCAAAAACCAACTTTCCTGATGACCAAAGACAAAATGACTGATTAAGAGTCATCACGGTGAGAGATTAAATTAATGCAAGACTCGATATCTCAGCAGTGGTACTAATTGAAATTCATAAACTGCATCCTTGGCCCTAATGAGCCTGTTTGTTGCAGACTCATTCCTATTTATAAGGGGAAATGCCTTTGCTTTAGCATGTTGTCTGGGTCTCTAGCAGCTGGTGAAACAATATTTCTCATTTCCATCCATCTTCTTTATCCGCTCAGTCCGTCGGTCGGGTCGCGGGGGGGCGGAGCCTATCCCAGCGGTCATCGGGCGGGAGGCGGGGTCACCCTGGACAGGTCGCCATTGTCAGCAATTTGCCAAATAAGTAGCTTATGAGACCGAATGTTTCTGTTTCTGTATTTATCAGACGCTTTTATCCAAAGCGACTTACAAATGAAGATATAACAGCTCTATAAAAAGCTAACAATAAGCTCCATAGAAGGAACCCAGGAGTCCGGCTCTGTCAGAGGGGACAGAGCAGAGATAGGGTGCAGGCATAGAAGGAAGTGCAGAAAGATAAAGTGCAGAGATAGAGGGGGGAGGGAAGTACAAGGTAAGTGCTGGGATAGGAGATGCTCTCTGAAGAGCTGGGTTTTCAGGAGCTTCTTGAAGATAGACAGGGACGCCCCTGTTCTGGTAGCGCTCGGTAGGTCATTCCACCATCGTGGGACGACACATGAACAGAGTTTGGATTGTCTTAGGCGTGGTGTAGGAGCTGCTAGACGACAATCCTGGGACCAACGGAGGGACCCAGTTGGGACAGAAGCCTTTGCAAGAGCATTCAAGTAGATGGAGCCGTTCCATTAAGCTCTTTGTAGCTAACATCAGGGACTTGGATCTGATGCGGGCGGCTAAGGGCAGCCAGAGGAGCTCAATGAACAGGGGAATGCCTCCTCAGACTGAAAGAGATAGACTGTTGGGAACTATGATGGACTGTCCAGGGTGACCCCGCCTCTCGCCCAATGACCACTGGGATAGGCTGACGGGTATAGAAGATGGATGGATGGATCTGTAGGGGTTCGTTTGATTGTCATTGAGGCTCTACATTAAGTGCTTTCAGTGAAACGTCACTCATTCATTCACACAAAAGACACAGCAAAAATGTTTATGCATTTAGCTTTTATCCAAAGCGACTTACAGGTAGGCACGAAGGGTGAGGGGGTCTTGCCTAGGGACCCCTACTGGAGTCATGCAGGGGATTTGAACTCAGATCTCCCACATGGAAGGTGGCAATCATACCACTAAAATGTGATAAGTAGCACATTAAGACGCCTACTTCTTTTTGTTCAGCTCCTGACTTTCCACAGGAGGTGATCTGAGTGGCTGATTATTCATTCGATGCACCTGTGACCGACTGATTGCCTCCTGCTCAGAAGCCTGGGTTTGCTCGCCGGGTCGGGATTTGTTGGCCTTACCTGAGTCTCTCACCTATCTTCAGCCATTCTTCACCTTCATCCTTCCAAACCTGCACAGGAAGCCTCTGCCGTCAGGCTTCATCCTTCCCAGCTGCAGTTCTGGAACATTCTCCAGCACTAAATTCATCTTCTGTAAATCGTGTAATTCGACCCGTCTTCTGGCCGTTGTCTCCATGTTGGTATTTATAACATCGACGGTGGTATTCAAGCAGCTGTAATGTTAATTGGCAGCAAAATGCCAACAGTCCTCTCAGGAACAGAAATTCTGCTGATGCAAGTGTCTTTTTTTTCTATTTCTGCACTTCTTAAAAACAGTCATATATATATATATATAAAAAAGTTTGGAAAGTTCTCCTGTTTGGCTGCTGTTTTATTCTTAATCACCTGAGATGCAGAGTGTGGGAGTATGAAATGAAGTCTTGTGCATTAATAGGTTTTTGCTTTAGATGTGTGCACACTGATGGCTCCCTTTGGGGAAAATGTATCACCTGGATAGAGTAAAGGATAAAAAACACCGTTTGGCATTCAAACATCCATCCATCATCTGCTGCTTCTCTGGGGGTCGGGGGGCAGCAGCTTTAACAGAGAAGCCTCCCTGTCCCCGGCCACTTCCTCCAGCTCTTCCGGGGGGACCCCGAGGCGTTCCCAGGCCATAGTCTCTCCAGCGTGTCCCGGGTCTCCTCCCAGTGGGACGGGCCCAGAACACCTCCCCAGGGAGGCGTCCAGGAGGCATCCTAACCAGATGCCACCTCATCTGACTCCTCTCAATGCGGAGGAGCAGCGGTTCTACTCAGAGCCCCTCCCGGATGACTGAGCTTCTCACCCTATCTCTAAGGGAGGACCAGACACCCATTTCGGCCGCTTGTATTCGCGATCTCGTTCTTTCGGTCTCTACCCACAGCTTGTGACCATCGGTGAGGATAGGAACCGGTAAATAGAGAGCTTCTCCTTCTGGCTCAGCTCCTTCTTAACGACGGGTCGGTGCAGAGCAACACTGCAGACGCTGCACCGATCCGCCGTCAATCTCACGCTCCATTCGTCCCTCACTGTGAACAAGACCCCGAGATACTTGAACTCCTCCACTTGGGGAAGGATCTCATTCCCGACCCGGAGAGAGCGTTCCACCCTTTTCCAGCTGAGGACCATAGTCTTGGATTTGGAGGTGCTGATTCTCACACATTCAAACACAACCTTCATAATCTGTCAGAATGCAACATGGTGCCTCTTTTGGCTGATTAATTACGTAATTTAGGTTTAACATGGGATGGCGACACATTTCCTTGGCAACTGGCCTGCTGTTTGCATCAAAAGTAAAGTGATTGATCTGAATACTTATTAATGGCATAAAAGGACCAAAACATTAGCTAAAATGTGTTAGAAGCATTCGGACACATCAGCATTTACCAGTACAAGAATATAATGAAAGTATCTAACTGTATTTAGAGTTTTCTGCCTTTCAGTCGTCCGATGAGGCTCAGTTTGTAAATGTGAATCAGAATAAATATGCTGTATAAATGCACACAGAGACTCCATCTCTGGTCTCTGTGGGTTCGCTGCGTATTCATTATCTCCAGTGGGTTTTAGCCAGAGTCGTGGGCGCTTTTAACGCCACTTTTGAACTGTGGAGAAACAGACAAATAAGAAGATTAATATTCTAATGGCTAAAGTGCTGCTTTGCAACACTGAGAGGTGAATAAGGTTCAACAGTCCACCAGAGCTCCTCCGTGTGAAAAGGATTCCCCACAGAGTCCAGAGAAAACCAATTTACCCTCCACTTGATGAATTCTAAAAGGTCTCTGCAGAGAGCTGGACAGACAGCATTTATCTCCCATTGGGGACCTCCACCAAAGCCCAATAAATGACCTCCTCCTGCATGAATTAGAAAGCACTGTAATCCATACAGAGGACATTAACATACTGAGCCCCTAAGTCCTTCTCCCTGCCAAGCTGAAGCTGAAGCTGAAGGCAGCAAAAGTCAGCATCAGTTGGTTCATTTTCAGTCATTGATGACAGTTTATCATACAGTTTATCATACAAACTGCTATTTCAAGAGCCGGTCATATGAGAGGATTCAGGAGAAAGTGTTGCTCCGTGCCTCATTTCTTTCTATTTTACCACCAGACTTTATTTAAACTGATCAATAGCAATAGTTTTTTCAATGCTTGAATGATTAACCGACCTATATAATCATCCAATAATAAAAAAAAGGCTCCTAACTCAAGGGATGAACCAATTTAAAGTGTCCTGATCAACAGTTCTGCAGCTTTCTGAAACCTTTAAAGTGTCCTGATCAACAGTTCTGCAGCTTTCTGTAACCTTTAAAGTGTCCTGATCAACAGTTCTGCAGCTTCCTGAAACCTTTAAAGTGTCCTGATCAACAGTTCTGCAGCTTTCTGAAACCTTTAAAGTGTCCTGATCAACAGTTCTGCAGCTTTCTGAAACCTTTAAAGTGTCCTGATCAACAGTTCTGCAGCTTTCTGTAACCTTTAAAGTGTCCTGATCAACTGTTCTGCAGCTTTCTGAGGCTCTTTCACAGTTTTTCTTTGGACATTTTCTGCTTTTTCCCTCATCTTCAGTCCTTGTTCCTGAGCATTTTCAGTGTTTTTTCTCTGTTCAGCCACTTAACTCTGACCTTTGACCCATTCAGGCAGAAAAAAGGCTCCTAACTCAAGGGATGAACCAGTGTTGTGTCGACACAGAACAGACAACTTAGCAAAGAAGCCATTTTAAACTGGATCTTTAGGCACTTTGTTACCAGCAGCCTGTCACAAAGACACATCATTTGTTCCCATTTCTTTAGCTGCATCTCTGAAAAACAGCAAAGAAAACACAGTTTGACAGACAGAAAATAGGATTTCTGCAGCAACAAGGTGATTCCCAAAGAGCTATTAGCTGAAAACTTGGCATATCTCAGCATGGTGTGCAGTGTGTCCTTAAAACATTTGAGGAAACTGGACAAGTGGAGGACAAAAGAAGAAGTGTCAGGCCTAAAAAACTATCTCCAGCAGATGAACAGGATCTGAAAGTGATGTCCTTAAGAAAGAGGAAAAAATCCAGCTGTGACCTGACAGGACCTGAGAGATGCATCTGGACCTTCAGCTGATCCATCTACTGTTGGCCCAAGCCTCATCAGAAATGGTCTCCATGGAAGGGTGGCTGTCAAGAAGCCGTTCTTAAGGAAGGGAAACAGGGAGAAAAGGCTGAGCTGTGCCAAATGACACAAGAAGTGGACTGAAAATCAGTGGCAACAGGTCTTATGGAGGGATGAATCCTCCCCAGAGCCCGGACCTCAACATTATTGAAGCAGTGTGGGATCATCTGACAGAGAACGGAACAAAAGGCTGAGCTGTGCCAAATGACACAAGAAGTGGACCAACCACAACAGATGTTCACATAAATCCAATGTAAACGATGCCAAAAACACTTTGAGAGGAACAACTTGAGTCTCGACATGTGGAGCCACTAGTTTCTAAATTTTGAAGCCTAAAAATAATAACTTACTCCAAGTGTTTCTCAGCTGAGGTGGAAAAGTTTTGTCTGTCGGTGTAATTATAAAAGTGTGATGGAAACTGCTGCCGAAATCTTGACAAGTGATAGGTGCTGAGAAGCGGCTCCAAAGCATTGGAAACGTCTCGATGCCATCGGGTCCTGTCAAAGGCTCGCTGATTGTAAATCAGGGCTGCAGCTCGTCTGAGACTCAAATCAAACTCTTTCTCACTGACATGCTTTTTTTTTTTTTAAAGGGACACTTTTTTAGCACCAAATTCAGACCTTTTTCTACCATGTGACAGAAGGAAGAGAAAAACCTGTGAATGTTGGCAGCAAACGAGTCACAAATGCAACAGTTTGCTTATTTCAAATGTATTTTTAAAGGGTTTCTGTTATTTTTAGGACAAAACTAATGATGGAGAAGTACAAGTTTGCCGAGAGGACAGGAAATATGAGGGAAGTGATGAAGAGACGATATTTCAGCAGATCAAGAGTGAATCCGGACGGGAGGACTTGCCTCCAGGCAACTCAACAGTTCCTCTTGGTGAATATGTTTGGATCTCTCCAAACCAGCACAGTCATGCATATTCATGCCGTCCGAACACATCAGCATGAAGACGAGCAGAGTGTCCCGTAATGACCGCAGTCATTAATGTAACCATCAGTGTAACAGATTCCCTGCCAGCATCAGCACCCGACCCAAGGCACAGCGAGGCTCAGGCATTAAGGACACGTCCTGATGAGCAGCATCCGGCAGCTGCTGCTCTGTCGCCATTTATAGCATCACCAGTGGGAGGGGCAAATATCCAAGGTGACCAATGAGATCACTTGGATTCATTTAAGAGGAAACCAAGACGGATAAAAACGTCTCGTAAAAGAGTCCCAAGGACAGCAGTCTCATAAAAACAGTAAAATCCTAAAAGCTCACAATGAGAGAGCAACAGGAGGAGCGTGCACGTGCGTGTGCACGTGCTGGCTGTTTACACTCCACACTAATGAGGAAGCTGGCACAGAAACAGGTTTATCCGACACCAACTGTGCTCCTTTCCAAAACCCAAAGTCAGATGTTAATTAGATCAAAGGGATTCCTGCACTGAGCCATAATCTGCTCCTAAGTTTGGGAACACAAAACAAATCTCCTTCTTCATTTAAGACTCAAAAGCCACGAGGGAAAGTCATTCATGTCGAAATGAGCTCAGAAGTTTGCTTCCACCTTCTGGAACTTTTTCAAGGAGAAAGTTTGAAATAAAGACAGATAAAGATGTGCAAACATGCCTAACAGCTCCCCTCTTTGTCTTTTCTACTCACAGGGACGTGATGCTGCGTTTGGTGGAAACTCAACATCATAAAACATGTCAAACAAAGAAAATACTACCTTAAATTAAAGTTTCCAGCCTGGTTTCTGACTTTGGTTTACCTGCTTCCATTAAAACACACAGAGGAGAAAAAGGACAGGGTTTGACCTTTCACCTTTAAGGTGCAGCTGGTGCAGCGGTGGAGGGGTGCGAGGAGCAGTTTTATTCCCCTGAGCTCCCCCTCAGGTGCAGATTTAGAAGATCATCTGTGAGTGAAAAGGAGGAGAGAAGAAGCAGAAGACAGCATCCTGAAAAGCAACCCAAGCCTTTAAACTCAAGTCAGCCAGAAAGGTGCAATGATGGGGGCCGAGGAGAAGGTGAGACCAAGGAGCTGAGTGTTTAACCTCATATTTCAGACGTTTATGTATTTATCAGACGCTTTTATCCAAAGCAACTTACAGGTAGGGTAAGGGGATCTTGCCTAAGGACCCCTACTGGAAGTAGTACCTTTCATGGAGAGGATTTGAACTCAGGTCTCCCACATGGAAGGTGGCAATCATACCACTACACTATCCAGTCCTAATAATTACTCCACTTCTGTGAAAGGAGGAATAATTCATATCCTCTACCTGAAGGGTCATTGCATATTATGAAGCTCTCGTGTGAAATTCAAAGTTTGGGACAACAATAACCTTCAAAGATGGGGTCAAGTCTTCCTGGAAAATGTGGGCATCGATCCCACTACCTCTCACAATGCCTATGCAAAGCAAGCGCTCTACCACTTGAGCTAATTCCCCTTAAGTAAGTCAAGGCTCGGTGGGATGGAGGCATGTCTACTCGCACCGTCATTGTTTTAGCTGATAAAACAAGCAGATGCATGTGGATCGCACACCTGAGCTGCGTTTCCAAAATACATTTATGTGCATAAACGAGGCGGACAGACCAGCTGACAAACACCAGCTCAGACAAACTGAACCAATGTGAATCCAGGAGAAGGAACACACACAAAGCTGCAAACTGGGCAGCTGAAGACGGTGGAAGGAGGGATTCAGGTGAGCATCATGACAACCTCTGAAGAGACAGTTGAATTAATTAAAATGGTAGCTGAAATGGGGACAGCGCCACCTATGGTACCGGGGTGTGACCTGCTTTGTGCCAGTGATTCCATTCATTCACCGCCATATATCCAAGGATAATTACCCTCTGATAAGGAGCAGAACCCAACTGGAGCTTCAGTTAATCTCCTCATATAAACCCACTGACTGTTAGCTTCTTGCAGTGTTGTCGAAAACATTCGAGACATGAAGACAAATATCAGGAAATACTGATGTTAGGCAGATATTTCTGTGTATCCCTGTTTATATCGAACATATACTACTACTGTCAAGGAAAAAAGCCAAATATTTCTGAATTCTGGCTGTTATAAGTCAGGATAGCTGCATGAAATAGTGACATAGATCGATTGATCAGTTACTTCAGCTTTAGTTTAGATGACTTCACCACTTAATGTTAACTCGCTCTTTGGAGCCGGAACAGAAACTTTCTCCGGTTCATTTCAGTTGGATTTAATCAGAGCTCGGGACTGATTGTGATTTCTGACTTTGTTTGTAGCACAAACACGGATTAAAGAACCTGCTGAGTTTATACAGCGCCACCTATGGTACCGGGGTATGACCTGCTTTAACAGGAAGTGGCTCTATTAGCGATAGCTGAAATGGGGACAGCGCCACCTATGGTACCGGGGTATGACATGCTTTGTGCCAGTGATTCCATTCATTCACCGCCATATATCCAAGGATAATTACCCTCAGATAAGGAGCAGAACCCAACTGTAGCTGTAATCCAGTTAATCTCCTCATGTGGACCCACTGACTGCTGGCAGATAAATCTAACTTATGTCCAGATATTCATACATTTTAGCTACGAAAACTCCCATCTTCAGGAAAAAATAATCATATGACTACATGAAAGTATTTAGCTTTAACCTCTAAAATTCCCTCTCTGATAATCTATTGATCTACACTGTGGGCAGAAGGCAGTAATTTCCAGGCTATCTTCAAGTTAATCTAAGAAAACATATGAATAATGTGAGCATGAAAAGAGATTAAAAGCATTATTTTCAGACCAAAGTGACTGATTACAAACTTTTCATGACAAGAAGTGTTTTAATAAATCAGACAATATGTTTTTTAATAAACTGTGGCGCCCGTCTACGGTTTCGTGTGATGGAGGATTAGGAGTTCCTCCTTATGAATGGGAGGATGAGAGGAAACACTACAACTATTTCATTGCACAGCCTTGTAAACAGTATCACAATCACTTTCCAGAGTAATACCGCTGCAGGAAATTGCTGACAAGGAAGAGAGTGTTTGAGACTGTTAAATAAACGTCAACAGGAAGTGGCTCTATTAGCGATAGCTGAAATGGGGACAGCGCCACCTATGGTACCGGGGTATGACACGCTTTGTGCCAGTGATTCCATTCATTCACCGCCATATATCCAAGGATAATTACCCTCAGATAAGGAGCAGAACCCAACTGTAGCTGTAATCCAGTTCATCTCACCATATAGACCCACTGAGTGACGTGAGATCGCTCCTTTCTGATGGCTTTTGAGTTGAAAGAGACTCTAACAGACAGAGAAGCTGGTAGTCAGTAAGGAGTTGCCTACAGAAATATGGCTGAATTACTTTGTGCTCTGAGGGCGTTTGGAGGTTGCTCACATGTTTGGAAACATAATGTCACCGCAGCTAATGGGCATATTGATTGCTTTTCAGTTGTGGAGCCAGCCAGCAGCCTGAAAATGAGATGTTTTTAGCAGCTCTATTTATCAACCAGGCGGCGTGCACGTTCAGGCCGGCTCGAGCAACACATCACAACAGCTTGAATCTGCTTTAATCAGTTCAGAATCTGTGGAAACCTGGTCATCAACCCACCAGAGATTTGGTTTTTCACTCTGTTTGCCACGGTGGGAATAAAGAAGAATCCTAATCACATCTCTGCTTCCTTTACTTTTAGTCTAAATGGTGTTTGAATGCTCTCTAAATCCTCAGGGGCTCCACCTAAATGCCTTAAAATGAAATCAAACTTTAATTATTCTCCGTGCTGTGATTAAACCCAGGGCTTGTAACTCATTTTCAGAGTTTGTTCTTTAATTCTATTCTTTATTGCAGTAATTATGGAAGCTAAGATGATATAAAAACAAGGACATCCTGATTGTTGCAGGTGGTGTTGTGTCACTGATAGACTGCAGCACGGAGAGACCCTCAAGATTGATGTTTTAATTATTTTTTGATTAACTTTTACATGGAAATTGTCAATTAGAGTGTGATAAATCTTCAGTAGAGCACATAGGCCGGTTCCCTCACCATGCATGTGTTTGAGGATTAATCTGAACTGTTTCACTGCATCACACGCTCAATCATTCAGTAATTTCATTATGTTGCTTTGATTTGACCATTTCCAGTCGAACTTTGAGTCTTTTTTCTCTTTTGGTTGGAGTGTTCAGCCATTTGAAGCCTCCTGAATGTTTCTTCCACCCGTCTTTATGGAGGGTTTGGATTAGAGCAGAAACTCCAGTTTCTGGCTGGACTCTTCCAGCTGATTTCAAACATGTCATCTGGCAGTTATATGAAAGGAAATAGACAACAATCCCAGTTTTTCTATTCATGGAGCCAGTTGTTTTTCACCATCTCCAGACAGAAGATATAAATGAGACGTTTCACTCTGCTTTTAAAGCACATTATTACTCAGAATCAGCACTCTGCAGGAATCTCTGACTTATGACAGACTCGTGGGATTCAGCAGAGCTTTTAGATCTTAGCGCTGCATTCAGCACAGTGAATCATGGCATCCTAAACTCCACTGAGCATCGTTTGGGCATTAATGAAACTGCTGGTTTTTAACAGGCTTTTTTTGTCAGACTGGGTGGTTTTTCACCAAAATCAACTCCCATTTCATACTGAGTCCTCCAAAGGCCAATAACTCTTTCTTTCTACGTGGTCCATCCATCCATCCATCCATCCATCCATCCATCGCCACTTATCTGAGGTCGCAGAGACAACAGATTCAGGAGAGGAACATCCCTCTTCCCAGCGACACTCTCCAGCTCCTCCAAGGCGTTCCCAGGCCAGAAGTGATATATTTATATAGATTTATCTTTCAACAAGTTCCAGGTCTTCCCTGGGGCCCATGGATCTGCCTAAAAAACCTCCAAAGGGGGGACCAGGAGGCATTTTAACCAGATGCCTAAACTAGAGGGCTGCATTGGGATTGGGACCCAACTCTGCTTTCCTCCCGGCTGCTTTCATCCCGGCTTCTTTCCTCCCGGCTGCTTTCCTCCCGGCTGCTTTCCTCCCGGTTGCTTTCCTCCCGGCTGCTTTCATCCCGGCTGCTCTCCTCCCGGCTGCTCTCCTCCCGGCTTCTTTCCTCCCGGCTGCTTTCATCCCGGCTGCTCTCCTCCCGGCTTCTTTCCTCCCGGCTGCTTTCCTCCCGGCTGCTTTCCTCCCGGTTGCTTTCCTCCCGGCTGCTTTCATCCCGGCTGCTCTCCTCCCGGCTGCTTTCCTCCCGGCTGCTTTCCTCCCGGCTGCTTTCATCCCGGCTGCTCTCCTCCCGGTTGCTTTCCTCCCGGCTGCTTTCATCCCGGCTTCTTTCCTCCCGGCTGCTTTCATCCCGGCTGCTCTCCTCCCGGTTGCTTTCCTCCCGGCTGCTTTCATCCCGGCTTCTTTCCTCCCGGCTGCTTTCATCCCGGCTGCTCTCCTCCCGGCTGCTTTCCTCCCGGCTGCTTTCCTCCCGGCTGCTTTCCTCCCGGCTTCTTTCCTCCCGGCTGCTTTCCTCCCGGCTGCTTTCCTCCCGGCTGCTTTCCTCCCGGCTGCTTTCCTCCCGGTTGCTTTCCTCCCGGCTGCTTTCCTCCCGGCTGCTTTCATCCCGGCTTCTTTCCTCCCGGCTGCTTTCATCCCGGCTGCTCTCCTCCCGGCTGCTTTCCTCCCGGCTGCTTTCCTCCCGGCTGCTTTCCTCCCGGCTGCTTTCATCCCGGCTGCTTTCCTCCCGGCTGCTTTCATCCCGGCTGCTCTCCTCCCGGCTGCTCTCCTCCCGGCTTCTTTCCTCCCGGCTGCTTTCCTCCCGGCTGCTTTCATCCCGGCTGCTCTCCTCCCGGCTTCTTTCCTCCCGGCTGCTTTCCTCCCGGTTGCTTTCCTCCCGGTTGCTTTCCTCCCGGCTGCTTTCATCCCGGCTTCTTTCCTCCCGGCTGCTTTCATCCCGGCTGCTCTCCTCCCGGCTGCTTTCCTCCCAGCTGCTTTCCTCCCGGCTGCTTTCATCCCGGCTGCTCTCCTCCCGGCTGCTTTCCTCCCGGCTGCTTTCCTCCCGGCTGCTTTCCTCCCGGCTTCTTTCCTCCCGGCTGCTTTCCTCCCGGCTGCTTTCCTCCCGGCTGCTTTCCTCCCGGCTGCTTTCATCCCGGCTGCTTTCCTCCCGGTTGCTTTCCTCCCGGCTGCTTTCCTCCCGGATGCTCTCATCCCGGTTGCTTCACACTCAGCCATGAACTGGTTGGAGCTGGGTTGGAAGAAGCCAACAGAACCACATTATGCCCTCCTCTCCTGGGTCTATACCACTCACAAACAGGATGGGGTACAAGGGCCGTCCCTGGTTATAAAACATTAACTCTCTACTTTCATTTCAAAAGAAAATGAACTGTCACAGAAGTAATGAGTTCTGCGCCACACATGGAAGCTGTTGGCTGACTCCGTTGCTGCTGTGGAAGCAGTGATGCTGTTAGAATCAGCCTGGACTCCTCATGCTTTGAATTGTAGCTCCACAGCGTATCTCTGGAGTGTAATTTTGCTGTGAGGTGTTGACAGTAACGGCAGCTAAAGTGAAACTGCAGATAAGCAGTAATCACATTATCTGGCACCGTTTTCTCCACATTGTTCGACGCCTCAGAGGCTGCCTTCTGTGGCCCAACCTGTTCAACAGAATAAACAAGTTCCTGCCTCTGTGAGCAGAATTAACCCAACAACAGCAACAGCCTGCCGAAACCTGAGATGCAGCGCAGCAAAAGAACCTGTGAGGGTGGAGGAAATGTTCTTTGTGTGAGAAACAGCTGCGTTTGGTTTCTGATCGCTGGAGGAGTGCATGAGAGGATGCTTTGGAGGATAAAAAGTGCCTGTTGTTTGACATGAGAAGCAGTAGTTTGACAAGCCGGGTGCTTCCTTGGGGAAATGCTGCCTTCAGCTGCAGCTTCTCCCTGTGAGTCAGCATGAGTCAGACGCTGCTCAGACCCGGCATGACGGCTTCGCCTGTCTGAAGCACGGAAGTCTGCAGGCTGACCAGGAACCACAACCACTTTCCTTCCCCGGAGTGACTGAGATGAGCTTTATTTCTGAGGGCAGCAGAGTGGATCAGCAGCTCCTCCAACCTCAGGTTCATCTCCCACATCTGACTGTTTCTACTTTTAGAAAGTTCACGACTCCAAATGCGTTGAGAATTCGTTGTTGTGAAAGATTTTCTGTTTTTCCTTCAGTTTTCCACAAACTTCATTCATCTGACAGCTGGTTAATCTGTGGGTTGATGAACTGATTTAAAGATCTGACACAGTTTAAATGGTTATTCCTGTGGGACAGAAATGATGGATCAGGGTTGAGTGTGTCGGCCTCGTGAAAAAGGAAATTATCTTCAGATTAATCCTGAACTTCATGACCCAACAGCCAGAAAAACCTCCTGAAAGTTTATTCTTACCCAACTTATCTTTTCCTGACACTAACTGAGGGATTTTGGTGCTTATTAGGGGCGTTATGTGTGTGATTAAGCAGAAACTGTGGCAGAAGCACAGCTCAAACAGGACATTTCTTTGTATGACACTGAGGGGGGGGGCTCCTAAGGTTACTGATGCAGGAAAAGGAAAGAAGCTGCTGTACAGCTCTGTGTTTGTGACTCACTGTGGTATTTAATCTGATGATCATTCTCAAAATGCCAGCCACACTCCTCATTAAAGAGGAACATCTCAGACTTAACGGCTTTCCAGACGAAAAGTTCAGGTAAGTCATTTGGTGGCTTTTCTGCAGGTGCTGCAATAAAAAAAGGTCGACATTTATCCTGTTTCAGACACTTCAAAAGGCATCGACAGCAGCTCATTTTAATCTGAGGCTTAACTGGGAGTTTAATTGTCCTTCAGTGCAGAAATTAGAGAATATAGCCTAACGTGTCTCTTAAATACTTCCAGAAAATCCAGAAAATTAGAAGCCCGACCATGAAAAAAAGGGGACCTATTGGCTGTAGTTAATATATTAATTTAACTAAACTAATGTTTGCTGGATAAGTTGAATATTTGGCTACATGATGAAGCCTGAATACCTTTAAACTTTGTTACTCTGCTGGGACCCTTTAATTTCTCATACCAGTGATGGCCAACAGGGGGCAGACTGTGTGAAAATGCACAGTTGGCTCAGTCATGGTTGGTGGTGTTTATTCCATCTGTCATGATACAAGAGTTTCATCCCGTTTCTCTTTCCTTGGTCTGTATTTCAGCTTCATTTCCTGTTTTATTTTGGTTCTTCTCTGTGTTTTCTGTTGAATTTTGCTCCCAGTTTCTGAGTCACGGTGACTCGCTGATTGGGTGACACCTGCATTGTGTCCCACAGTAGGTGTACTACCACGACCTATTCACCCACCATGGCAGTGCATTCACCAAGTGTTTTCCAGTGAAAACAACTCGATCAGAGAGGGAAGATCAGAAGATCTCTTTAAACTTTCTTAAACGTTTTTCTATACATTGATCTGCTTGTTTCCAGTGAAATCCTTAACTTGAAAGAAACCCTGTTTGCTTCAGCCAGCCAGCAGAGCTGTGCACGGCTGTGCATGTCTGTGCACGGCTGTGCACGGCTGTGATGTAGACAGCTACAAACGGGTATCAAACGTCCAGTAATGCAGCGGTTCAAATCTCCTGAAATGAAATCTGGAGTTTTACACCCTGAAAGTGCTTTTTTTTGTTGCTCCGCCACAGTTTAATACCAAATATCACCACACTGAGGGTAATTAGCAGTCTCCATGGCGACACACGCGCCACTGCTACCGCGGTTAACCCATTATGCCCTGATGTGCGCGTTGCATCAACATCATAACTACAGTGACAGTTTAAAACTTTTCTAAGGCACATTTAGCTTTTTTTTTATCAAATATTTCATGAAATCAGTGCGATTCATCCATGAGCTCAAAGGAAAAGCTTTGACTCCGTTAAAGGAACACGCACAGTGGTGGGAATAATGTGAAATAGTAAAACCTTCTGCATCTAATCACCCTGACGTTTGGTTTCCTGCTGCAGATAAATCTCCTCCCTGTGCAGCTCAAAGACAGAACTCTTTCTCTGAAAGTCCTTGTGTTGCTCTGCAGCCGTCCAGCTCGGCCCTGTGATGCAAGCAGACGTGAGGCCGTGATTAATGGCGGTAGTAATAGTTTAGTCACTGCAGCATATGAGTCCAGCTAACGGCTCGGCTCTGTGCTGTGATTGAAGTCGACAGTCCAGTCACCTCCCCGACCTCTGACATAATGTTCCTACCTCTCTGCTGCAGACACACAGTTTGCATTCTGAATCGCTGTCAGGT
Organism: Leuresthes tenuis; assembly: GCF_036924035.1. NCBI lineage: Eukaryota > Metazoa > Chordata > Actinopteri > Atheriniformes > Atherinopsidae > Leuresthes > Leuresthes tenuis. The sequence continues at coordinate 1,213,247 of NW_027325365.1, forward strand.
TTCTCTCGTCTTTTCTTTCTTTGAAAATGAGTCTGATGAAATGTTTACACAATGAGCGGATTAAGATGAACGCACAAAGAGAGAAAAGCTTGGCAGCACTTTGCTGACATTTTCATAAGCTGGGTATTTTAATTGTAATAGAGATGGTCCAAAAAGGTTTAATCTGCCTCTGGATACATGAGGCATTTTCCATTTGAGTGGCTGCAGTGCAGTGAAAAGCATTTTAAAAGCACTCCGGAAGCTGCGTTAATGGATGCTTTAGCTTCCAGGGCAACACATTATCACTGCTTTAGATTCTGACACCATGGGCTCATTCCCACTGTAGGAACCTTTGACCTTTTCAGGAATAGGGACGTTTTTTCGTGCTATCGACCATACAGGAACTAGAGACCGCGTCCCTCTGGAACTAGGGACCGCAGGCCCTCAGGAACTAGGGACCGCAGGCCCTCTGGAACTAGGGACCGCAGGCCCTCTGGAACTAGGGACCGCAGGCCCTCTGGAACTAGGGACCGCAGGCCCTCGGGAACTAGGGACCGCAGGCCCTCGGGAACTAGGGACCGCGACCCTCTGGAACTAGGGACCGCGGCCCTCTGGAACTAGGGACCGCGACCCTCTGGAACTAGGGACCGCGGCCCTCTGGAACTAGGGACCGCGACCCTCTGGAACTAGGGACCGCGACCCTCAGGAACTAGGGACCGCGACCCTCTGGAACTAGGGACCGCGGCCCTCAGGAATTAGGGACCGCGACCCTCAGGAACTAGGGACCGCGACCCTCAGGAACTAGGGACCGCGACCCTCAGGAACTAGGGACCACGACCCTCAGGAACTAGGGACCACGACCCTCAGAAACTAGGGACCGCGACCCTCAGGAACTAGGGACCACGACCCTCAGAAACTAGGGACCGCGACCCTCAGGAACTAGGGACCACGACCCTCAGAAACTAGGGACCGCGACTCTCAGGAACTAGGGACCGCGACCCTCAGGAACTAGGGACCACGACCCTCAGAAACTAGGGACCGCGACCCTCAGGAACTAGGGACCACGACCCTCAGAAACTAGGGACCGCGACCCTCAGGAACTAGGGACCGCGACCCTCAGTTCCTGGAACCATTTTAGCTCCTTCAGGGTCTTTTCTGGGTTCCACAGGAACATGACATAGGTGTTTGGTGGCTGTAGCTCCGCCCCTTGTCTGAAATGTTTACTCATACGACACGGACCCAACCGGCGCCTGTTTAATAAGTTAAACTTCGTCTCCTTTGTCTGCGGCGCTCTGCTCTCCTTCTTTCCTCCATGAAAGGAAGAAGTATCGCCCGCTGCTGGATTCTCCGTCTCCTGACTCTCGCTGTGCGCTCTTCCAGCCTCCATCTTAGACGCCTGATGTGATCGTCCATGATTAATATCACCGCCATGCAGACCATGAACACGGTGGCCTCCTCGCTCTCCATGTTAGCTTCTTGGTGCTGTTGTTTCCTTCTCTCCTTACTTTTCCCGGGTTCTGTTTTGTTGCTGAGTGGCGCTAAAGTAACACGTCTGTGGCAGACGGCTGCGTCACATCAGTCCCTGTCGAGGCCCCCGACTCATGTGGGAATGCAAAATGAAACGGTTCCTCTGGGGAAGGGCAGGTCTTATAAAGTCTCTGTCCGAATGCGCCTCATGTCAGCAGGTCTTTGGGTTATTTTTCAACTAGCTGGGTGCATCTTCAGTTACTTTGCAAGCCACAGGGAACTCATCTGTGCTCACATCTCGCCACTTATCCTTAAATGAAGTGAGCAGAGGGGGGGGCAGAGGGTGGTCAAGAGTTTGAGAAGCGCCATGGGACAGTTTTTCTATGATCTTTACCCTCTTTTATTTAAGTACTTTGTTAAGGTTCAGTCAGAAAAACAGTTGTATGAGGTGTTAAAATCCAACATTTTAACAGGGCAACATGCTGCCTGTCAGAAGAATGAGGCTGTGGGGGGGGTACCCTGAGCCTTGGAAACAGACGTGAGATGCCTTCAAGCCCCTTTCACATATGCACCGCTCCCATTAACGTCTTCGTGTCATGAATCTCATGATTGTGACCTGAAAAGGTTGAGAAGCTGTGATGAAGGATAAGGAAAAAGATGTCAGAAGACCCTGATATTCATAAAACAACATCATTGTGAATGTGCTTCTGTTGGTGATGAGTCTGGTTTTTACTCTTCAACCCTCTTCTGTTCTGATCCAAATACAATAAATATGTGGCTCTTTATCCACTGAAAGTTGCCATTTCCTCCCCAACCTGTTTTTGGCGCTCAGTGGGTGGTGCACACTCATATTTTCCCTGCATATAAATCTGATGAAACCTCAGAAATGACACTTGTGACCTTGAACGTTCTCTATTCCTGAATTCTCATTTTGCACTCTGACAATAAGACATATTGCTTATATTTCTGGTCATTCCTCTTTTCTGGGTGAATGTACTTTG